>NC_042615.1:30713341-31024288 GCF_901001135.1 Rhinatrema bivittatum | reverse complement strand
AGGGAAACTTTGATAAATTGAGGAAAATAGTTGGAAAAAAACTGAAAGATGCAGCTGCAAAGGTTAAAAGTGTTGAACAGGCATGGACATTCTTTAAAAATACAATCCTAGATGTGGAGTCCAGATGTATTCCACGCATTAAGAAAGGTGGAAGGAAGGCAAAATGATTACTGACATGGTTAAAAGGTGAGGTGAAAGAAGCTATTTTAGCCACAAAAAAAAAAATCCTTCAAAAATTGGTAGAAGGTATTGTGTTCCGTGGCTGCGGACGCCCGCGACCACGGCCCCCTACCTGACCGCTATGGCGACCTGCCGCAGCAGTATCGGGGGAAACATCTGTAGCCGGATGACCGTCGGTCCCACGCGTCGGCGAGACCCTCTGCGGTGGACGCAGGTCTGGGAGCCGTCCCTGTTCCTCCCTCACGGCATTGGGCAGCCTTTCCTTCGTGGCTGAAATCCAAGATGGCCACCACCATCTTAGGCGCAAGGCTGCGCCTCCTTCCTAGACTTAAAGGGACCTCGCCCCTTTAATTGACCTCAGCTGTTTCCTATGAGCCAGAGGAGAGGAAGTATATAAGGAGACTTCCCTTGCTCATTCCTTGACTTGGCAACAGCTTCCAGCTTTGTTCAAGTCTGCGTGCTTCGGTGAGTCTTCTTGTGCTTCAGATCCTTGCTTCCTGGTTCCTGTCTCATCTCATTGATTTCTTGGTTCCTGACTTCGGATTGGCAAGCGGTGATTCCTGGTGTGTGACTTCGGATTGGCAAGCGGCGATCCCTTGGTGTGTGACCTCGGACTGGTAAGCGACGACCTTCTGGCACTTGACCTTGGACTTCTTCTGGACCACTGTCTCCAAGGGCCCATCTAAGTCCCAGTGGCCCAGGTCCCTACAGGCTCCTCCCGGGGGGACTGCGGGCTTCCAGTGGCAAAGACCCAGTTGGCTTCTCCGACGTCTCGACTCTTCGCCTTCACCACAGTTGCCTCAGTCTCCGGTGCCAAGGGTCAGCCAATCACATCTTCTGTCTCGCCTCGCCACCCGATGGGAGACCCTAAGGATCCACCTCCTAAGGTATACCATTCTCCCGTTGGCCCAAGGTTTCACAAGCATGAGCATAACAGAAGGATCCATCTGAAGAAAATACAAAAAGCATAAGCATTATCAAGTTAAGTGTAAAATATTGATAAGACAGGTGAAGAGAGAATTTGAAATAAAGTTGACTGTAGAGGCAAAAACTCATAATAAAAACTTTTAAAAATATATCCGAAGCAAGAAATCTGTGAGGGAATCAGTTGGACTGTTAGATGACTGAGGGGTTAAAGGGGAAACATAAGGCCATTGCTGAAGACTAAATGAATTCTTTGTTTCTGTGTTTACTATTGAGGATGTTGGCGAGATACCAGTTCTGGAGATGGTTTTCAAGGGTGATAAGTCAGACGAACTGAACCAAATCACTGTGAATGTGGAAGATGTAGTAAGCCAGATTGACATACTAAAGAGTAGCAAATCACCTGGACCGGATGGTATGCATCCTAGGGTACCAAAGGAACTAAAAAATTAAATTTCTGAACTATTAGTTAAAATTTGTAAACATCATTAAAATCAGCCATTGTACCTGAAGACTGGAGGGTGGCCAATGTAAGGCCAATGTAAACCCAATATTTAAAAAGGACTCCAGGGGCAATCCGGGAAACTATAGACCAGTGCCGGGAAAAATAGTGGAAACTATCCTAAAGATCAAAATCACAGAGCATATAGAAAGACACGGTTTAATGGAACATAGTCAACATGGATTTACCCAAGGGAAGTCTTGCCTAACAAGTTAAACATGTGGATAAAGGTGAACCAGTAGACGTAGTATATTAGGATTTTCATAAGGCATTTGAGAAGCTTCTAAGAAAACTAAAAAGTTATGGGATAGGAAGTGATGTCCTTTCATGGATTACAAACTGGTTAAAAGACAGAAAACAGAAAGTAGGATTAAATAGTCAATTTTCTCAGTGTTAAAGGATAAACAGAGGAATGCCTCAGGGATCTGTACTTGGACCGGTGCTTTTCAATATATTTATAAATGATCTGGGAAGGAATATGAGTGAGGATATCAGATTTGTGGATGATACAAAATTATTCATAGTAGTTAAATCACAAGAGGATGTGATACATAAGGAGGCTTGCGAGACTGGAAGATTGGGCATCCAAATGGCTGATGAAATTTAATGTGGACAAGTATGAGGTGTTGCATATAGGGAAACATAACTCTTGCTTAGTTACACAACGTTAGATTCATAGGAGCTACCACCCAGGAAAAAGATCTAGGCATCGTAGCGGATAATACTTTGAAATCGACAGCTCAGTGTGCTGCAGCAGTCAAAAAAAAAACAAACAGAACATAAGGAATTATTAGGAAGGGAATGGTTAATAAAACATAAATGTCATGATGCTTCTGTATCACTCCATGGTGAGACCACACCTTGAATACTGTGTACAATTCTGTTAGCCGCGTCTCAAAAAATATATAGTTGCGATGGAGAAGGGCAAACAAAATGATAAAGGGGATGGAACAGCTCACCTATGAGGAAAGACTGAAGAGGTTAGGGCTGTTCATCTTGGAGAAGAGCGGCTGAGGGGGGATATGATAGAAGTGTTGCGGTCCGGTCCGTGAAGCTCACGTCCCGGACCTTACCTCAAGGGTTCTCGCCGGCTGGGAACAGAGCAGAGTCGGGATCTGGGCGTCCCCGCTGGGGAGACACCACTGCTGGCCTGCCTCTAGGCGCGCACGTGCAAATGCCCCGCACTTTTCTAGACAGTTTCCCGCCAGAGGGTGGCTCTGCCCTGAGTCTGATGTCAGACGCCGCAGCCTGCTTAGGGCCACCGCGAACACCCGATCAGTGCCTTGCAACAGGGTTCCGAGCTCCGGAGTCTGCCAACGTCTTGGCTACTCCGTTCCTGCCTGCCTGCCTGCCGTATCCTTTCTGCCTGCCTGCCTACAGCTCAAGCCAGGTTCCTGCCAGCCAGCTCAAGCCTACCTGCCCACAGCCCAAGTCGGGCTCTTGCCAGCCAGTCCAAGCCGGGTTCCAGTCCGTCTACGACCCTAGCCGGGTTCCTGCCTGCCTACAGCCCGAGCCAGGTTTCAGCCTGTCCTCAGCCCAAGCCGTGTTCCTGCCTGTTTACAGCCCTAGCCAGGTTCCAGCCTGTCTACGTTCCTGCCTGCCTCAGCCAAGCCTGATACTCGCCTGCTTCTTCTCCATCGATCGCCTCGCCTATGTCCCAGCGGTCGGGCCCCTATGGGCTCCTCCCAGGGGGGATACGACTTCCAGGGTGAATCTCCTAAGCCCCAGTGGCTGGACTCCCAAGGACTCCTCCCGGGGGAGAACCAGCTTCCAGGGTGAAGCTGCTTCTACCTGCTTGCCAGAAGTCTGCCTCCCGGCCTGTTCAGTTGAGACCACTGAAGTTCTTCCCATGTCTCCTGTAGGCTGGCCCAAGGGTCCACTAGCCCCGTATTCACAGCAAGAGGTCTTTAAGATCATGAGAGGTCTTGAATGAGTAGATGTGAATCAGTTATTTACACTTTTGAATAATAGAAGGACTAGGGGGCACTCCATGAAGTTAGCAAGTAGCACATTTAAGACTAATCGGAGAAAATTATTTTTCATTCAATGCACAATTAAGCTCTGGAATTTGTTGCCAGAGGATGTGATTAGTGCAGTTAGTGTAGCTGGGTTTAAAAATGGTTTTGATAAGTTCTTGGAGAAGTCCTTTAACTGATATTAATCAAGTTGACTTAGGGAATGGCCTCTGCTATTACTGGCATCAGTTGCATGGGATCTTCTTGGTGTTTGGGTAATTGCCAGGTTCTTGTGGCCTGGTTTGGCCTCTGTTGGAAACAGGGTTCTGGGCTTGATAGACCCTTGGTCTGACCCAGCATGACAATTTCTTATGTTCTTATGAATGTGATAAGCTAGTCTATTGCCATGGTGAACACAAATAATATTTAACATGGCTTAGAAATAAAAATGTACTGTGTAAAAGAGGAGACCCTACATAGATGATCCCCTAAAACATTCAAAAGCTTTCTGCCCTTCACCCAAGAAGATGGCATTGACCCACATGTTCACTTTTTTTTGCACTACTCTGAACCTGAAAATACAAAAGTAGTTATCCCTATAAGACAGGAGTATCCCTAGAAAGATGATCTCCAGTTCTAGTCTGTGAAACCAATTGTGTCACTTTTATTTTATTTTCTCTCATGCCAATACAGAAAACCTAGCTAAAACAAGTTTTATTATTTTGCTCTTATGAGAAAGAAAGGTGACAAACATTTTCTTCCTAGAAACCATTTCATGTAGTTATGGAAAAAGCTACTTATAAAAGACAGCTGTTTTATCATTTATTATCATGAGAGCAATATCTACAAAAGCTAGCTAAAATCCACTATCCAAATGACACATTTTAAAAGGTCATACAATGATTTCAGTCACTCACTATTAAATAACCACCTGGGATAATGAATCAGGATTCCTAGAAAACAATATTCTGATTAACTTCAAAGCACAAAAGTTGTCACATTTGGGCAGGTACTACTCTGAAGAAAATACAATGACTGGTTTATAATTGTATTTTATATACAAGTGCAATATTTCTGGTGTGCATTTCTGTTCATTTTTCAGCTTGGTATTTCTAATAACTTCATCTGCAGCCACTTATTTTTAAAGTTATGCTATATCAGATTTATTGGAAATAAAGCAACAAATAATAATTCAGGGGTTTTGTTTGTTTATCTTTTAACAGGCATAGCAAATAAGATCTTGACTGCCTGAGGAGAGAGGTTGTCATTTCAAAAGCAATAGTATGAGTCAAGAGTTTTCATGCAAACATTTGGTATGTTTATTAGTTTAAAATTAATTTTAATTCCGTAATGAAAATGCCCCTTTAACTCCATTTATGTGCCCCAGAAATGAATGGGTGCTTCCCACAAATTAAACATTATGTAATTTGTTCCATTCGTTTTTGTTTCCCATAGAGAATAACGGCTCCATTGTAAAGAATAGAGCCTAGCAAAGGCTGGTCATGTGGGAGTTTCCATAGCAACCAGTCCTTGCCTATCACTCATAAGTGAAGTCAGAGAATAACCAGGATCTGTTATCAAGGAAACTAGACTGACAAAGAAAAGAAAAGTACTAGAGTGAAGTATTTTTTCTAAATCTGCGAATCTATGTATCTTATTTTTCGTATGTGCAGACATTTTCAAACTGCTTTTGATAATTTCTTTAGAGGAAGGGACAGTGCTTTTGCTGGTGTGTATAAGCTCTGTGTTGTTCCTCACTCCAAAGTGTTCTGAATTGAGTGCTTTTCTGCTTTAATATCAGAAACATTCCATTCCAACCCTTTAAGCTGCTGTATTCATCTGCACAGCTTTTTATTAAACATCTCACAGTCACTGCCACTGACCAAGGGATGCTTGTTTTTGTTGTTGTTGTTTGTTTTTTTGTTGTTTGTTTTTTTTTTAACATGCCTCCTTTTTCCTTTGGAGCAAAGATTTTGGTTGGCTGTGGCTGCAAATAAATTTGCACTTGTTACAATGAATGAGCCTGCAGCTGCTAGTAGCTAGCTACAATAGCTGTGCCATAGTGCCCAAGATAGTTTTTATTTCTTTTTCTGGGTCTGTGTACTAGAGTTGTCAGTGCATCTACAATGAAAGCAGGTACAGCCAGACACTTTGTGGATTAATTTGTTGCTGTAGTACTAGTACACAACTGTCCATATACACATTAAAGCATTATTCATCATTCTTTGTTATTAATCTGTGTGTACAGTGCACTAGTGTGGAGGAAAATCCCACTGTAGTGCATTCTCTCTGTGTTGTTCAACTTTACACACTGAGTGACTACTTCAGTCAGTGTCAGTCAGTACTATAGTATACACACATTCATGCCATTGAAAATAATAAATATTTAAACATTTGTTGTCCATCATTTAAATCTCAATAAGCACCTTATAAAATCTCATCATGTCAGGCAAAGGTAAAGCCTGTGCCAAGCCCGCAGTTAGAAAAATATTTTTTAAATAAGACAACAGTTAGACCCCCCCCAAAAAAATAAATATGGATTTTTTTTCAAATCGAAAATGTCAAGAGAGGCAGGCATGTCAAGCCATAAGAAACTGAACTTTGGGGAGGATGTGCCAGCACTAGCTGTGTCTGTGCCAGATCCTGTAATGTCGGAGAGAGAAAGGGAAGACATTGGTAATAACAGCTGCAGGGCACAACCACCAGTGCCTTTGGAAGAGGAAGTACAAGTGGTAAAACCTAAAGCACAAGTTGCTCAAACAACCATTAGTGCAGAAGAGGCAGTGAAAGCAGTTTTGTCATCCTCTTCCTCTGAATCAGTTAGAAGACTCTCCCTTTAAGGGATTTCCTGAAAGAGCGATGGGAGATCTGTCAGCTAAAGACCCTATATTAGAAGGATTAGTTAGCTTCCACTTCAGTGTTGGAGGAGAGAGAGGCAGGAGCTGATGTTGGTGAGGGAGAGCAGGCCACACTGACAGTGCAGGAACAGAGGGTGAGTGAATCATCTTCCACAGTTTTTCAGTGTCCATCTGTCTTCATCGCCACTGCAGGGCCAGCATCATCCCCCCATTAAGGATGCAGACAGAGGCAAGGAATCATGAAACAAATCTGTGATCTGGAGACATTTTCAAATCAGGAAAGACTCAGACTTAGCTTGTTGTAACTATTGCACATGATCAGCTGAGGAAAGCAACTGAGCCATTTAAGTAATTCTGGGATGGAGCATCACTTGAAGAAGCAGCTTCCCCTTCAATATGCACCTGGGGATGGTAGTAGCAGTAGTCAGGGGACCCCCTTCTGCAAGATGGAAGACACTATTATTTGAAAAGAGGATGAGTGTTCCACAAGATGCTTCCAAGCTTTTGACTCCTTCTACCAGTCAGGTGGCAGGCCAGCAGCAGCAGCCCCCCCCCCACCTCTACCTAGAAAGCCAAAGCCCACAAAGGAGGAGACGGGGGTGGTGTTCGATGGCACTGTCACAGGAAAAGAGGCAGGCAGATTCCAACATGGTGACCAGGAGCATTGGCGAGATGATCCCTTTAGACGATCAGCCCCTGCAGGTTTTGGAAAATGTGGGTCTCAGGTGTTTGCTGCAGCTGTTAGCGCCAAACTATAAAGTGCCTCAAGGACCACTTTCATCCCCTGTTTGTTCAATCATTGCTGCAGTCACATCCAGGCGCTGCTGGTGAAGGCACTGGGAAGCAGTGTGCATTTCACAGCAGCATCTGCACATCCACAGACTCTTCACACCACTTCCTCTCTCTGACAGCACAGTGGTAGGAACGGGCTGAGATAGGGGAAGGCAGAAACTCTACAGGGGAAGGAGTAGCAGGGCACAGGTGGGCTTTGCTGTACACTCACCTGGCATACAGGGCCCATACCTCAGCCAATATTTTAGAAGCCATTAGAGGAATGCCAGAGGGCTGGCAGCTGGATCAGAGAGCCAGAAGATTAAATGCAGGAGGAATTACAGATGCCTCACAAGCATCTCATTCAATATCTAGGCACTCGCTGGAATGCTTCCTAAATGATGCTGCAGATGCTAATAGGGCAACAGACACCCCTGCATGATTTGTGCATAGAAATGAAGATACGTGTGCAGGCTCCTCTAGGGCACCTTGATTGGTCAGTCATGAGACAGCTTGTGAAAATCCTGCAGTCGTTTAAGGATATCACAGAGGAATTGAGTGTCATAAGCACCACCTAGGGAGATGTCATCCCCATAGTAACCATCCCATTAGAAAAGTTGGAGGGCTTTCAACAGGAAGAGGGAATGAGAGGTGAGGTGCTATACATTCTGGAGTCCTTAAAAAAGCAGATGACAGAGATTTTAGGACTTCTGACCAGAAACCCCACATACATGCTCACTACATTATGTGACATTATGTGATCTCTGTGTAAAAGGGAGACTTGCACTGCAGGCCAATAATCTGACACATATGAAGAGCATGCTGTCTGTCTCATCACCAGGCTGTTTACTTGCTGGCCTTATGTTCCTAGGAAATGGCTTCAGAATTATACTTTCATTGGATCCAAGCACTTGTTGTTCTGGGGAAAACCTGGGCTGAACTACTGAAAATCCACCCTATAAAACAAGAAAATCCAATGCTGAGACTCAAAAATGCCCAAAACATTTCTCAGATGACACAGACCTACCCCACACCCATCACCCTACCTGCAGGGATTACATGCCGGGTAATCCGATTTTTTTTTTAACTTTGAGAACCCTATTTACCATATATTTGCTTGGGTTTCCAGATTTGCCATATGAGTGGCAAGATGAATGAAATTAATTTGAACTGTTTGTAGCTGCTCTGTTGTTCCAGGCTGTCTGCTAGGGATATGCAATTGTTCCCTATGAATTGGTAATCCGCAACGTATAGGGCCATATTCGTTGTATTCGTGGGGAAGCGAAACATATCGTGATTCCCCACAAATACAACAAATCTTCGCCGAATTATTCTGCCGTCTAAAGGAGTGAATTTAAACAAACCCCTCACCCTCCTGACCCCTCCAAGACTTACCAAAACTCCCTGGTGGTCCAGTGGGGGGTCTGGGAACCATCTCCTGCACTCACGCCCTCGGCTGCTGGTATTCAAAATGGCACCGATAGCCTTTCCCCTTACTATGTCACAGGGGCTACCGGTGCCATTGGTCAGCCCCTGTCACATGGTAGGAGCACAAGATGGTGCCAGCTGTCCTTTGCTCCTACCATGTGACAGGGGCCGACCACTGGCACTGGTAGCCCCTGTGACATCGTAAGGGCAAAGGGCCATCGGTGCCATTTTGATTCGTAGCAGGCCCGACAGCCCAATGGCCCAGAGGGAGAGATCGCTGGCGGGACCCTGCTGGACCACCAGGGCTTATAGTACGTCTTGGGGAGGGATCGGGATAGTGTGTGTGTGTGGGGGGGGGGTGTGTGTTGTAATACAGTAAATGTGAAAGGTTGGGGTGAGTTTTTTTCCGATTCAGATTTTTTTTTATTTAATTTGTTTTTCTGGTTTCGGGTTCGGGTTCCAGCTTCATTTTTGCCGATAAACAATCCATGGGAAAACGAGTTTTCCCACAAAGCGCCCGAACTGAAACCCGACCCGAGCCAGAAAAACAAAGCTCATCTTTAGCAGACAGATCTGCTGGCATATTGGGCACACAAGTCCACTGTCTGGCCACACCTAGTCAAAGTGGCTCAGCAATATCTGTCATGTCCACCAACCAGTGTGCCCAGTGAATGTGTATTTTCAATGACAGGGGATATCATGAGCCCTCACCACTCAAGGCTAGCACCAGAGTTGATGGAAATGCTAGTGTTTTTGAAAATAAACCTGCCTTTGCTTGGGTTTCCAAATTTTCCCTGTGAATGGCAAGATGAATAAAACGCTGTGCCTGTCCATCCACTGTCCAGGCCGTACATCCCTACAAGGGCCTGACCCCTAATGCTGTGCCTGTCTGAGTTTAGTTCTGGTATTTCTAATTGCAGTTTCATGTATTTGTGCATCAGTTCTTTCCAGAATATTCTTTTCCTGTTTTGTAACATTTGGAATGTAAGAACATAATGTAAGAACATAAAAAACATAAAACATAATCAACTTCTTTGCCAGGTTTGGCAGGTTTCGTTTTCTCTGTTAAATTACTATCGCCTCTTCACCGTTCCAAGTTGTATTACGTCCCTGTTTTATTGTAACTGCTACTTTTTCCTTTAGCACCTGTTAATGTTATTATTATTTTCCTTTTGTCACACCTTGTTAATTGTAAACCGGCATGATGCGATTCCCATCGCGAATGCCGGTATAGAAAAAACTCAAATAAATAAATAAAATAAAAAGCTGACTTCAGATGTTTGTAGTTTGCATAGTTCATATGCTCAATAGTTTTCCTGACCTTCATAATATGGGCCATGTTCCCGAAATCTTTCTTAGGTGCCAACAGTAATGTTTCTAGTACTATAGAAAACTGGTGGTAGTTGCACTCTACTTCATCCACTGTCTTCCCATAGCTTACAGAGGCACTGTGTAAACCACAAAGTCAACATAGGTTGATATTGTAGATTTGGACTTGAGTAGCGTTTTTCTTATTTCTGAGAGCTCTTCATGTTCCTTTCTTATCAGCTAAAGTGCATAAGTACAGTTAATAGCTTCTTGGTATTCACAAATAATCTCTAGATCAGTTCTTGCTTCACAAATGGCAGTCTATATTGCTTTAAAAGCATCCTCTGTTGAATTATCTTTCAGAAATGAAAATGATGCCATTTTCTTCTGGCAGTGAACCAGTTCAAGAAGAAGTGACAGATCAAACCACAACATACCTGCACAAAGGAAATCCTCAAGAATAATTGTTGGCAGATAACGGAGGCGGGGCAAGATGGCAGCATAGATGGAAGCAGGGACGCTGACTTCTCTCGTGTTGTAAAAAACTTTGAAATTTGGTGAAATTATGCCTCCAAAGCGTAAGGGGAAGGTGAGGATTTTCCCCTCACTACCCCTTCAATCGCCAATACAACAAGAGATTACGCGTTTCATGCTTACCCCTGCACTACAAGCGGGAGCCAAGGATCCAAGCTTGTCGGGCGTTCTGGGAGAGCGCGGCGACCATATTGAGGAGGCGTCACTCAGTACAGAGCAAAGACCACCTCTGGTGCAGAGGTCAGGAGAGCAATGCCGGAGAAGCGCCACAGAGGAGGGAACTCCTACCGGGTTAATGTCTACAACCCGAGCAGACGTGGAGGAGGATCGACCCACGGAGGCCCCGAGCCAGGATCCAGAGGAGGGGGACGTGGAGCTGGATCTGTGCGAGGGAGCAACCGGGGGATTAGACCCGTCTGATGGTGGTGAGTCCCTGGAGATTGCTACCAGACCTGCCGTGGTCACATTAGACTTAATGTGGGATTTAATGGCTGAAATGTCGAATAACATAAAGAGATTGGAGAAAAAAATGGACATAAATACTGGGAAAAGCTATCAGGAAATACAACTACTCACAAAATCCGTTAAGAAATCGGAGGAAAGGATAAAAATCTTGGAAGAGACTGAGAAAAAGAATATTGAATTCCATACTGCTGTGGTGAAAGAGAGAGCCTTGTTATCAAGGCAAATAGAAAATGTTGAGAATAACTCGAAATGGCTAAATCTTCGCCTCTTAAATTTCCCAAGAATTGTGGGGGAAATACCAAAAGAAACTTTCTTTAAATTTCTTAAGGAATTGTTGGGGTTCTTGGAAAATGATTTGCCTATTATAAATATATGTTATTTCCTGCCAAAAAGAATTTCTAATTTAAATACTCCAACCATTTCAGGGAAATCTTTCAGAATTTCAAGAGAATTCTAATCAAGTGATAGATCGGGGAACTTTAATAGTTACCTTTATAAATTACCTTGACCTGAATAAGGTTATGAAGAAATATTTCTCTAAGTACCCCGTCACACTTTATGGAAAAAATGTTAAGATTTTCCCTGATTTAGCTTTGACAACCCAAATGCGGAGGAAAGTGTTTCTAGTACTCCGTCAAGAGGTTGTATCCTTAGGGTATTCATTTACACTAAGGTTTCCTTGTAAATGTCTGATAAAAAAGGATCAGGAGATATTTGTTTTCTTCATCTCTGACCATCTGAAAAGTTTCATTGAGCAAAGGAAGTTAGTCACTTCATCCCCATTATAACTAATATTAAGAGAAAAGTGCAGGAAATTCTATGTATTTGCTTTCTATTATGAATATATTTTGTTTAGATTTGACTCCCAGTGTTAACTTAAATGCCTTAGCCTCTTTGATGGAGTTATACTATATTACTATGAATATTCAAGTGGAATATGTTTAAGTTTCTAACAGTGATATTTACTTTATTGATTTGAAATAATAAGATATATTTGTTTATAAAAATGTTATGTCAGTAATAATATTTTTAGGAATATGATTTATTTATTGTGATTCCACTTAAAATATTACGAAGTTGTGTATTGGAAATGATAAATTAAAAATTAAAAAAAAAAAAAAGGAAATCCTCAAATGCTGTGGCTGGCAGTCCAGGCCTTATGTCCCTACGTAGGCTTGACCTCTCTCCTCAAATGCTGTGCCTGTCCATCCAGGCCTTATATCCCTATGTGGGCTTGACATCTATCCTCAGTTGCTGTGCCTGTCCGTCCAGGTCTTATGTCCCTGCATGGGCTTGACCTCTATCCTTGATTGCTATGACTGTCCGTCCAGGCTTTATGTACCTACATGGGTTTGACCTCTATCCTCGAATGCTGTGCCTGTCTGTCCAGGCATTATGGCCCTACGTGGGCTTGACCTCTATCCTCGATTGCTGTGCCTGTCCATCCAGGCCTTATGTGCCTACATGGGCTTGACCTCTATTCTCGAATGCTGTGCCTGTCCGTCCAGGATTTTTGTCCCTACATGGGCTTAACCTCTACGCTTGAATGCTGTACCTGTCTGTCTAGGCTTTATGTCCCTACGTGGGCTTATTCTCTATCATCGATTGCTGTGTCTGTCTGTCCAGGCCTTATGTCCCTACGTGGTCTTGACCTCTATCCTCGAATGCTGTGCCTGTCTGTCCAGGCTTTATGTCTCTACATGGGCTTAACCTCTATCCTCGATTGCTGTACATGTCCATCCAGGCTTTATGTCCCTAAAAGAGCTTGACCTCTATCCTTGATTGCTGTGCCTGTCCGTCAAGGCCTTATGTCCCTATGTGGGCTTGACCTCTATCCTTAATTGCTGTGCCTGTCCATCCAGACCTTATGTCCCTAAAAGGGCTTGACCTCTAACACTGTGCCTGACCATCCTGGAGCCCTTTCCTGCTCAAAGGGACGAGGATTTGGATGTCATCTGCATATAAAAAAAACTTAAGACCAAGGTCGGAGAGGAGGTGGCAGAGCGGTAACAGGTATATATTAAAGAGCGTGAAGGATAGTGAAGAGCCCTGTGAGATGCCTTGGGTAAGGAGGATGTGTGATGATTTGGAATTTGCAATCCTTACAGCGTAGCCTCTATTATTGAGGTAGGAGGAATACCAGCGGATGGCTGTGCCTGAGATGCAGATAGTGTTGAAGGCAGATGATATGTCAAGAAGGGCCAGGATAAAGGATTGTCCATGGTCCATGCCCTTGAGGAGAGTGTCAGTCAGTGAAAATAAGAGGCTTTCCGTGTTATGAGACTTACAGAAGCCGAATTGAGAGGGTTAGATAATACTACGGTCTTCCAGATAGTCAGAGAGCTGTGAATTGACTATCTTTTCCATAATTTTAGATATGAAGGGAAGTTTAGAGATAGGACGGTAGTTTGAAGGGTTGGTGAGGTCAAGGGTGGGTTTTTTGAGGGGGGTCTGGAACTTTGCCATGGGAGAGGGAGCAGTTGATTATGTCAGAAAGGGGTTTCAAGATGATGGAGGAAATGGAAAAGAGTGTTTTAGTGGGGATAGTGTCAGAGGTGTGTGTAGCGGGTTTGATTTTTTTTTTAATGGATTTGATTTCCTTGGTGGAGGTTAAATCAAAAAACTCGAAGTTGAGGTTGGGATTTTTGGGGAGCGGATTGGCTGGAGAGGGATTGGAAGGGAAGCATAGGAGGAGGTTTGATATTTTATTTTTGAAATAGAGGGCGAGTTCTTCACATTTGCTATTGTCTTGTTCATCTGTGGCGGGGGGGGGGGGGTAGATTTAGTGATTTCTGCCATATATGAGAATAAAGCATTTGCATTGAATTGGTAATTATGGATTTTTGCAGAGTAATAGTCACGTTTAGTTTGGAGGGTAGAGAGTCTGTTTGCGTGTAGTGTAGATTTGTAAATGGCTGCATGCCTAGGGGTAGGGTTTTTGCGCCAGGTTCTTTCTTTACTTCTGAGGTCGTTTTTTAGATTTTTTTTAAAATCAGTGGTGTACCAGGGTTTTTTTTAGCTGACTGAGAGTGGTGTATTTCTTTATTGATGATAGGGCAAATTTCATTGGCTATGGTGGTGGTGAGATTGTTCCAGGAGGTAAGGGCAGCTTCAGAGTTGGTGAGGTCTAGGTTGTTGGTAAAATTGTCGAAAGCAGAGATGAGGTCTTCAGTGGCGCATGGTTTGCGAAAGGAGATTTTGTTACTATGTGTGGGGTTGATAGAAAAGGGCAATTTTATGGAGAGGAGTACATTGATAAGAGAGTGGTCTGACCATGGGACAGGGATACTGTCAGGTGAGTGGGGAGAGTGTATACAGGAGTTGACGAAGATAAGGTCAAGGGTATGACCTGCTTTATGTGTGGGGGAGGTGATGAGTTGTCTGAAACCAAGAGCAAGAAGGGAGTTAAGGAAGATCTCACAGGAAAAGATGGTAGGGATGGCGTCCACATGGAGGTTGAAGTCTCCTAGTATTACAGCGAGGGTGTCAATATTGAGATTGTCAGATATAAATTCAATGAGGGGGGATGGGTCTTGTTCCAGTAGGCTGTGGTGTGTTTTTGACACTGTCACTGCTGTTTTGCACCTCTGTTAAAGCACTTTTGCCACTCCTGGTACCCCTTTGTCCCTTTAAAGTGCCTTAGGCTATTAATGCAACTTTGGTGCCACTTTGCCACAGTCTAAGTACCTTGGAGCTCTTTTCTCATTCTGATGATAGCTCCCCAGAAGTTTCATCAGAATTGATAAGAAAACTACAATTCTGCAGCCAAAATTAGGCTGCAAATACTTCCCCCATTGACTTTAATGGGAAATCAGAAAACGAATAAAACATATCAACAAATTGGTTTTCCCCCCTTGAAATGAATGCAACAAATTTGGGTCCTGGCAAAACGAATACCGAATAGCAACACATTTTTTCCTTCTGCACAACCCTATCAATCAGTGCATTCTCACACATCACATGAACACTAAATTAATGCTGGCTTTGGCATGGTGACAAAGAAAATTGATGCCGATTAACATTTACATTACGTATGAGAACAGCAACGATTCTGGAATTATTTAATTTGAATATAGTGAGTTTAAGTATTTGTTTAGAGAGCTAGTACTAATATAATTTATATTTATATATTATTTTTGGAAGTCTTCACATTATCTCAAGATCAGCACTAGAAGGCAACACAGCATACTCAGTGTAGCTTGAATGCAATTGACCCCTGAGGAATTCCATAGAGGCAAAACAGAGTGGATCCGGTCTTCTGTCAGGACTGCTTGGAAGACGTTTACGTATGGAACTGATTGGAAGATTTGGACATTTATTTGTAAGCTTTTATATACCGACGAACGTTGAGAACATCTCATTGGTTCACATAAAACATAACAGCAGCTAAACGAGCTTTACAAGGAACAAGGAACAATGGGCATACAATAGAAAAACAGTGAGCAGTGAAATATAAATAAATAAGGGGGAATCACTAAACATTCATTTTGATGCTTATATACCATATATTGTTTTGAGAATAATTAGCATGTATATGTGGGGATAAGTGCAGACTGAGTATGAGTGAGAATGCTTGTTTTATGGGATGTTGAGTAATGAGTGGAACATTTAAAATGTTATTGTACATTTAAACAATTGCACTTTATATTTATATATGTGTATTTCATATAATACTAGCTGTACCCGGCCATGCGTTGCAGTGACAGAGCCAGGTAAAGTGGAAAAGAAAAAAAAGAGAATGGGGATAACCGCCCCCTGCCCCCCCCCCCCGAACATGGACGCAATAACATCCCCACGCCCCCCCCCCCCCCCCGCAGGCCCGCCGATACCTGTCAAAAATGGTAGTCGGTGGAGCGGGCGTTCGTTCCGGCATGGAAGTATTGGCGCCTGGCCCTCGGCAGCCAGCACTGAAACTGTCTCCGACGGCTGTTAGAACTTACTCTGTCAGTGGGGTGGAGCAATGGGAGCGGTCGTCTCGCTCAGATAGTAAGGGCGAAGGTGCGCCGGTTGCCAGTCCAGAAAATGGTGTCGACGGGCCCTCGCCCTTACTATGTCACACGGGCTACTGCCGCCATTGGCATTCCTGAGTGTCCTAGTAAGGGACAGAGCTGGCACCATTTTGATTGCTGGCAGCCGACGGCCGTAGTGTATGCGATGTGTCACGGAGCGCTGTTGCCCCCCCCCCACCCCCCGCTGGAGCAGCCCGAACTATTCTGCCGTTTTGCGTGCGTTCGGAGGGTGTGGGCAGTAAGTAGAAAAGTCATGGGTGTGGGGGGTGTGAGGAGGGTGTTTGTGTGTGAGTTCGTAGGGTGTGGGAATTGCAAACATGTGGCATGTGAGTGGCCTCCCGGTGTAGCATGCTGGAATTTTGTGTGTTTTTGTGTGTTTTGGGAGGGTGTGTGAAGTAAGTACAATTGGCATGTGTGCGGGGGGGTGTGAGGAGGGTGGGTTTGTGTCTGGTCAGAGGGTGTGTGAATCCCAAACATTGGTCACGTGTGTGTGGGGTGTGAGCGTTTGTGCAAGGTGTAAGAGCTTGCACTTACGTCCAGCAGATGTCGCTGTTTTGTGGAACCAAATTTTAAAACTTTTTTACCAGCCCCTGGTGTGACATATATGTAATGTAAGTGTAGAATAACCTTGCCGTATGTGAGGTGAAGCTTGTGTCCAAATTTGAAAGCAATCGGTTCAGCTGTGGCAGAGCCTGGTAAAGTTGAAAAAACAGAACAGAGCATTAAAGGTTACAGTTTGTGTGGTTTTTTGTTTGTTTTTTTACCCAAAATGAACAGCACCAGCAAAGAATAGTTTAAATATGCAAGCACACCTTCCTGGGCCCCTTCCCCCAACCCGGCGAAATAGAGCAACCCACGCTATAGCCCCCCTCTCGGGAGACGTGGAGAATGAGTGCCCCTCCCCTGTGAAAAACACGCGGCGGAAATTAAGAACGTTCCCCCACCGTGCTCCTCCCCGGCTACCTGTGTAAACTGCCAGCCAGTGGCGAGGGTGTGTGCTAGGGTTTGTTCTGCTGGATGCCATGTCGCAAAACTTCACCGGTGAAAGATGTGCGTCAGGATTCCTGACCTAGTAAGGGCAAATGTCCGCTGAGGATATGGCGCCGATGGGCTCTTGCCCTTACTATGTCACATGGTGTACCGACGTCATTGTTGTCTCCGTATAGCATAGTAAGGGCAAGGTCCGCCGGCGCCATTTTTGTTGCTGGCATCCGACGGCCCTACTGAATGCGATGTGTCCCGGACCGTTCCTGTGGTGTCGGTGGAGAAGCACGGACTTGTATCAGGTGTAGTGTGTGATCGGAGTGCAGTGCGTGCGTGAGTGGAAGAGGGTACTTTAATTTAAAATCGGAGGGTGTGTGAAATGCGTGGCTTCCCAATGTAGCAGCCAGGAATCCGTGTTTTGGTGTGTTTTGGGAGGGTGGGTGAAGTAAGTGACATTGGCACTGAGAAAATTGTCCATTTAATCCTACTCTCTGTTTCCTTTCTTTTAGCCAGTTTGTATTCAGGAAAGGACATCGCTACCTATCCCATGACTTTTTACTTTTCCTAGAAGCCTCTCATGAGAAACATTGTGTCAAACGCCTTCTGAAAATCCAAATACACTACATCTACCGGTTCACCTTTATCTATATGTTTATTAACTCCAAAAAAGTGAAGTAGATTTCTATGGCAAGTCTTGCCTTGGGTAAAGCCATGCTGACTTTGTACTATTAAACCATGTCTTTCTATATGTTCTGATTTTGTCCCTGTAATCTTATATTTTGGACAAACAGAACAGATGATTGGGGTACATATCAGGGAACATTTAAGTTGCATAAGCACGAAGAAAGAACAAGCACTATTGGTGGAGTATTGGATAAAATGCTCTCATATAGAACATGATTTGAAGTTTTTCACCATCTGTCAGGTATTCAATCCCCGAGGAGGGATATTTCATGCAGACATCTAGAGAGAACAGCGTATGGTTTTTGAATGGGGTAATCTTACCCCCTCGGGAATTGAATTGATTGATTGGCCGGCATTACTTTAGTGTTCATGTGATGTGTGAGAGTGCACTGATTGGCCTGTTCAAATATTATATGGTATTGGTAATGCGCAGATGTGGCATCTCAGCCAGTTGTACGCTGGACACGTGATGGTTCGGATTTGAAAAAGCAGTCTGTTGACTATCTTAGTTGTGCCTTGACTTTTGAAGTGTTAGATTTGTTTGGTGAAGCTTTTTGAGAAGATGGTAACAATGAATTGTATATTCTTTTGGCAGATAGTCTGGAAATATGTTTGTAAGAGACTGTAGACTGATACATTTTTAACATGCTTTTGCACAGCGACAAAGAAAAGTGATGACAATAAACATTTATATTACATATGAGAACTTCGACGATAATGGAGGTATTTAATTTGAGTATAGTGGGTTTAAGCATTTGTTTAAAGAGATGGTTATAATATATTTTATATTATATATTACTTTTAGGAGTCTGTACATTATCTGAAGTTGTGTATTAGAAGACAACACAGCATACTCAGTGTAGCTTGAATGACCTGCGAGCGTAAAATTCAGGGGTTACGCGCATGGCCGGGCCATTTAAAAAATGCTTGCAGCACGCGCAGGGCCCGGCCAGGTGCATAACGCCCAAATTTTACGTGCACAGGGCTTTTAAAATTTGGGCTTTACATGTACAAGACTTTAGATCTCCCTAGACAGTTATAAAATCACCTTCCCTAAAGATAAGGGAAAAAAACCTATCCTCAGAAACAAAAAATTGAAACCTCACATTTTTAAGAGGTTTTTCATATGACATGGAAATTATGCTTCATATAATAAGGATGTACATTGGTTCAAAACAAATGTGTAAAATGTAATTAAAGAGGCTATTTTCAGTTTGTGTTGAATTGAACAAAACTAAAATATTCTCCTACAAAAATACCCCTAAATATTCAGGTATTTCTGTAATTGTGCATTAAAAAAAAGAGGGCTGAGGCCTGGTCCTTTCACTAAGGCCTAGGCTATGCCAGATGCAGGGGCCCAGACCAGAGGCTTTGTCCTGTTGCTGAGGAGTAGGTCCAGCACCAGGGCCTATTCCTATGCCTAGCCCCAGACCTGGTCCCATTGCAAAGGCCAAAGCCTAGGACCTGTGCCAGAGTATGACCCATGGGCTAATCCCATTTCTAAGTCTTAAGCCTAGACCTAGTGCAAAAACCCATCCGAGATATGGTCTCCTCACTGAAGACTAGGCCTGGTGCTGAGGTCTAGCCTGATGTCTGGTCCCATTGCTGAAGCTTTATCCTGGCACTGAGTCCCAGCCTGAGGCTTGATCCACCACTGAGGCCTTGCCCATGTGCTGAAGTCTATGCCTAATGCTGGGAACCAGTTTAAGACCCAGGTTTATTGCCTAGACCTGGTCCTAGAGCTGGGGTCTAGGCTAGCACTGAGGCCCAGTCTGCGGATTGTTTCTGATGCTAAGGTTTAAGCCGAGTAGCAGAGCCTCGCCCAAGGTCTGTTCTCATCACTGATGCCTAGGCCCAGTTCTAGGGCCCAGCCTTGTTCCAATGCCAAGAAATCATCCCAGTGCAATAGCCAAACCAGGGCCTGATCCATCACAGAAGCCTAGGCCCAGGTGCTTGATGCCTGATGCCTGGTGTTCTCACCAATGACTAAGTTCAGTGCCACTGCCTCTCTCTATGCCTAGTCTCATCACTGAGGCCATGTTCTGAGTCTCAGCTTTGAGGCCTAGGATAAAGCCTCCCAATGTCTTCTTTCTTCCTCAATCTTTAAAAAATGATGCTGATCCCTTTAAGGATGTGCTGCAGTGATGTCACTGAAGTGTCTTCCTTTAGAGCAGTTGTGCGTTTTGATGTACAGCCATGCATTTCAAGGAAATATATCAAAATGGCACTATGAGCAGTGACTTCACTGTAGTGCCATCTTTCAAGTGGATGGCATTGTTTTTCAAAGACTGAAGAAGAAAAAAGATATTGGGAGTCCTGGTTCTAGAAGTCTGGGCTGGGCCTTGGCACCAGACATAGGCCTAGTTCTAGGCTTCAGCAATGGGACCAGACCTTTGACTGATCTCCAGTTCCAGGCCTAGGCACTCACTGTCAGGACCAAGTTTTGAGCCATGTCCAGCGCTCGGCCTATATCTTGGTGAGTCCCAGCATCTGGACCAGACCTCATTGGGCCTTGGTGCCAGTAGTAGGTCTTGGGTTGGGCCTCAGTGCCAATCCTATTTGTAAGCACTGTGACAAGGTCTCAGCACTGGGAAAAGGTCTTGTGTCAGGCCTCAGTTCCAGGACACGTCCTCTGGCTGGGCCCCCCACTAGGACAAGACTTTGACAACAGAACCTCAATGCTGATATCAGGTCTTGGCAATGGGAACAGTGCTCAGGCCATGTCCCAGCATTGAGATCTGTCCTTGGGTTGGGCCCCTACACTTGAATCAGGCTTTGGTACTAAAAACATATTTCAGGGCCCAGGTCTAGGCCCTGAATTGGATTATGCCTTTATGCTGAGGCCTGGTCCCAACACATCCCAATTTTTTTTTGTTTGTTTGTTTATTTTGAGGGTGGGATTGTTTAACTTTATTTTTGGTTTGGCAAATGAACTGAACTGAAAAGAAAAGTAAAGTTTAAACAAACCTAATCTTAAACTCCCCCTTCCCACAAAAAAAAAAAATAATCTAAAACTTTTGAGTCTGTGCATCCCTATTACATCATTATTTTGCAATTTTCCAAGGTTTTCTTAGGCCTGTGGTATATATTCAACTTAAGAAATCTGTCTGGCCTATACCAGAAAATACTATTGGAATGAAGAGACTCATTCAGCTATTAAAATGTTTTATGTCACTGATAACCTTTATTAGTCATACCTTACTTGAATTCATACGGATCTTCATTAATGCAGGTACTGTATCATGGACTTTTTATGTACAACATTCAGAATAGAGTGCACTTTATAACATCTGTGTCATATTGTCTATTTACAAAGATTCTGTTTTTGTATCCTAGCCCTGGAATAACCCCAACATTTGCAGTTTTCTTGACCTCATGTGCATTTAGCATAAACAATAGTTTAAAAAAAAAAAACAAAAAAAGAAAGCTATTATGGATAATGTTGTTACAAGGACATCGAAAAGAGGAATGCGTAAAAGCAAGTTCAGCTTGTTCTGTTTACTCAAGATTCTTTTCTCATTCACATTAACGCTGTCTTTATTCCAAAGCTTTGTCAAAAGAAAAGTGTGGACACGTTTTACAGTCCCTCATCGCGTATGTGTTTCACCAAGAGGCTGCGTCGGGAGGAACCAACGAGAAAGATTATAAGGACATGCCATGCCATTTATTCTATAGCACACAGAAGAACATCATTTATGTTTGCTGCCTATTTGAACAGTACCTAATATGCACATACCATCTCTCTCAATAGGAATATTTATATTTTTGTGATTATCTTTTGTATGTTTTTGTACAAAATGTGTGCTTTTTAAGATGAATTTTAAAAGTTCGGCACATGCATCGTTAGGGGGATGTACGAACAAGACGGGTTGACGCGCGCACATGGAATTTTTAAAAGCTGCCGGATAGGCGCGTATAAGGCCCGTGGTGCACGCATCTTGCTCTGATTAAAAAAGGAGCGTGATCCGGGCAGAGTTTGGGTGGGAATGGCCATTTGCAGGACCAAGAAAATTGCACAGAAATACTTACATACCTGGGTGCGTGCCCCGGTCGAGTGCTTCATACGTTTACTTCTGCTATGGAAGAGGTGTACATTTTTAAAAAAATCTTACTAGCCACATCTGAGAGGTTTAAGGGTCTGGGCTAATGGGGGGCGGGTGAAGGCTATGAAACTAGGAGGGTTTGGAGGACCTAGCTCTTAACTGAGTAAATTGGTGGAAGTATTGGAGAAACAGGCAATGCCGTGGGTACATGCCCCTTTTAAAATCCCCTGATTTAAGCGGTAGAAGCGGGATTTGTGCACATATGCGCGTGCTCACTTAAAATTAGGTGAACAGGTGCACAGGGCCAAACAATTTTATAACATGCATGCATATATATGCTCAAGTTATAAAACGGCCATGTCCCTGGGCATGCACCAAAGCACTCGTGCCAATCTGTACCTGTGCGCAGCTTTGAAAGTTACCATCTTCGGGGGTCATTTTCTATCCCTATCGCACGCAAAAAGAGACTTTTCACACACGAAAAGTCCTTTTTCGCGTGCAATAGCTAGATAGGGGCATGGCGTCGACACCGGAAGAGGAGGAGTCGGGGCGGCATCGGGGCAGATGCCGCAGAAACCTTGCTGTCGGCGAAAAGGTAAGACCCCTTATCGCCGCCAGTAGCGCACCCAATAGCACCACCTTTCATGGTGGCACTATTGGGTGTGAAAGCCGGCAGTGATAACACCACAGTGGTACGATCGATGCCAGCTTTCACAGGCCTGCCCCCTGTTACAATGCGATTCAGGAAGCCACGGTAGCTTAGAAAATCTAGGCCTCATGGGGCTTATAGGGTCATTTATCAAAATGCTATAAGGCGTTTTTGCATGCGTTAATGGCTTATCACATGCGAAAAGTGCCGTTAATGCATGCAATAGCACCATAATGTATGGTGTGATGCAAATCAGAAAAAGAGGAGGAGTTAGGTTTACCATTTTGCAAAGCCCTGTCACACAGCTGTAACTACATCTTTTTCAGTAGCATTAAGCTGTGTGATAGCTTGTGTTAAGGCTTTATTGCATGTTGCTGCTCATAGTTATTTTGGAGAGAGAGAGAGAGAGAGAGAGAGAGAGAGAGAGAGAGAGACGCGACGTCACGTGATTCCCGGCAAGTTCGCGCCGGACGGCTCGTTTGGCCCAAAAAGAACTTTTGGCCAGCTTGAGGGGGTCAGGAGGCCCCCCCAAGCTGGCCAAAAGTTCTTTTTGGGCCGAACGAGCCGTCCGGCGCGAACTTGCCGGGAATCACGTGATGTCGGCGTCACGTGATTCCCGGCTCGTTCGCGCCGGACGGCTCGTTCGGCCCAAAAAGAACTTTTGGCCAGCTTGGGGGGGTCAGGAGGCCCCCCCAAGCTGGCCAAAAGTTCTTTTTGGGCCGAACGAGCCGTCCGGCGCGAACGAGCCGGGAATCACGTGACGCCGCGTCACTCGACGTGCCACCGACGTCACATGCTTCTCGCCAAGGATTGCAGAAATGACGTCCTCACTCCTCGCTCGATCACCAGGGAGTTGTGGTAAGTCTGGGGGGGGGATTAAGGAGGGTGAGGGGGTTTAAATTTTTTTTTTGCACATATGTACATATACCCAACTCATTGGATTTTTTTTATGTCCATATTGGCCGCAAGTGGGACCCCCTTTCGGACATAAAAAATATGAACATAAAATTTTGCTCTGCACATCCCTACTCAGTACAGAGCAAAGACCACCTCTGGTGCAGAGGTCAGGAGAGCAATGCCGGAGAAGCGCCACAGAGGAGGGAACTCCTACCGGGTTAATGTCTACAACCCGAGCAGACGTGGAGGAGGATCGACCCACGGAGGCCCCGAGCCAGGATCCAGAGGAGGGGGACGTGGAGCTGGATCTCTGCGAGGGAGCAACCGGGGGATTAAACCCGTCTGATGGTGGTGAGTCCCTGGAGATTGCTACCAGACCTGCCGTGGTCACATTCGACTTAATGTGGGATTTAATGGCTGAAATGTCGAATAACATAAAGAGATTGGAGAAAAAAATGGACATAAATACTGGGAAAAGCTATCAGGAAATACAACTACTCACAAAATCCGTTAAGAAATCGGAGGAAAGGATAAAAATCTTGGAAGAGACTGAGGAAAAGAATATTGAATTCCATACTGCTGTGGTGAAAGAGAGAGCCTTGTTATCAAGGCAAATAGAAAATTTTGAGAATAACTCGAAACGGCTAAATCTTCGCCTCTTAAATTTCCCAAGAATTGTGGGGGAAATACCAAAAGAAACTTTCTTTAAATTTCTTAAGGAATTGTTGGGGTTCTTGGAAAATGATTTGCCTATTATAAATATATGTTATTTCCTGCCAAAAAGAATTTCTAATTTAAATACTCCAACCATTTCAAGAGAATTCTAATCAAGTGATAGATCGGGGAACTTTAATAGTTACCTTTATAAATTACCTTGACCTGAATAAGGTTATGAAGAAATATTTCTCTAAGTACCCCGTCACACTTTATGGAAAAAATGTTAAGATTTTCCCTGATTTAGCTTTGACAACACAAATGCGGAGGAAAGAGTTTCTAGTACTCCGTCAAGAGGTTGTATCCTTAGGGTATTCATTTACACTAAGGTTTCCTTGTAAATGTCTGATAAAAAAGGATCAGGAGATATTTGTTTTCTTCATCTCTGACCATCTGAAAAGTTTCATTGAGCAAGGAAGTTAGTCACTTCATCCCCATTATAACTAATATTAAGAGAAAAGTGCAGGAAATTCTATGTATTTGCTTTCTATTATGAATATATTTTGTTTAGATTTGACTCCCAGTGTTAACTTAAATGCCTTAGCCTCTTTGATGGAGTTATACTATATTACTATGAATATTCAAGTGGAATATGTTTAAGTTTCTAACGCTGATATTTACTTTATTGATTTGAAATAATAAGATATATTTGTTTATAAAAATGTTATGTCAGTAATAATATTTTTAGGAATATGATTTATTTATTGTGATTCCACTTAAAATATTACGAAGTTGTGTATTGGAAATGATAAATTAAAAATTAAAAAAAAAAAAAAGGAAATCCTCAAATGCTGTGGCTGGCAGTCCAGGCCTTATGTCCCTACGTAGGCTTGACCTCTCTCCTCAAATGTTGTGCCTGTCCATCCAGGCCTTATATCCCTACGTGGGCTTGACATCTATCCTCAGTTGCTGTGCCTGTCCGTCCAGGTCTTATGTCCCTGCATGGGCTTGACCTCTATCCTTGATTGCTATGACTGTCCGTCCAGGCTTTATGTACCTACATGGGTTTGACCTCTATCCTCGAATGCTGTGCCTGTCTGTCCAGGCATTATGGCCCTACGTGGGCTTGACCTCTATCCTCGATTGCTGTGCCTGTCCATCCAGGCCTTATGTGCCTACATGGGCTTGACCTCTATTCTCGAATGCTGTGCCTGTCCGTCCAGGATTTTTGTCCCTACATGGGCTTAACCTCTACGCTTGAATGCTGTACCTGTCTGTCTAGGCTTTATGTCCCTACGTGGGCTTATTCTCTATCATCGATTGCTGTATCTGTCTGTCCAGGCCTTATGTCCCTACGTGGTCTTGACCTCTATCCTCGAATGCTGTGCCTGTCTGTCCAGGCTTTATGTCTCTACATGGGCTTAACCTCTATCCTCGATTGCTGTAACTGTCCATCCAGGCTTTATGTCCCTAAAAGAGCTTGACCTCTATCCTTGATTGCTGTGCCTGTCCGTCAAGGCCTTATGTCCCTATGTGGGCTTGACCTCTATCCTTAATTGCTGTGCCTGTCCATCCAGACCTTATGTCCCTAAAAGGGCTTGACCTCTAACACTGTGCCTGACCATCCTGGAGCCCTTTCCTGCTCAAAGGGACGAGGATTTGGATGTCATCTGCATATAAAAAAAACTTAAGACCAAGGTCGGAGAGGAGGTGGCAGAGCGGGTAACAGGTATATATTAAAGAGCGTGAAGGATAGTGAAGAGACCTGTGAGATGCCTTGGGTAAGGAGGATGTGTGATGATTCGGAATTTGCAATCCTTACAGCGTAGCCTCTATTATTAAGGTAGGAGGAATACCAGCGGATGGCTGTGCCTGAGATGCAGATAGTGTTGAAGGCAGATGATATGTCAAGAAGGGCCAGGATAAAGGATTGTGCATGGTCCATGCCCTTGAGGAGAGTGTCAGTCAGTGAAAATAAGAGGCTTTCCGTGTTATGAGACTTACAGAAGCCGAATTGAGAGGGTTAGATAATACTACGGTCTTCCAGATAGTCAGAGAGCTGTGAATTGACTATCTTTTCCATAATTTTAGATATGAAGGGAAGTTTAGAGATAGGACGGTAGTTTGAAGGGTTGGTGAGGTCAAGGGTGGGTTTTTTGAGGGGGGTCTGGAACTTTGCCATGGGAGAGGGAGCAGTTGATTATGTCAGAAAGGGGTTTCATGATGATGGAGGAAATGGAAAAGAGTGTTTTAGTGGGGATAGTGTCAGAGGTGTGTGTAGCGGGTTTGATTTTTTTTTTTAATGGATTTGATTTCCTTGGTGGAGGTTAAATCAAAAAACTCGAAGTTGAGGTTGGGATTTTTGGGGAGCGGATTGGCTGGAGAGGGATTGGAAGGGAAGCATAGGAGGAGGTTTGATATTTTATTTTTGAAATAGAGGGCGAGTTCTTCGCATTTGCTATTGTCTTGTTCATCTGTGGCGGGGGGGGGGGGGGGGGTTAGATTTAGTGATTTCTGCCATATATGAGAATAAAGCATTTGCATTGAATTGGTAATTATGGATTTTTGCAGAGTAATAGTCACGTTTAGTTTGGAGGGTAGAGAGTCTGTATGCGTGTAGTGTAGATTTGTAAATGGCTGCATGCCTAGGGGTAGGGTTTTTGCGCCAGGTTCTTTCTTTACTTCTGAGGTCGTTTTTTTAGATTTTTTTTTAAAATCAGTGGTGTACCAGGGTTTTTTTTAGCTGACTGAGAGTGGTGTATTTTAGGGATGTGAATCGTTTTCCATATCGTCTTAACGATAGAAATCGTGTGGCAGGGCAAGAAAATCGTGTTAGGCACGATTTTTTAGTTAAAAAATCGTTAAAAATCGTTTTTTCCGATTAGTGCGCACTAACTCGAGTTAGTGCGCACTAACTGAAAATGATACAATTTGACACTTTTCAGGTCAGTTAAGGTCAGTTTAGGAATGAATATGTATTCCTATTGGCTGCCCTCTTATTTATTCATGTTACCAAGCTTCCCACTGACAGTATATGGGGGATGGGAAATGGAAACAGTTGGTAGCTTGACAAAACAAGTAATGTGATCAGTCAATGTGACTAGAACTTGTGCCCTAACCCTGATACCAGGGGTATTGTGATCTTCCTGCACACAGTGCCCTATCCCTATTAATACCAGGAGTGTTGTGATCTTCCTGCACAGAGTGCCCTAACCCTGGCACCAGGGGTGTTGTGATCTTCCTGCACACAGTGCCCTATCCCTATTAATACCAGGAGTGTTGTGATCTTCCTGCACACAGTGCCCTATCCCTAATACCAGGGGTGTTGTGATATTCCTGCACACAGTGCCCTATTCCTGATACCGGGGGTGTTGGGATCTTCTTGCACACATCCCGGTATCAGGGATAGGGCACTGTGTGCAGGAAGATCACAACACCCCTGGTATTAGGGATAGGGCACTGCGTGCTGGAAGATCACAACACTCCTGGTATTAATAGGGATAGGGCACTGCATGCAGGAAGATCACAACACCCCTGGTATCAGGGATAGGGCACTGTGTGCAGGAAGATCACCCCGGAGGAGTGAGGGTCAGGCAGCTCCCCCCTGTCTGTGAAGCCAGCCTCTCACTAGTAATGCAGGGAGGGAGCTGTCTCAGACTTCACCATCCTCCTCCCCCCCCCCCTCACCCACACACCATTCACTAGCTGGGACATGGGGAAAGTCAGGAGTGAGGGTCAGGCAGCTCCCCCCTGTCTGTGAAGCCAGCCTCTCACTAGTAATGCAGGGAGGGAGCTGTCTCAGACTTCACCATCCTCCTCCCCCCCCCCCTCACCCACACACCATTCACTAGCTGGGACATGGGGGAAGTCAGGAGTGGGGGTCAGGCAGCTCCCCCCTGTCTGTGAAGCCAGCCTCTCACTAGTAATGCAGGGAGGGAGCTGTCTCAGACTTCACCATCCTCCCCCCCCCCCTCTCACCCACACACCATTCACTAGCTGGGACATGGGGGAAGTCAGGAGTGAGGGTCAGGCAGCTCCCCCCTGTCTGTGAAGCCAGCCTCTCACTAGTAATGCAGGGAGGGAGCTGTCTCAGACTTCACCATCCTCTCCCCCCCCCCCCCCCCTCACCCACACACCATTCACTAGCTGGGACATGGGGGAAGTCAGGAGTGAGGGGTCCGGCAGCTCCCCCCTGTCTGTGAAGCCAGCCTCTCACTAGTAATGCAGGGAGGGAGCTGTCTCAGACTTCACCATCCTCCCCCCCCCCCTCACCCACACACCATTCACTAGCTGGGACATGGGGAAGTCAGGATGAGGGTCAGGCAGCTCCCCCCTGTCTGTGAAGCCAGCCTCTCACTAGTAATGCAGGGAGGGAGCTGTCTCAGACTTCACCATCCTCCCCCCCCCCTCACCCACACACCATTCACTAGCTGGGACATGGGGGAAGTCAGGAGTGAGGGTCAGGCAGCTCCCCCCTGTCTGTGAAGCCAGCCTCTCACTAGTAATGCAGGGAGGGAGCTGTCTCAGACTTCACCATCCTCCCCCCCCCCCCTCACCCACACACCATTCACTAGCTGGGACATGGGGGAAGTCAGGAGTGAGGGTCAGGCAGCTCCCCCCTGTCTGTGAAGCCAGCCTCTCACTAGTAATGCAGGGAGGGAGCTGTCTCAGACTTCACCATCCTCTCCCCCCCCCTCACCCACACACCATTCACTAGCTGGGACATGGGGGAAGTCAGGAGTGAGGGTCAGGCAGCTCCCCCCTGTCTGTGAAGCCAGCCTCTCACTAGTAATGCAGGGAGGGAGCTGTCTCAGACTTCACCATCCTCCCCCCCCCCCCTCACCCACACACCATTCACTAGCTGGGACATGGGGGAAGTCAGGAGTGAGGGTCAGGCAGCTCCCCCCTGTCTGTGAAGCCAGCCTCTCACTAGTAATGCAGGGAGGGAGCTGTCTCAGACTGGTATCAGGGTTAGGGCACTGTGTGCAGGAAGATCACAACACCCCTGGTGCCAGGGTTAGGGCACTGTGTGCAGGAAAATCACTTAAAATCTACACTTACCAACAATCAATTACATATATTTGAACTGTGTACAGTTCCAGCCAGGACCACCTTTCTAAAATGCACAGTGATTGGCAAATTCAACATGCACTAGCATTTCAGGTGCCTGCTAACAAAAATAATAAACAAACAAGTTCTAGTCACGTGAGTGCTGATCATTACATTACTTTTTTTGTCAAGCTTCCAACTGTTTCCATTTCACATCCCCCCAACCATTACCTCAGTGTTAGCCTTGGTAACATCAATAGATAAGAGCACAGCCAGCCAATAGGAATACATATTCATTCCTAAGTGACCTTTACTGACCTGGGAAGTGTGAACACTTTGTTTCATTTTCTGTTGGTGTTCGTTAGTTTCCAGTTCCATTTCCCATCCCCCCAACCATCACCTCAGTGGTAACCTTGGTAACATCAATAGATAAGAGGGCAGCCAGCCAATAGGAACACATATTCATTCCTAACTGACCTTCAGTGACCTGGAAAGTGTTTATTTGTATCATTTTCAGTTAGTGCGCACTAAATCGAGTTAGTGCGCACTAACACGATTTAACGATTTTTAACGATAAATCGTTAGAATTTCTATTGTATCGTGTTCTATAACGATTTAAGACGATATTAACATTATCGGACGATAATTTTAATCGTTGAAAAACGATTCACATCCCTAGTGTATTTCTTTATTGATGATAGGGCAAATTTCATTGGCTATGGTGGTGGTGAGATTGTTCCAGGAGGTAAGGGCAGCTTCAGAGTTGGTGAGGTCTAGGTTGTTGGTAAAATTGTCGAAAGCAGAGATGAGGTCTTCAGTGGCGCATGGTTTGCGAAAGGAGATTTTGTTACTATGTGTGGGGTTGATAGAAAAGGGCAATTTTATGGAGAGGAGTACATTGATAAGAGAGTGGTCTGACCATGGGACAGGGATACTGTCAGGTGAGTGGGGAGAGTGTATACAGGAGTTGACAAAGATAAGGTCAAGGGTATGACCTGCTTTATGTGTTGGGGAGGTGATGAGTTGTCTGAAACCAAGAGCAAGAAGGGAGTTAAGGAAGATCTCACAGGAAAAGATGGTAGGGATGGCGTCCACATGGAGGTTGAAGTCTCCTAGTATTACAGCGAGGGTGTCAATATTGAGATTGTCAGATATAAATTCAATGAGGGGGGATGGGTCTTGTTCCAGTAGGCTGTGGTGTGTTTTTGACACTGTCACTGCTGTTTTGCACCTCTGTTAAAGCACTTTTGCCACTCCTGGTACCCCTTTGCCCCTTTAAAGTGCCTTAGGCTATTAATGCAACTTTGGTGCCACTTTGCCACAGTCTAAGTACCTTGGAGCTCTTTTCTCATTCTGATGATAGCTCCCCAGAAGTTTCATCAGAATTGATAAGAAAACTACAATTCTGCAGCCAAAATTAGGCTGCAAATACTTCCCCCATTGACTTTAATGGGAAATCAGAAAACGAATAAAACATATCAACAAATTGGTTTTCCCCCCTTGAAATGAATGCAACAAATTTGGGTCCTGGCAAAACGAATACCGAATAGCAACACATTTTTTCCTTCTGCACAACCCTATCAATCAGTGCATTCTCACACATCACATGAACACTAAATTAATGCTGGCTTTGGCATGGTGACAAAGAAAATTGATGCTGATTAACATTTACATTACGTATGAGAACAGCAACGATTCTGGAATTATTTAATTTGAATATAGTGAGTTTACGTATTTGTTTAGAGAGCTAGTACTAATATAATTTATATTTATATATTATTTTTGGAAGTCTTCACATTATCTCAAGATCAGCATTAGAAGGCAACACAGCATACTCAGTGTAGCTTGAATGCAATTGACCCCTGAGGAATTCCATAGAGGCAAAACAGAGTGGATCCGGTCTTCTGACAGGACTGCTTGGAAGACGTTTACGTATATGGAACTGATTGGAAGATTTGGACATTTATTTGTAAGCTTTTATATACCGACGAACGTTGGGAACATCTCATTGGTTCACATAAAACATAACAGCAGCTAAACGAGCTTTACAAGGAACAAGGAACAATGGGCATACAATAGAAAAACAGTGAGCAGTGAAATATAAATAAATAAGGGGGAATCACTAAACATTCATTTTGATGCTTATATACCATATATTGTTTTGAGAATAATTAGAATGTATATGTGGGGATAAGTGCAGACTGAGTATGAGTGAGAATGCTTGTTTTATGGGATGTTGAGTAATGAGTGGAACATTTAAAATGTTATTGTACATTTAAACAATTGCACTTTATATTTATATATGTGTATTTCATATAATACTAGCTGTACCCGGCCATGCGTTGCAGTGACAGAGCCAGGTAAAGTGGAAAAGAAAAAAAAGAGAATGGGGATAACCGTCCCCTGCCCCCCCCCCCCCCCCGAACATGGACGCAATAACATCCCCACGCCCCCCCCCCCCCCGCAGGCCCGCCGATACCTGTCAAAAATGGTAGTCGGTGGAGCGGGCGTTCGTTCTGGCATGGAAGTATTGGCGCCTGGCCCTCGGCAGCCAGCACTGAAACTGCCTCCGACGGCTGTTAGAACTTACTCTGTCAGTGGGGTGGAGCAATGGGAGCGGTCGTCTCGCTCAGATAGTAAGGGCGAAGGTGCGCTGGTTGCCAGTCCAGAAAATGGTGTCGACGGGCCCTCGCCCTTACTATGTCACATGGGCTACTGCCGCCATTGGCATTCCTGAGTGTCCTAGTAAGGGACAGAGCCGTCGGCGCCATTTTGATTGCTGGCAGCCGACGGCCGTAGTGTATGCGATGTGTCACGGAGCGCTGTTGCCCCCCCCACCCCCCGCTGGAGCAGCCCGAACTATTCTGCCGTTTTGCGTGCGTTCGGAGGGTGTGGGCAGTAAGTAGAAAAGTCATGGGTGTGGGGGGTGTGAGGAGGGTGTTTGTGTGTGAGTTCGTAGGGTGTGGGAATTGCAAACATGTGGCATGTGAGTGGCCTCCCGGTGTAGCATGCTGGAATTTTGTGGGTTTTTGTGTGTTTTGGGAGGGTGTGTGAAGTAAGTACAATTGGCATGTGTGCGGGGGGGGGTGTGAGGAGGGTGGGTTTGTGTCTGGTTGGAGGGTGTGTGAATCCCAAACATTGGTCACGTGTGTGTGGGGTGTGAGCGTTTGTGCAAGGTGTAAGAGCTTGCGCTTATGTCCAGCAGATGTCGCTGTTTTGTGGAACCAAATTTTAAAACTTTTTTACCAGCCCCTGGTGTGACATATATGTAATGTAAGTGTAGAATAACCTTGCCGTATGTGAGGTGAAGCTTGTGTCCAAATTTGAAAGCAATCGGTTCAGCTGTGGCAGAGCCTGGTAAAGTTGAAAAAACAGAACAGAGCATTAAAGGTTACAGTTTGTGTGGTTTTTTGTTTGTTTTTTTACCCAAAATGAACAGCACCAGCAAAGAATAGTTTAAATATGCAAGCACACCTTCCTGGGCCCCTTCCCCCAACCCGGCGAAATAGAGCAACCCACGCTATAGCCCCCCTCTCGGGAGACGTGGAGAATGAGTGCCCCTCCCTTGTGAAAAACGCGCGGCGGAAATTAAGAACGTTCCCCCACCGTGCTCCTCCCCGGCTACCTGTGTAAACTGCCAGCCGGTGGCGAGGGTGTGTGCTAGGGTTTGTTCTGCTGGATGCCATGTCGCAAAACTTCACCGGTGAAAGATGTGCGTCAGGATTCCTGACCTAGTAAGGGCAAATGTCCGCTGAGGATATGGCGCTGATGGGCTCTTGCCCTTACTATGTCACATGGTGTACCGACGTCATTGTTGTCTCCGTATAGCATAGTAAGGGCAAGGTCCGCCGGCGCCATTTTTGTTGCTGGCATCCGACGGCCCTACTGAATGCGATGTGTCCCGGACCGTTCCTGTGGTGTCGGTGGAGAAGCACGGACTTGTATCAGGTGTAGTGTGTGATCGGAGTGCAGTGCGTGGGTGAGTGGAAGAGGGTACTTTAATTTAAAATCGGAGGGTGTGTGAAATGCGTGGCTTCCCAATGTAGCAGCCAGGAATCCGTGTTTTGGTGTGTTTTGGGAGGGTGGGTGAAGTAAGTGACATTGGCACTGAGAAAATTGTCCATTTAATCCTACTCTCTGTTTCCTTTCTTTTAGCCAGTTTGTATTCAGGAAAGGACATCGCTACCTATCCCATGACTTTTTACTTTTCCTAGAAGCCTCTCATGAGAAACATTGTGTCAAACGCCTTCTGAAAATCCAAATACACTACATCTACCGGTTCACCTTTATCTATATGTTTATTAACTCCAAAAAAGTGAAGTAGATTTCTATGGCAAGTCTTGCCTTGGGTAAAGCCATGCTGACTTTGTACTATTAAACCATGTCTTTCTATATGTTCTGATTTTGTCCCTGTAATCTTATATTTTGGACAAACAGAACAGATGATTGGGGTACATATCAGGGAACATTTAAGTTGCATAAGCACGAAGAAAGAACAAGCACTATTGGTGGAGTATTGGATAAAATGCTCTCATATAGAACATGATTTGAAGTTTTTCACCATCTGTCAGGTATTCAATCCCCGAGGAGGGATATTTCATGCAGACATCTAGAGAGAACAGCGTATGGTTTTTGAATGGGGTAATCTTACCCCCTCGGGAATTGAATTGATTGATTGGCCGGCATTACTTTAGTGTTCATGTGATGTGTGAGAGTGCACTGATTGGCCTGTTCAAATATTATATGGTATTGGTAATGCGCAGATGTGGCATCTCAGCCAGTTGTACGCTGGACACGTGATGGTTCGGATTTGAAAAAGCAGTCTGTTGACTATCTTAGTTGTGCCTTGACTTTTGAAGTGTTAGATTTGTTTGGTGAAGCTTTTTGAGAAGATGGTAACAATGAATTGTATATTCTTTTGGCAGATAGTCTGGAAATATGTTTGTAAGAGACTGTAGACTGATACATTTTTAACATGCTTTTGCACAGCGACAAAGAAAAGTGATGACAATAAACATTTATATTACATATGAGAACTTCGACGATAATGGAGGTATTTAATTTGAGTATAGTGGGTTTAAGCATTTGTTTAAAGAGATGGTTATAATATATTTTATATTATATATTACTTTTAGGAGTCTGTACATTATCTGAAGTTGTGTATTAGAAGACAACACAGCATACTCAGTGTAGCTTGAATGACCTGCGAGCGTAAAATTCAGGGGTTACGCGCATGGCCGGGCCATTTAAAAAATGCTTGCAGCACGCGCAGGGCCCGGCCAGGTGCATAACGCCCAAATTTTACGTGCACAGGGCTTTTAAAATTTGGGCTTTACATGTACAAGACTTTAGATCTCCCTAGACAGTTATAAAATCACCTTCCCTAAAGATAAGGGAAAAAAACCTATCCTCAGAAACAAAAAATTGAAACCTCACATTTTTAAGAGGTTTTTCATATGACATGGAAATTATGCTTCATATAATAAGGATGTACATTGGTTCAAAACAAATATGTAAAATGTAATGAAAGAGGCTATTTTCAGTTTGTGTTGAATTGAACAAAACTAAAATATTCTCCTACAAAAATACCCCTAAATATTCAGGTATTTCTGTAATTGTGCATTAAAAAAAAGAGGGCTGAGGCCTGGTCCTTTCACTAAGGCCTAGGCTATGCCAGATGCAGGGGCCCAGACCAGAGGCTTTGTCCTGTTGCTGAGGAGTAGGTCCAGCACCAGGGCCTATTCCTATGCCTAGCCCCAGACCTGGTCCCATTGCAAAGGCCAAAGCCTAGGACCTGTGCCAGAGTATGACCCATGGGCTAATCCCATTTCTAAGTCTTAAGCCTAGACCTAGTGCAAAAACCCATCCGAGATATGGTCTCCTCACTGAAGACTAGGCCTGGTGCTGAGGTCTAGCCTGATGTCTGGTCCCATTGCTGAAGCTTTATCCTGGCACTGAGTCCCAGCCTGAGGCTTGATCCACCACTGAGGCCTTGCCCATGTGCTGAAGTCTATGCCTAATGCTGGGAACCAGTTTAAGACCCAGGTTTATTGCCTAGACCTGGTCCTAGAGCTGGGGTCTAGGCTAGCACTGAGGCCCAGTCTGCGGATTGTTTTCTGATGCTAAGGTTTAAAGCCGAGTAGCAGAGCCTCGCCCAAGGTCTGTTCTCATCACTGATGCCTAGGCCCAGTTCTAGGGCCCAGCCTTGTTCCATTGCCAAGAAATCATCCCAGTGCAATAGCCAAACCAGGGCCTGATCCATCACAGAAGCCTAGGCCCAGGTGCTTGATGCCTGATGCCTGGTGTTCTCACCAATGACTAAGTTCAGTGCCACTGCCTCTCTCTATGCCTAGTCTCATCACTGAGGCCATGTTCTGAGTCTCAGCTTTGAGGCCTAGGATAAAGCCTCCCAATGTCTTCTTTCTTCCTCAATCTTTAAAAAATGATGCTGATCCCTTTAAGGATGTGCTGCAGTGATGTCACTGAAGTGTCTTCCTTTAGAGCAGTTGTGCGTTTTGATGTACAGCCATGCATTTCAAGGAAATATATCAAAATGGCACTATGAGCAGTGACTTCACTGTAGTGCCATCTTTCAAGTGGATGGCATTGTTTTTCAAAGACTGAAGAAGAAAAAGATATTGGGAGTCCTGGTTCTAGAAGTCTGGGCTGGGCCTTGGCACCAGACATAGGCCTAGTTCTAGGCTTCAGCAATGGGACCAGACCTTTGACTGATCTCCAGTTCCAGGCCTAGGCACTCACTGTCAGGACCAAGTTTTGAGCCATGTCCAGCGCTCGGCCTATATCTTGGTGAGTCCCAGCATCTGGACCAGACCTCATTGGGCCTTGGTGCCAGTAGTAGGTCTTGGGTTGGGCCTCAGTGCCAATCCTATTTGTAAGCACTGTGACAAGGTCTCAGCACTGGGAAAAGGTCTTGTGTCAGGCCTCAGTTCCAGGACACGTCCTCTGGCTGGGCCCCCCACTAGGACAAGACTTTGACAACAGAACCTCAATGCTGATATCAGGTCTTGGCAATGGGAAACAGTGCTCAGGCCATGTCCCAGCATTGAGATCTATCCTTGGGTTGGGCCCCTACACTTGAATCAGGCGTTGGTACTAAAAACATATTTCAGGGCCCAGGTCTAGGCCCTGAATTGGATTATGCCTTTATGCTGAGGCCTGGTCCCAACACATCCCAATTTTTTTTGTTTGTTTGTTTATTTTGAGGGTGGGATTGTTTAACTTTATTTTTGGTTTGGCAAATGAACTGAACTGAAAAGAAAAGTAAAGTTTAAACAAACCTAATCTTAAACTCCCCCTTCCCACAAAAAAAAAAAAAAATCTAAAACTTTTGAGTCTGTGCATCCCTATTACATCATTATTTTGCAATTTTCCAAGGTTTTCTTAGGCCTGTGGTATATATTCAACTTAAGAAATCTGTCTGGCCTATACCAGAAAATACTATTGGAATGAAGAGACTCATTCAGCTATTAAAATGTTTTATGTCACTGATAACCTTTATTAGTCATACCTTACTTGAATTCATACGGATCTTCATTAATGCAGGTACTGTATCATGGACTTTTTATGTACAACATTCAGAATAGAGTGCACTTTATAACATCTGTGTCATATTGTCTATTTACAAAAGATTCTGTTTTTGTATCCTAGCCCTGGAATAACCCCAACATTTGCAGTTTTCTTGACCTCATGTGCATTTAGCATAAACAATAGTTTAAAAAAAAAAAACAAAAAAAGAAAGCTATTATGGATAATGTTGTTACAAGGACATCGAAAAGAGGAATGCGTAAAAGCAAGTTCAGCTTGTTCTGTTTACTCAAGATTCTTTTCTCATTCACATTAACGCTGTCTTTATTCCAAAGCTTTGTCAAAAGAAAAGTGTGGACACGTTTTATAGTCCCTCATCGCGTATGTGTTTCACCAAGAGGCTGCGTCGGGAGGAACCAACGAGAAAGATTATAAGGACATGCCATGCCATTTATTCTATAGCACACAGAAGAACATCATTTATGTTTGCTGCCTATTTGAACAGTACCTAATATGCACATACCATCTGAGAGGTTTAAGGGTCTGGGCTAATGGGGGGCGGGTGAAGGCTATGAAACTAGGAGGGTTTGGAGGACCTAGCTCTTAACTGAGTAAATTGGTGGAAGGACTGGAGAAACAGGCAATGCCGTGGGTACATGCCCCTTTTAAAATCCCCTGATTTAAGCGGTAGAAGCGGGATTTGTGCACATATGCGCGTGCTCACTTAAAATTAGGTGAACAGGTGCACAGGGCCAAACAATTTTATAACATGCATGCATATATATGCTCAAGTTATAAAACGGCCATGTCCCTGGGCATGCACCAAAGCACTCGTGCCAATCTGTACCTGTGCGCAGCTTTGAAAGTTACCATCTTCGGGGGTCATTTTCTATCCCTATCGCACGCAAAAAGGGACTTTTCACACACGAAAAGTCCTTTTTCGCGTGCAATAGCTAGATAGGGGCATGGCGTCGACACCGGAAGAGGAGGAGTCGGGGCGGCATCGGGGCAGATGCCGCAGAAACCTTGCTGTCGGCGAAAAGGTAAGACCCCTTATCGCCGCCAGTAGCGCACCCAATAGCACCACCTTCATGGTGGCACTATTGGGTGTGAAAGCCGGCAGGTGATAACACCACAGTGGTACGATCGATGCCAGCTTTCACAGGCCTGCCCCCTGTTACAATGCGATTCAGGAAGCCACAGTAGCTTAGAAAATCTAGGCCTCATGGGGCTTATAGGGTCATTTATCAAAATGCTATAAGGCGTTTTTGCATGCGTTAATGGCTTATCACATGCGAAAAGTGCCGTTAATGCATGCAATAGCACCATAATGTATGGTGTGATGCAAATCAGAAAAAGAGGAGGAGTTAGGTTTACCATTTTGCAAAGCCCTGTCACACAGCTGTAACTACATCTTTTTCAGTAGCATTAAGCTGTGTGATAGCTTGTGTTAAGGCTTTATTGCATGTTGCTGCTCATAGTTATTTTGGAGAGAGAGAGAGAGAGAGAGAGAGAGAGAGACGCGACGTCACGTGATTCCCGGCAAGTTCGCGCCGGACGGCTCGTTTGGCCCAAAAAGAACTTTTGGCCAGCTTGAGGGGGTCAGGAGGCCCCCCCAAGCTGGCCAAAAGTTCTTTTTGGGCCGAACGAGCCGTCCGGCGCGAACTTGCCGGGAATCACGTGATGTCGGCGTCACGTGATTCCCGGCTCGTTCGCGCCGGACGGCTCGTTCGGCCCAAAAAGAACTTTTGGCCAGCTTGGGGGGGTCAGGAGGCCCCCCCAAGCTGGCCAAAAGTTCTTTTTGGGCCGAACGAGCCGTCCGGCGCGAACGAGCCGGGAATCACGTGACGCCGCGTCACTCGACGTGCCACCGACGTCACATGCTTCTCGCCAAGGATTGCAGAAATGACGTCCTCACTCCTCGCTCGATCACCAGGGAGTTGTGGTAAGTCTGGGGGGGGGATTAAGGAGGGTGAGGGGGTTTTAAATTTTTTTTTTGCACATATGTACATATACCCAACTCATTGGATTTTTTTTATGTCCATATTGGCCGCAAGTGGGACCCCCTTTCGGACATAAAAAATATGAACATAAAATTTTGCTCTGCACATCCCTACTCAGTACAGAGCAAAGACCACCTCTGGTGCAGAGGTCAGGAGAGCAATGCCGGAGAAGCGCCACAGAGGAGGGAACTCCTACCGGGTTAATGTCTACAACCCGAGCAGACGTGGAGGAGGATCGACCCACGGAGGCCCTGAGCCAGGATCCAGAGGAGGGGGACGTGGAGCTGGATCTGTGCGAGGGAGCAACCGGGGGATTAAACCCGTCTGATGGTGGTGAGTCCCTGGAGATTGCTACCAGACCTGCCGTGGTCACATTCGACTTAATGTGGGATTTAATGGCTGAAATGTCGAATAACATAAAGAGATTGGAGAAACAAAATGGACATAAATACTGGGAAAAGCTATCAGGAAATACAACTACTCACAAAATCCGTTAAGAAATCGGAGGAAAGGATAAAAATCTTGGAAGAGGACTGAGGAAAAGAATATTGAATTCCATACTGCTGTGGTGAAAGAGAGAGCCTTGTTATCAAGGCAAATAGAAAATTTTGAGAATAACTCGAAACGGCTAAATCTTCGCCTCTTAAATTTCCCAAGAATTGTGGGGGAAATACCAAAAGAAACTTTCTTTAAATTTCTTAAGGAATTGTTGGGGTTCTTGGAAAATGATTTGCCTATTATAAATATATGTTATTTCCTGCCAAAAAGAATTTCTAATTTAAATACTCCAACCATTTCAAGAGAATTCTAATCAAGTGATAGATCGGGGAACTTTAATAGTTACCTTTATAAATTACCTTGACCTGAATAAGGTTATGAAGAAATATTTCTCTAAGTACCCCGTCACACTTTATGGAAAAAATGTTAAGATTTTCCCTGATTTAGCTTTGACAACACAAATGCGGAGGAAAGAGTTTCTAGTACTCCGTCAAGAGGTTGTATCCTTAGGGTATTCATTTACACTAAGGTTTCCTTGTAAATGTCTGATAAAAAAGGATCAGGAGATATTTGTTTTCTTCATCTCTGACCATCTGAAAAGTTTCATTGTGCAAAGGAAGTTAGTCACTTCATCCCCATTATAACTAATATTAAGAGAAAAGTGCAGGAAATTCTATGTATTTGCTTTCTATTATGAATATATTTTGTTTAGATTTGACTCCCAGTGTTAACTTAAATGCCTTAGCCTCTTTGATGGAGTTATACTATATTACTATGAATATTCAAGTGGAATATGTTTAAGTTTCTAACGCTGATATTTACTTTATTGATTTGAAATAATAAGATATATTTGTTTATAAAAATGTTATGTCAGTAATAATATTTTTAGGAATATGATTTATTTATTGTGATTCCACTTAAAATATTACGAAGTTGTGTATTGGAAATGATAAATTAAAAATTAAAAAAAAAAAAAAGGAAATCCTCAAATGCTGTGGCTGGCAGTCCAGGCCTTATGTCCCTACGTAGGCTTGACCTCAAATGTTGTGCCTGTCCATCCAGGCCTTATATCCCTACGTGGGCTTGACATCTATCCTCAGTTGCTGTGCCTGTCCGTCCAGGTCTTATGTCCCTGCATGGGCTTGACCTCTATCCTTGATTGCTATGACTGTCCGTCCAGGCTTTATGTACCTACATGGGTTTGACCTCTATCCTCGAATGCTGTGCCTGTCTGTCCAGGCATTATGGCCCTACGTGGGCTTGACCTCTATCCTCGATTGCTGTGCCTGTCCATCCAGGCCTTATGTGCCTACATGGGCTTGACCTCTATTCTCGAATGCTGTGCCTGTCCGTCCAGGATTTTTGTCCCTACATGGGCTTAACCTCTACGCTTGAATGCTGTACCTGTCTGTCTAGGCTTTATGTCCCTACGTGGGCTTATTCTCTATCATCGATTGCTGTATCTGTCTGTCCAGGCCTTATGTCCCTACGTGGTCTTGACCTCTATCCTCGAATGCTGTGCCTGTCTGTCCAGGCTTTATGTCTCTACATGGGCTTAACCTCTATCCTCGATTGCTGTACCTGTCCATCCAGGCTTTATGTCCCTAAAAGAGCTTGACCTCTATCCTTGATTGCTGTGCCTGTCCGTCAAGGCCTTATGTCCCTATGTGGGCTTGACCTCTATCCTTAATTGCTGTGCCTGTCCATCCAGACCTTATGTCCCTAAAAGGGCTTGACCTCTAACACTGTGCCTGACCATCCTGGAGCCCTTTCCTGCTCAAAGGGACGAGGATTTGGATGTCATCTGCATATAAAAAAAACTTAAGACCAAGGTCGGAGAGGAGGTGGCAGAGCGGTAACAGGTATATATTAAAGAGCGTGAAGGATAGTGAAGAGACCTGTGAGATGCCTTGGGTAAGGAGGATGTGTGATGATTCGGAATTTGCAATCCTTACAGCGTAGCCTCTATTATTAAGGTAGGAGGAATACCAGCGGATGGCTGTGCCTGAGATGCAGATAGTGTTGAAGGCAGATGATATGTCAAGAAGGGCCAGGATAAAGGATTGTCCATGGTCCATGCCCTTGAGGAGAGTGTCAGTCAGTGAAAATAGAGGCTTTCCGTGTTATGAGACTTACAGAAGCCGAATTGAGAGAGTTAGATAATACTACGGTCTTCCAGATAGTCAGAGAGCTGTGAATTGACTATCTTTTCCATAATTTTAGATATGAAGGGAAGTTTAGAGATAGGACGGTAGTTTGAAGGGTTGGTGAGGTCAAGGGTGGGTTTTTTGAGGGGGGTCTGGAACTTTGCCATGGGAGAGGGAGCAGTTGATTATGTCAGAAAGGGGTTTCATGATGATGGAGGAAATGGAAAAGAGTGTTTTAGTGGGGATAGTGTCAGAGGTGTGTGTAGCGGGTTTGACTTTTTTTTTAATGGATTTGATTTCCTTGGTGGAGGTTAAATCAAAAAACTCGAAGTTGAGGTTGGGATTTTTGGGGAGCGGATTGGCTGGAGAGGGATTGGAAGGGAAGCATAGGAGGAGGTTTGATATTTTATTTTTGAAATAGAGGGCGAGTTCTTCGCATTTGCTATTGTCTTGTTCATCTGTGGCGGGGGGGGGGGGGGGGTAGATTTAGTGATTTCTGCCATGTATGAGAATAAAGCATTTGCATTGAATTGGTAATTATGGATTTTTGCAGAGTAATAGTCACGTTTAGTTTGGAGGGTAGAGAGTCTGTATGCGTGTAGTGTAGATTTGTAAATGGCTGCATGCCTAGGGGTAGGGTTTTTGCGCCAGGTTCTTTCTTTACTTCTGAGGTCGTTTTTTAGATTTTTTTTAAAATCAGTGGTGTACCAGGGTTTTTTTTAGCTGACTGAGAGTGGTGTATTTTAGGGATGTGAATCGTTTTCCATATCGTCTTAACGATAGAAATCGTGTGGCAGGGCAAGAAAATCGTGTTAGGCACGATTTTTTAGTTAAAAAATCGTTAAAAATCGTTTTTTCCGATTAGTGCGCACTAACTCGAGTTAGTGCGCACTAACTGAAAATGATACAATTTGACACTTTTCAGGACAGTTAACGTCAGTTTAGGAATGAATATGTATTCCTATTGGCTGCCCTCTTATTTATTCATGTTACCAAGCTTCCCACTGACAGTATATGGGGGATGGGAAATGGAAACAGTTGGTAGCTTGACAAAACAAGTAATGTGATCAGTCAATGTGACTAGAACTTGTGCCCTAACCCTGATACCAGGGGTATTGTGATATTCCTGCACACAGTGCCCTATTCCTGATACCGGGGGTGTTGGGATCTTCTTGCACACATCCCGGTATCAGGGATAGGGCACTGCATGCAGGAAGATCACAACACCCCTGGTATTAGGGATAGGGCACTGCGTGCAGGAAGATCACAACACTCCTGGTATTAATAGGGATAGGGCACTGCATGCAGGAAGATCACAACACCCCTGGTATCAGGGATAGGGCACTGTGTGCAGGAAGATCACCCCGGAGGAGTGAGGGTCAGGCAGCTCCCCCCTGTCTGTGAAGCCAGCCTCTCACTAGTAATGCAGGGAGGGGGCTGTCTCAGACTTCACCATCCTCCTCCCCCCCCCCCCCTCACCCACACACCATTCACTAGCTGGGACATGGGGAAAGTCAGGAGTGAGGGTCAGGCAGCTCCCCCCTGTCTGTGAAGCCAGCCTCTCACTAGTAATGCAGGGAGGGAGCTGTCTCAGACTTCACCATCCTCCTCCCCCCCCCCTCACCCACACACCATTCACTAGCTGGGACATGGGGGAAGTCAGGAGTGAGGGTCAGGCAGCTCCCCCCTGTCTGTGAAGCCAGCTTCTCACTAGTAATGCAGGGAGGGAGCTGTCTCAGACTTCACCATCCTCCCCCCCCCCCCTCTCACCCACACACCATTCACTAGCTGGGACATGGGGGAAGTCAGGAGTGAGGGTCAGGCAGCTCCCCCCTGTCTGTGAAGCCAGCCTCTCACTAGTAATGCAGGGAGGGAGCTGTCTCAGACTTCACCATCCTCCCCCCCCCTCACCCACACACCATTCACTAGCTGGGACATGGGGGAAGTCAGGAGTGAGGGTCAGGCAGCTCCCCCCTGTCTGTGAAGCCAGCCTCTCACTAGTAATGCAGGGAGGGAGCTGTCTCAGACTTCACCATCCTCCCCCCCCCTCACCCACACACCATTCACTAGCTGGGACATGGGGGAAGTCAGGAGTGAGGGTCAGGCAGCTCCCCCCTGTCTGTGAAGCCAGCCTCTCACTAGTAATGCAGGGAGGGAGCTGTCTCAGACTTCACCATCCTCCCCCCCCCCCTCACCCACACACCATTCACTAGCTGGGACATGGGGGAAGTCAGGAGTGAGGGTCAGGCAGCTCCCCCCTGTCTGTGAAGCCAGCCTCTCACTAGTAATGCAGGGAGGGAGCTGTCTCAGACTGGTATCAGGGTTAGGGCACTGTGTGCAGGAAGATCACAACACCCCTGGTGCCAGGGTTAGGGCACTGTGTGCAGGAAAATCACTTAAAATCTACACTTACCAACAATCAATTACATATATTTGAACTGTGTACAGTTCCAGCCAGGACCACCTTTCTAAAATGCACAGTGATTGGCAAATTCAACATGCACTAGCATTTCAGGTGCCTGCTAACAAAAATAATAAACAAACAAGTTCTAGTCACGTGAGTGCTGATCATTACATTACTTTTTTTGTCAAGCTTCCAACTGTTTCCATTTCACATCCCCCCAACCATTACCTCAGTGTTAGCCTTGGTAACATCAATAGATAAGAGCACAGCCAGCCAATAGGAATACATATTCATTCCTAAGTGACCTTTACTGACCTGGGAAGTGTGAACACTTTGTTTCATTTTCTGTTGGTGTTCGTTAGTTTCCAGTTCCATTTCCCATCCCCCCAACCATCACCTCAGTGGTAACCTTGGTAACATCAATAGATAAGAGGGCAGCCAGCCAATAGGAACACATATTCATTCCTAACTGACCTTCAGTGACCTGGAAAGTGTTTATTTGTATCATTTTCAGTTAGTGCGCACTAAATCGAGTTAGTGCGCACTAACACGATTTAACGATTTTTAACGATAAATCGTTAGAATTTCTATTGTATCGTGTTCTATAACGATTTAAGACGATATTAACATTATCGGACGATAATTTTAATCGTTGAAAAACGATTCACATCCCTAGTGTATTTCTTTATTGATGATAGGGCAAATTTCATTGGCTATGGTGGTGGTGAGATTGTTCCAGGAGGTAAGGGCAGCTTCAGAGTTGGTGAGGGTCTAGGTTGTTGGTAAAATTGTCGAAAGCAGAGATGAGGTCTTCAGTGGCGCATGGTTTGCGAAAGGAGATTTGTTACTATGTGTGGGGTTGATAGAAAAGGGCAATTTTATGGAGAGGAGTACATTGATAAGAGAGTGGTCTGACCATGGGACAGGGATACTGTCAGGTGAGTGGGGAGAGTGTATACAGGAGTTGACAAAGATAAGGTCAAGGGTATGACCTGCTTTATGTGTTGGGGAGGTGATGAGTTGTCTGAAACCAAGAGCAAGAAGGGAGTTAAGGAAGATCTCACAGGAAAAGATGGTAGGGATGGCGTCCACATGGAGGTTGAAGTCTCCTAGTATTACAGCGAGGGTGTCAATATTGAGATTGTCAGATATAAATTCAATGAGGGGGGATGGGTCTTGTTTCAGTAGGCTGTGGTGTGTTTTTGACACTGTCACTGCTGTTTTGCACCTCTGTTAAAGCACTTTTGCCACTCCTGGTACCCCTTTGCCCCTTTAAAGTGCCTTAGGCTATTAATGCAACTTTGGTGCCACTTGCCACAGTCTAAGTACCTTGGAGCTCTTTTCTCATTCTGATGATAGCTCCCCAGAAGTTTCATCAGAATTGATAAGAAAACTACAATTCTGCAGCCAAAATTAGGCTGCAAATACTTCCCCCATTGACTTTAATGGGAAATCAGAAAACGAATAAAACATATCAACAAATTGGTTTTCCCCCCTTGAAATGAATGCAACAAATTTGGGTCCTGGCAAAAGGAATACCGAATAGCAACACATTTTTTCCTTCTGCACAACCCTATCAATCAGTGCATTCTCACACATCACATGAACACTAAATTAATGCTGCTTTGGCATGGTGACAAAGAAAATTGATGCTGATTAACATTTACATTACATATGAGAACAGCAACGATTCTGGAATTATTTAATTTGAATATAGTGAGTTTACGTATTTGTTTAGAGAGCTAGTACTAATATAATTTATATTTATATATTATTTTTGGAAGTCTTCACATTATCTCAAGATCAGCATTAGAAGGCAACACAGCATACTCAGTGTAGCTTGAATGCAATTGACCCCTGAGGAATTCCATAGAGCAAAACAGAGTGGATCCGGTCTTCTGACAGGACTGCTTGGAAGACGTTTACGTATATGGAACTGATTGGAAGATTTGGACATTTATTTGTAAGCTTTTATATACCGACGAACGTTGGGAACATCTCATTGGTTCACATAAAACATAACAGCAGCTAAACGAGCTTTACAAGGAACAAGGAAACAATGGGCATACAATAGAAAAACAGTGAGCAGTGAAATATAAATAAATAAGGGGGAATCACTAAACATTCATTTTGATGCTTATATACCATATATTGTTTTGAGAATAATTAGAATGTATATGTGGGGATAAGTGCAGACTGAGTATGAGTGAGAATGCTTGTTTTATGGGATGTTGAGTAATGAGTGGAACATTTAAAATGTTATTGTACATTTAAACAATTGCACTTTATATTTATATATGTGTATTTCATATAATACTAGCTGTACCCGGCCATGCGTTGCAGTGACAGAGCCAGGTAAAGTGGAAAAGAAAAAAAAAGAGAATGGGGATAACCGTCCCCTGCCCCCCCCCCCCGAACATGGACGCAATAACATCCCCACGCCCCCCCCCCCCCCCCCCCCCCGCAGGCCCCGCCGATACCTGTCAAAAATGGTAGTCGGTGGAGCGGGCGTTCGTTCTGGCATGGAAGTATTGGCGCCTGGCCCTCGGCAGCCAGCACTGAAACTGCCTCCGACGGCTGTTAGAACTTACTCTGTCAGTGGGGTGGAGCAATGGGAGCGGTCGTCTCGCTCAGATAGTAAGGGCGAAGGTGCGCCGGTTGCCAGTCCAGAAAATGGTGTCGACGGGCCCTCGCCCTTACTATGTCACATGGGCTACTGCCGCCATTGGCATTCCTGAGTGTCCTAGTAAGGGACAGAGCCGTCGGCACCATTTTGATTGCTGGCAGCCGACGGCCGTAGTGTATGCGATGTGTCACGGAGCGCTGTTGCCCCCCTCACCCCCCGCTGGAGCAGCCCGAACTATTCTGCCGTTTTGCGTGCGTTCGGAGGGTGTGGGCAGTAAGTAGAAAAGTCATGGGTGTGGGGGGTGTGAGGAGGGTGTTTGTGTGTGAGTTCGTAGGGTGTGGGAATTGCAAACATGTGGCATGTGAGTGGCCTCCCGGTGTAGCATGCTGGTATTTTGTGGGTTTTTGTGTGTTTTGGGAGGGTGTGTGAAGTAAGTACAATTGGCATGTGTGCGGGGGGGGGGTGTGAGGAGGGTGGGTTTGTGTCTGGTTGGAGGGTGTGTGAATCCCAAACATTGGTCACGTGTGTGTGGGGTGTGAGCGTTTGTGCAAGGTGTAAGAGCTTGCGCTTATGTCCAGCAGATGTCGCTGTTTTGTGGAACCAAATTTTAAAACTTTTTTACCAGCCCCTGGTGTGACATATATGTAATGTAAGTGTAGAATAACCTTGCCGTATGTGAGGTGAAGCTTGTGTCCAAATTTGAAAGCAATCGGTTTCAGCTGTGGCAGAGCCTGGTAAAGTTGAAAAAACAGAACAGAGCATTAAAGGTTACAGTTGTGTGGTTTTTTGTTTGTTTTTTTACCCAAAATGAACAGCACCAGCAAAGAATAGTTTAAATATGCAAGCACACCTTCCTGGGCCCCTTCCCCCAACCCGGCGAAATAGAGCAAACCCACGCTATAGCCCCCCTCTCGGGAGACGTGGAGAATGAGTGCCCCTCCCTTGTGAAAAACGCGCGGCGGGGAAATTAAGAACGTTCCCCCACCGTGCTCCTCCCCGGCTACCTGTGTAAACTGCCAGCCGGTGGCGAGGGTGTGTGCTAGGGTTTGTTCTGCTGGATGCCATGTCGCAAAACTTCACCGGTGAAAGATGTGCGTCAGGATTCCTGACCTAGTAAGGGCAAATGTCCGCTGAGGATATGGCGCTGATGGGCTCTTGCCCTTACTATGTCACATGGTGTACCGACGTCATTGTTGTCTCCGTATAGCATAGTAAGGGCAAGGTCCGCCGGCGCCATTTTTGTTGCTGGCATCCGACGGCCCTACTGAATGCGATGTGTCCCGGACCGTTCCTGTGGTGTCGGTGGAGAAGCACGGACTTGTATCAGGTGTAGTGTGTGATCGGAGTGCAGTGCGTGGGTGAGTGGAAGAGGGTACTTTAATTTAAAATCGGAGGGTGTGTGAAATGCGTGGCTTCCCAATGTAGCAGCCAGGAATCCGTGTTTTGGTGTGTTTTGGGAGGGTGGGTGAAGTAAGTGACATTGGCACTGAGAAAATTGTCCATTTAATCCTACTCTCTGTTTCCTTTCTTTTAGCCAGTTTGTATTCAGGAAAGGACATCGCTACCTATCCCATGACTTTTTACTTTTCCTAGAAGCCTCTCATGAGAAACATTGTGTCAAACGCCTTCTGAAAATCCAAATACACTACATCTACCGGTTCACCTTTATCTATATGTTTATTAACTCCAAAAAAGTGAAGTAGATTTCTATGGCAAGTCTTGCCTTGGGTAAAGCCATGCTGACTTTGTACTATTAAACCATGTCTTTCTATATGTTCTGATTTTGTCCCTGTAATCTTATATTTTGGACAAACAGAACAGATGATTGGGTACATATCAGGGAACATTTAAGTTGCATAAGCACGAAGAAAGAACAAGCACTATTGGTGGAGTATTGGATAAAATGCTCTCATATAGAACATGATTTGAAGTTTTTCACCATCTGTCAGGTATTCAATCCCCGAGGAGGGATATTTCATGCAGACATCTAGAGAGAACAGCGTATGGTTTTTGAATGGGGTAATCTTACCCCCTCGGGAATTGAATTGATTGATTGGCCGGCATTACTTTAGTGTTCATGTGATGTGTGAGAGTGCACTGATTGGCCTGTTCAAATATTATATGGTATTGGTAATGCGCAGATGTGGCATCTCAGCCAGTTGTACACTGGACACGTGATGGTTCGGATTTGAAAAAGCAGTCTGTTGACTATCTTAGTTGTGCCTTGACTTTTGAAGTGTTAGATTTGTTTGGTGAAGCTTTTTGAGAAGATGGTAACAATGAATTGTATATTCTTTTGGCAGATAGTCTGGAAATATGTTTGTAAGAGACTGTAGACTGATACATTTTTAACATGCTTTTGCACAGCGACAAAGAAAAGTGATGACAATAAACATTTATATTACATATGAGAACTTCGACGATAATGGAGGTATTTAATTTGAGTATAGTGGGTTTAAGCATTTGTTTAAAGAGATGGTTATAATATATTTTATATTATATATTACTTTTAGGAGTCTGTACATTATCTGAAGTTGTGTATTAGAAGACAATAGGGATGTGCAGAGCAAAATTTTATGTTCATATTTTTTATGTCCGAAAGGGGGTCCCACTTGCGGCCAATATGGACATAAAAAAAATCCAATGAGTTGGGTATATGTACATATGTGCAAAAAAAAAATTTAAACCCCCTCACCCTCCTTAATCCCCCCCCCAGACTTACCACAACTCCCTGGTGATCGAGCGAGGAGTGAGGACGTCATTTCTGCAATCCTTGGCGAGAAGCATGTGACGTCGGTGGCACGTCGAGTGACGCGGCGTCACGTGATTCCCGGCTCGTTCGCGCCGGACGGCTCGTTCGGCCCAAAAAGAACTTTTGGCCAGCTTGGGGGGGCCTCCTGACCCCCCCAAGCTGGCCAAAAGTTCTTTTTGGGCCGAACGAGCCATCCGGCGCGAACGAGCCGGGAATCACGTGACGCCGGCGTCACTCGACGTGCCGCCGACGTCACATGCTTCTCGCCAAGGATTGCAGAAATGGCGTCCTCACTCCTCGCTCCATCACCAGGGAGTTGTGGTAAGTCGGGGGGGGGGGGATTAAGGAGGGTGAGGGGGTTTATATTTTTATTTTGGCTCAACAATCGCGATTTCCCACATATCGAACATATCTATGTTCGATATGTGGGAAATCCGATCGTTTATGTCGAATCAATTTTTTAAGTAAAAAAAAAATATGAGTTGCGTTTTACTAATGCGGTCAATCCGAATGCACACCCCTAGAAGACAACACAGCATACTCAGTGTAGCTTGAATGACCTGCGAGCGTAAAATTCAGGGGTTACGCGCATGGCCGGGCCATTTAAAAAATGCTTGCAGCACGCGCAGGGCCCGGCCAGGTGCATAACGCCCAAATTTTACGCGCACAGGGCTTTTAAAATTTGGGCTTTACATGTACAAGACTTTAGATCTCCCTAGACAGTTATAAAATCACCTTCCCTAAAGATAAGGGAAAAAAACCTATCCTCAGAAACAAAAAATTGAAACCTCACATTTTAAGAGGTTTTTCATATGACATGGAAATTATGCTTCATATAATAAGGATGTACATTGGTTCAAAACAAATATGTAAAATGTAATGAAAGAGGCTATTTTCAGTTTGTGTTGAATTGAACAAAACTAAAATATTCTCCTACAAAAATACCCCTAAATATTCAGGTATTTCTGTAATTGTGCATTAAAAAAAAGAGGGCTGAGGCCTGGTCCTTTCACTAAGGCCTAGGCTATGCCAGATGCAGGGGCCCAGACCAGAGGCTTTGTCCTGTTGCTGAGGAGTAGGTCCAGCACCAGGGCCTATTCCTATGCCTAGCCCCAGACCTGGTCCCATTGCAAAGGCCAAAGCCTAGGACCTGTGCCAGAGTATGACCCATGGGCTAATCCCATTTCTAAGTCTTAAGCCTAGACCTAGTGCAAAAACCCATCCGAGATATGGTCTCCTCACTGAAGACTAGGCCTGGTGCTGAGGTCTAGCCTGATGTCTGGTCCCATTGCTGAAGCTTTATCCTGGCACTGAGTCCCAGCCTGAGGCTTGATCCACCACTGAGGCCTTGCCCATGTGCTGAAGTCTATGCCTAATGCTGGGAACCAGTTTAAGACCCAGGTTTATTGCCTAGACCTGGTCCTAGAGCTGGGGTCTAGGCTAGCACTGAGGCCCAGTCTGCGGATTGTTTCTGATGCTAAGGTTTAAGCCGAGTAGCAGAGCCTCGCCCAAGGTCTGTTCTCATCACTGATGCCTAGGCCCAGTTCTAGGGCCCAGCCTTGTTCCATTGCCAAGAAATCATCCCAGTGCAATAGCCAAACCAGGGCCTGATCCATCACAGAAGCCTAGGCCCAGGTGCTTGATGCCTGATGCCTGGTGTTCTCACCAATGACTAAGTTCAGTGCCACTGCCTCTCTCTATGCCTAGTCTCATCACTGAGGCCATGTTCTGAGTCTCAGCTTTGAGGCCTAGGATAAAGCCTCCCAATGTCTTCTTTCTTCCTCAATCTTTAAAAAATGATGCTGATCCCTTTAAGGATGTGCTGCAGTGATGTCACTGAAGTGTCTTCCTTTAGAGCAGTTGTGCGTTTTGATGTACAGCCATGCATTTCAAGGAAATATATCAAAATGGCACTATGAGCAGTGACTTCACTGTAGTGCCATCTTTCAAGTGGATGGCATTGTTTTTCAAAGACTGAAGAAGAAAAAAAGATATTGGGAGTCCTGGTTCTAGAAGTCTGGGCTGGGCCTTGGCACCAGACATAGGCCTAGTTCTAGGCTTCAGCAATGGGACCAGACCTTTGACTGATCTCCAGTTCCAGGCCTAGGCACTCACTGTCAGGACCAAGTTTTGAGCCATGTCCAGCGCTCGGCCTATATCTTGGTGAGTCCCAGCATCTGGACCAGACCTCATTGGGCCTTGGTGCCAGTAGTAGGTCTTGGGTTGGGCCTCAGTGCCAATCCTATTTGTAAGCACTGTGACAAGGTCTCAGCACTGGGAAAAGGTCTTGTGTCAGGCCTCAGTTCCAGGACACGTCCTCTGGCTGGGCCCCCCACTAGGACAAGACTTTGACAACAGAACCTCAATGCTGATATCAGGTCTTGGCAATGGGAACAGTGCTCAGGCCATGTCCCAGCATTGAGATCTATCCTTGGGTTGGGCCCCTACACTTGAATCAGGCGTTGGTACTAAAAACATATTTCAGGGCCCAGGTCTAGGCCCTGAATTGGATTATGCCTTTATGCTGAGGCCTGGTCCCAACACATCCCAATTTTTTTTTGTTTGTTTGTTTATTTTGAGGGTGGGATTGTTTAACTTTATTTTTGGTTTGGCAAATGAACTGAACTGAAAAGAAAAGTAAAGTTTAAACAAACCTAATCTTAAACTCCCCCTTCCCACAAAAAAAAAAAAATCTAAAACTTTTGAGTCTGTGCATCCCTATTACATCATTATTTTGCAATTTTCCAAGGTTTTCTTAGGCCTGTGGTATATATTCAACTTAAGAAATCTGTCTGGCCTATACCAGAAAATACTATTGGAATGAAGAGACTCATTCAGCTATTAAAATGTTTTATGTCACTGATAACCTTTATTAGTCATACCTTACTTGAATTCATACGGATCTTCATTAATGCAGGTACTGTATCATGGACTTTTTATGTACAACATTCAGAATAGAGTGCACTTTATAACATCTGTGTCATATTGTCTATTTACAAAGATTCTGTTTTTGTATCCTAGCCCTGGAATAACCCCAACATTTGCAGTTTTCTTGACCTCATGTGCATTTAGCATAAACAATAGTTTAAAAAAAAAAACAAAAAAAGAAAGCTATTATGGATAATGTTGTTACAAGGACATCGAAAAGAGGAATGCGTAAAAGCAAGTTCAGCTTGTTCTGTTTACTCAAGATTCTTTTCTCATTCACATTACCGCTGTCTTTATTCCAAAGCTTTGTCAAAAGAAAAGTGTGGACACGTTTTACAGTCCCTCATCGCGTATGTGTTTCACCAAGGGGCTGCGTCGGGAGGAACCAACGAGAAAGATTATAAGGACATGCCATGCCATTTATTCTATAGCACATAGAAGAACATCATTTATGTTTGCTGCCTATTTGAACAGTACCTAATATGCACATACCATCTCTCTCAATAGGAATATTTATATTTTTGTGATTATCTTTTGTATGTTTTTGTACAAAATGTGTGCTTTTTAAGATGAATTTTAAAAGTTCGGCACATGCATCGTTAGGGGGATGTACGAACAAGACGGGTTGACGCGCGCACATGGAATTTTTAAAAGCTGCCGGATAGGCGCGTATAAGGCCCGTGGCGCACGCATCTTGCTCTGATTAAAAAAGGAGCGTGATCCGGGCAGAGTTTGGGTGGGAATGGCCATTTGCAGGACCAAGAAAATTACACAGAAATACTTACATACCTGGGTGCGTGCCCCGGTCGAGTGCTTCATACGTTTACTTCTGCTATGGAAGAGGTGTACATTTTTAAAAAAATCTTACTAGCCACATCTGAGAGGTTTAAGGGTCTGGGCTAATGGGGGGCGGGTGAAGGCTATGAAACTAGGAGGGTTTGGAGGACCTAGCTCTTAACTGAGTAAATTGGTGGAAGGACTGGAGAAACAGGCAATGCCGTGGGTACATGCCCCTTTTAAAATCCCCTGATTTAAGCGGTAGAAGCGGGATTTGTGCACATATGCGTGTGCTCACTTAAAATTAGGTGAACAGGTGCACAGGGCCAAACAATTTTATAACATGCATGCATATATATGCTCAAGTTATAAAACGGCCATGTCCCTGGGCATGCACCAAAGCACTCGTGCCAATCTGTACCTGTGCGCAGCTTTGAAAGTTACCATCTTCGGGGGTCATTTTCTATCCCTATCGCACGCAAAAAGGGACTTTTCACACACGAAAAGTCCTTTTTCGCGTGCAATAGCTAGATAGGGGCATGGCGTCGACACCGGAAGAGGAGGAGTCGGGGCGGCATCGGGGCAGATGCCGCAGAAACCTTGCTGTCGGCGAAAAGGTAAGACCCCTTATCGCCGCCAGTAGCGCACCCAATAGCACCACCTTTCATGGTGGCACTATTGGGTGTGAAAGCCGGCAGTGATAACACCACAGTGGTACGATCGATGCCAGCTTTCACAGGCCTGCCCCCTGTTACAATGCGATTCAGGAAGCCACAGTAGCTTAGAAAATCTAGGCCTCATGGGGCTTATAGGGTCATTTATCAAAATGCTATAAGGCGTTTTTGCATGCGTTAATGGCTTATCACATGCGAAAAGTGCCGTTAATGCATGCAATAGCACCATAATGTATGGTGTGATGCAAATCAGAAAAAGAGGAGGAGTTAGGTTTACCATTTTGCAAAGCCCTGTCACACAGCTGTAACTACATCTTTTTCAGTAGCATTAAGCTGTGTGATAGCTTGTGTTAAGGCTTTATTGCATGTTGCTGCTCATAGTTATTTTGGAGAGAGAGAGAGAGAGAGAGAGAGAGAGAGAGAGAGAGAGAGAGAGAGAGAGAGAGAGAGAGAGAACCTAGCCATGATGCCCTCACCCTAGATAGGTATTTATAGCTCTATGGGAGGCCCACTTTTTAACTCAGGGTGAGGTTTAGGTATTAGTGTAGGGGGTTAGGGGCCACTTTGACAGTCAAAGTGAGACATACAAACAGAACAGTGCTCTCTTGTGAAGATTTGATGAACTTTGGAGTGAGAAAACTCACTCAAAGATGAGATTTGTGCAATGTTCTCTCAACCTAGCTTGATGGAATCTCTATCTGGGTAGAGACTAGGGGGCATTCCATGAAGTTAGCAAGTAGCACATTTAAGACTAATCGGAGAAAATATTTTTTCACTCAACACACAATAAAGCTCTGGAATTTGTTGCCAGAGGATGTGGTTAGTGCAGTTAGTGTAGCTGGGTTCAAAAAAGGTTTGGATAAGTTATTGGAGGAGAAGTCCATTAATGGCTATTAATCAAGTTTACTTAGGGAATGGCCACTGCTATTAATTGCATCAGTAGCAAGGGATCTTCTTAGTGTTTGGGTAATTGCCAGGTTCTTGTGGCCTGGTTTGGCCTCTGTTGGAAGCAGGATGCTGGGCTTGATGGACCCTTGGTCTGACCCAGCATGGAAATTTCTTAATTTCTTATGTTCTTATGTTCTAAGTGCTGAACTCTCGGTTCTTGGGGAAATCCTAAATCCCTTTGCAGGAGAATTTAATAATCCCCTACTCCTGAAAGATCCCAGACTGCAACAGATTCCCTTTGGGTTTTCACAGTCTACCTGGATCCAGCAGACTTTCCTTAGTGACCCAACTTGAACCTGAGTCCCATTTTAAGATCCTGTAGGGGGTATTCAATTATGCTCTTCAGTTTATTTGTGGTTTTCCTGCTTCTACTGAACCGCCCAGAAGGGAAGGCATTAAATCACTCCAAATGAGAGAAAGTATAAACAACAGCCTCCTCTCACCTTAAATGGGCCATTTCACTGACAATTCAAATATCTCCTGAGTCCACTCCCCGTGCAGCCTCTCCTTAGCTCTTGAAGAGTACTAACAGGGCTTAGTGACACCGGCCTCTGGATCCAGGGTGGTAATCTTTCTTCAGAACTCCAGGCTGTAACCCAGGCAAAATAGTTCTTAATACAGTCCAAATCCTAACCTGGCAGGGTGTGCACAGACTGGTGTTTCCCAAAAATATCTCAGGTGAAGATGTAGGTCTCACCAAAGCAGGGTCCACCCAATCAGCTGCTCCAAGAAGTAGACTAGGCAAGTCTTGGGGGGAACTCCTGACCTCCCCAAGACTTGCCAAAAGTCCCTGGTGGTCCAGCGGGGGTCCTGGAGCAATCTCCTGCACTCGGGCCATCGTATTCAAAATGGCGCCAATAGCCTTTGCCCTTACTATTTCACAGGGGCTACCAGTGCCTTTGGTCAGCCCCTGTCACATGGTAGGAGATCAAGATGGCGCCGGCCATCCATTTCTCCTACCATGTGACAGGGGCCAACCAATGGCACCGGTAGCGCCAAGACAGGATGCTGGGGTTGATGGACCTTGGTCTGACACAGCACGGCACTTACTGATTTATCCAGTGTCTTTGCTTGTTTTGTATGATAGAATTTTATGTATGTTTCAATTGTAATCTGCTCCTTACTTTAGAGGGCATTGGATATAAATGCATTTATTTCAACTATTAACTCTTTTTATGTTCTTACGTTGTGTTCCATATTAGGACTAACCACCTATGAAAATGATTTTGAAGTCCCTGTGAGCAATACATTAAAATTCTCAGCACAAATGTTAGGAATTATCTAGAATTTTTTTTTTCAGTCAGTGCAACATTAAGCTCTGGAATTTGTTGCCAGAGGATGTGGTCCAGAAATAGTAGCGTAAATGAAAATGCTTGGGACATTTTTTGAAGAACAATCCTTTAACAATTATTAGTCAGGCTGATGTGGGATTACTATATCTTGGAGTAGATATTCAAACATAGCTAGATAAGTCAGCTGTTACCCCCGTCGGTAGCAGACGGCTGCGACCACTAATGCTATTGATCACCTCTTTCTTTGCTGCATTGACACCGTTGGGGAAAGTGGCGGCCTCCGCCAGCTACCACCGACCTGCCTTGCATCCCCAGGTCGGCGTGGGCGCTGCTGACCGCCATCTTGCCTTTGGGATCCCTTAGGTACACGCGTGCATGGAACAGTCTTAAGCACGTCATGGCGGGAACCTCAGGGGCGTCCCCTCTGGATGACGTCTTCACTCCACGATACATAAGCTGGCTGGCCCTGCCTATTGATGACTTGGCAATGAGTTCACTCATTGCTGAATCCGCTTCGCTCACTACGGACTTCCCGTTCCACTCCTGTACATTTGGCGTGAGACGCTTGGGTACCCGCTCCTTGTGGGCCCTTCCTCGTCTCTGGCTATCCGCTCCTCGGAAGGCCTTCTTGCCTTGGACTGCTGCCTATCCCTGTTCCCTGGGGCTTCTGCTGGAACATTCATCACTGTGAGTACCTTGACTCTACAGATCACTACTGTACCATCTCTAGTGTGGAATCCTCTCCAGTGTATCCCGTGCAGTGGGCCACTACCGTACCTTCTCTAGTGTGGAATCCTCTCCAGTGTACCTCACGCAGTGGACCTCTACTGTACCATCTCTAGTGGGATTGCTCACCGGTGTACCCAGTGCTGCAGGCCACTATCATACCATCTCTAATTGAGGAAACCCCCGATGTACCCTGCGCTGCAGGCCACTACCGAATCATCTCTACAGAGGAACCTCATCGGTGTTCCCCACGCTGCATTCCATTGCCAGATCTCCACTATTGAGGTTTTCCCTCTGGGTATAACCCACTGTACAGATTCTGTGACTTTCTCCTGCACTCCCCGCTTCTCGGACAGTGCCTCTCTCTCTCTCTCTCTAATAAAGACTCTATTCCATAGCTGTGTCTGACGTCTGCTGAGCCCTTACCTCCCAATGGTGAGGCTCACAGGGCTCTTCCTTGTGGGCGGTATCATCTCTCATCTCGGCCCAGGGCCCACATACCTATAAATCCTAACAGATTGCCAAGTCCATGGTCCCGGCACAGGTCTTGGTGATTCAGGCCATCCCTGGCCTGGCCCAGCGAATTACAGAGCAGCAAAAGGTATTAGAGACTTTGGCTAATGTCATAAATCAATTGAGTAATTAGCTGGACTCTGCCTCGATGCATGCCAAGCCAAGCCCAGCTTCACCTGCGTCACCGTTCTGGCCTCCAGTGCCCTTTCCAGAACCTCCTCATTTCGCAGGTGACCCCTTGTTGTGTAGGGGCTTTTTGAATTAGTGCAGCATGCACTTTTCCTTACAACCTGCATTCTTCCCTGACGTAGTTTCCAAAACTATGTACATCTTGTCCCTCCTGAATGGAAAAGCCTTTACCTGGGCGTCACCTCTTTGGGAGCAAATGGACACGATTCTCAACGACTTGCCATGTGTTATGTTTGTGGCATTGTGGACACTTGGTCGCTGTGGAGATGACTCCACCGATGGGGAGGGGCCCCGTGGGGAACCACAGCAATAGGCTGAACTCAATTAGCAGACACAGTATGGATGGAGTCTTTATTGTACTGCTGTAGATAGATGATGTAGGCAGGAAGGTAAGGCACTGGTGTCCACGAAGTGCCAATATGTTCAACAGGCTCGGATGGATAATCTCACCCAGATGTTCATGATAGGTGGGAGCCCGCAGTGCGGGTAGTACCGTGGCTGGTGGGTGGAGGAAACCCTCACTGGTGTACCCTGTGCTGTGGGCCACTACCGTACCATCTCTAAGTGAGGAAACCCCCCCCCCCCAATGTACCCTGCACTGCATGCCACTACCAAATCGCTACAGAGGAAGCTCATCGGTGTACCCTGCTCTGCGGATCATTGCCAGATCTCCTCTATTGAGGTATTCCCTCTGGGTATACCTCTCCGCACAGACTCTGTGACTTTCTCCTGTACTCCCCACTTCTCGGGCAGTGCCTCTCACTCTCTCTCTAATAAAGACTCTTCCACAGCTGTGTCTGACATCCGCTGAGACCTCGCCTCCTGACGGTGAGGCTCACAGGGCTCCTCCCTGTGGGCGGTACCATCTCTCACCTCGGCCCAGGGCCCACATACCTACAAATCCTAACATCAGCTAGTCGGACAAGACTCTTCTGCCTAACTTGCAAGGGATATTCAGCAGCACAGCCACGCCATGTTAGTCTTATCTGGCTAAATTTAGACCTCCTATTCAGCAGTTCTTACTAGAGATGTGAATTGTGTGCCCGATCATCTTAACGATTGGGTTCGGCTGGAGGGAGAAAAAATCTGATCGCTGGAGATGTGAATCAGAATCGGTTCCGATTCACATCATTTATTTTTTAGTGAGGCCCGACCCTTTAAAATTGACCCCTTACATTCCCCCACCCCCCCAAACCCCCCAAAAACGTTTTATGAGTACCTGGTGGTCCAGTGGGGGTGTGGGGACCTATCTCCCGCTCTCGGGCCATCGGCGCCATTTTGGCTGCCACTCAAAAATGGCGCCGATGGCCCGATTAAAAATAAACCACCTGACCCTTTAAAGATGACCCCTTAGCTTCTTCCACCCTCCCGATCCCCCCAAAACATTTTTAAGTTACCTGGTGCTCTAGTGGTGGTCCCGGGAGTGATCTCCCGTTCTCGGGCTGTCGGCTGCCACTCATAAAGATGGCGCCGATGGCCCTTTGCCCTTACCATGTGACAGTGTATCCGTGCCATTGGCCGGCCCCTGTCACATGGTAGGAGCACTGGATGGCCACTGGCACTGGATGGCCGGCAGCCATCGTAAAGATGGCACCGGCCAGCCAGTGCTCCTACCATGTGACAGGGGCCGGCCAATGGCACGGATACCCTGTCACATGGTAAGGGCAAAGGGCCATCGGCGCCATCTTTATGATTGGCAGCTGATGGCCCGAGAATGGGAGATCGCTCCCGGGACTATCACTAGAGCACCAGGTAATTTTAAAATGTTTTGGGGGGATCGGGAGGGTGGGAGAAGCTAAGGGGTCATCTTTAAAGGGTCGGGTGGGGTTTTTTTTAATGGGGCCATCGGCGCCATTTTTGAGTGGCAGCCAAAATGGCACTGATGGCCCGCGAGCAGGAGATCGGTCCCCGCGCCCCCACTGGACAACCAGGTACTCGTAAAAGGTTTTGGGGGGGTTCGAGGGGTGGGAGAAGGTAAGGGATTAGTTTTGTAGGGTCGGGGTGGGTTTAGGGGTTGTTTTGGTGTGCCGGTTTTCCCGCCCTCCCCCCAAATAACTCCCGTTAGTAACGATTTTTCACAATAAATCGTGAAAATTTCTATTGTATCGCGCACTGTACCGATTTTTGACGATTTAAAAAATATCGGACAATTTTTTTAAATCGTCAAAAAACTATTCACATCCCTAGTTCTTACTTATCTGGTTAATTTAACTGAATAAGTCCAATTGTCAGCACTTATCTGGATAGGCTAACTGGATAATTTGCCCCTCCCCGATCTACCCATATCCTTCCCTTCACCTCTCAGGCTAACTGCTTAATTGGATAAGTTCTTACCCGGTTAAGTGGTGAATGCTAACTGCAGCTGGATAGTCAGCCAAGTAGCACTGAGTATTGGCATCTCTGTGTCTGGGAGTGAGCAGCAAGGAAAGAATCTCCCCATTAAAATCTGCCGGATACTTCCAAGAGACCCAGATTGTCAGACGTGGGATGCTGGGCTCGAGGAATTTTTGATCTGACCGAGCTCAGCACTTCCATTATACTCATATTGATTTCTATGATGTTATAATAAGTCACTGACCAAATTCTGAATATGTGTCTCTTTTTAGGATGCGCACACAGTGCCAGTCATATTCTACTAAGCTGCAAGTGAGAAAAGTTATTTGTTTCTGGAAAAGAAATGCAACATTCTTCTTTCAAGTTGCAGTCAGAAACACTATGGGGGCCATGCAATACAGTGCACTCACATGAGCGCACTGTTTAACCCACTGTGGGACGCGGGTTAAACAGTCGCGAATCCACCCCCTAATGCAATAGGATGGTGAGCGCCTATTTAACCCTCATCCAATGTGGAGTGAATGAGAGATTGCGCTCATCACATGCAAATGCATGTGAATGAGGCTGTTACTCATTCATTCCACATTAAAAAAAAATAAATGTGCATCTCAAATGCACATTTATCGCTCAGATATTAACGCTTGCCTGGAGAAGGAGTAAATAGCTGAGTGCATGTAAAAGAAGTACAGAAAAGCAGAAAAAACTTCTTTTCTGTACTTCTTCAGTAAAAAAACAACCAAAAAAAAAACCAACCTTGGCAGACCGCCGAGTTATGAAAACTGATGCAAGCGACCCTAGCACCTCCTTGATAGTGAGACCCCCCTAATTTGCCTATTGCATGGCGTCCCCTTGTGGGCACCATGCGTGCATTAAGAAAGCGGGTGCTGAAAAGTCAGCACCCTCTTTCTGCGAAAATTATTGCATCAGCCCCTATACCTGGGTGTGAGGAAGACTGCTACTACCTCACATCTGCATAGCCATAATAAATATGCATGAGATAAATTGGTATATGCTGGATCTTCACTGCATGCAGATTAATCTCATTCATATTTAATGTGGATATCCTGAAATCTCAAATGGTTATGGAGTGCCCAGGGTAGATTTGGGAAATCCTTTCCTAGAGCCTTATTCTCTCTTCCATACCCTGATTTTCTTTTAAAATTATTACTTTTGCTTTTTTCCACCTTATTCCGCTGGCAGTTCTGACCATATTTTCTCCTTTTTTCCAATCCTGGCTGGAGACAAGGTCAGGTACAAGCTGAAGTCAGGGCAGGCGGCTGGAGACAAGGTCAGGTCCAAGCAAGGGTCAGAACCTGGGAATCCATCCAAGGCGTGTCAGGAACAAGCAAGGGTCAAAGCCAGAGAATCCGTCCAAAACTTGTCAGGAAACAGAAAGCTTCAACCGAAGCACATGGACTGGAACAGGAATGCAGGACTGGAGCTAGGTCAGGTATAGGAACAGGAGCAGGAACATGAATGAGCAGCAACTAAGCACACGAATGGAAGCATGGAGACCTGTTGCCAAGGTGAAGACCGGATGGCGGAGACTGCCTTAAGTAGCAAGGCCCGGAGATGTCATCATCCGGGGCCGCAGGAAGTTTTCCCACCGCAGCCACTTTAAAGTCTAGGAAGGCACGCGCGCGCCTAAGGCAGGCAAATTGGAACTACATGGTTACAGCGTCTCCCCTCGACGCACGTGGGGAGACCTGACTGGGACCGGAGGAGGCCACGGAGCTGACAAAGGAACCTGGGAGCATAGCAGGAGTGCGAGCTCATAGGTGACTGCCTACTGCTGCCAAAGAGGAAGGGCTAGGTCCAGGACCTGGCCGTCAGGGGTGAGCAGAGCCGGTCGCGGGCCTGCTGCAGCCAGGATACGCAACATTGTCAAGTTCCGAGGTAAGACCTTTTGTTCCCCAGGCCAATCAGGGCTTTGGATGCCAGGGGAAGACAGTCATAGCCATCATGCAATAGCAACTCTTGCTAGCCAGATATAGGGCTCATGACAACAGCTTTACAAAAGTAGCCCTGATGCATGGCTTGTAATCAAGGACCATTGTTGTCACAGTGAGACTAAAGTCAGTTGGCAAAGGATACTAAATAAAGTAGGAAAATCCTAGGAGGTGTTACAGAGACTCTCAGCTTAATATTCTCCACTGAACACTGCTTTACAATATAGGGAATATCATTCTGAGTGTGGTCAGAACTAATTGGAGTCTAAAATAGTTATATTAGAAATAAAAACATAATTGTATCTAGGCTTATGATTCATCTAAATGCATTTTGGCATAGTGGATGACATGCAATTTTTGATTAATTTCAATTACTAGATATTTAGGAAAAAATATACCTATTTGCTAAGATCTTATAAAACATATTTGTGCCATGTAGGAGGAAGGGACGCCATAAAGATGCAACAAGCAGCCTCAACTCCACTCACAGACCTTCCCTTACAGACTTTATTCCCCAAGATTGACATACTCTTTGTGCCTCTCTAAATGCTCTCCCAGCCAAATATATTTCTACCTGCCCTAAGGAATGATAGCTCCATATGTAGTCCACACATTTTTACTTCAATTTTATCTTTATTCTAATTTTTCTCAAGTAATCTACATAACTGAAAATCTATTTTTATTCTGACCATGAAATTGAAGTCTTTTATTTTATATTTTTTTGTCATTGTCCTCTTTTATTTCTTTTATTTCCCTTGAGTATGTGTGTCCTTGTATCCTGCTTTCCATATGCCATATGTCTTTCAGTTATTATCCAGTCCTTTTCCTTTCTCTAATGCATATTAAAACAGAACATGCAGCTATAGGTAGTCTCCTGCTATTACAGTCTTTTTTTTATATATAGTCCTAGGAAAACAAGCACAGAGGTAAAACAATACAATTAAGTCATGGGAGGCTCACAGAACCTCAGACAAAACATTTGGATTGTGGCCTTTCTTTAAATTAAGCACTCCTATGGGTCAAGAACATAAATATCTGTTTTACTTTTATATGTGTAGGGATCCTGTTAATCCCCTATTAATACTGGATATGGATTATACCATTTGGGTATGGGGGGAGAGAGAGCGAGAGAGATTGGTGTTTATTGGGTTTGCAGCTCCCACATGTGGCAGCTAGCAATGGAACTGTCCTCAATGTTTTCCAGAGAGATGACCATTTTGCCCTTGTGGATCCTTTCTACTTTCAAGCAGGCAGCATGTCTTAAGCTAAGCTCTCAGTTTTCGAAGTCTTAATTTTAAACTCCATGGAGACTTTTGTTTTGGATGAGTTTCTTTTCACCCTCTCATGCCACCTTTAACTTATTTGAGTTTGGGGTGCCAAATCTTTATGCAGTCAATTAAGCTGTCTTGATTGTTCTCCCCTAATTAATGGAAGAGGTTCCATCCTTGCCAGAAGAACCTGAGCTCACCAAAATCCGAGGAGAGGATGTCTTCCAGCCAAGCTGAGGAAAGGGGAAAGAAAGAGAGGAATTGGACCTCATCCATGGCCCATACATATCCACTGAAGATTGAGAAAAAAGGAGTAAAGTGTATCACCCTTGACAGTACAGAAAGAGGTATTAGATAAAAGACTAAATACTAGGGATGTGAATCGTTTTTCTGACGATTGAAAATATCGTACGATATCATACAATATTTTCAAACTCGTCAGAAATCGGGGCTCCCCAAAACCGATAGGAAAACCCCACAAAACCGTTCATGGCGTTCTCTTATCGTTTTGGGGGAGGGTGGGAAAAATGACACACAAAAACAACCCCTAAACCCACCCTGACCCTTTAAAACATATCCTTTAGCTTACCCCACCCTCCCAACCCCCAAAAAACTTTTTTAAAGTGCCTGGTTGTCCAGTGGGGGTTCCGGGAGCGATCTCCCGCTCTTGGGCCGTCAGCTGCCACTAATCAAAATGGTGCCGATGGCCCTTTGCCCTTACCATGTGACAGGGTATCTGTGCCATTGGCCAGCCCCTGTCACATGGTAGGAGCACTGGATGGCCTGCGCCATCTTTAAAAATGTTTAAAGTTTGAAGTTTCAAAAATGTATTTTAAAGTATTTAGTAGATATGTGAATTGGAACTGGAATCGATTCTGATTCCTGGTTCAGGGACTATAGTGAAATCTTTTTCGTGCGGTCCGATCGGGTTTTTTTTTTATTGGCTGCACCCGAGCCGATAAAATAAAAACCCACCCGACCCTTTTGCCAGCCCCTGTCACATGGTAGGAGCACTGGATGGCCCGCGCCATCTCTACTAAACTTTAAAATACATCTTAGAAACTTCAAACTACCATGGGAGGGAAGCACAACATCTTTGCCTGGAATTCAATGGGAGGAGGAAATCAAATAACTAATTAAAATTTGAGAAACATCTGAACTTGAGAAAGACTTTAAGAAGTCACAAACTACTAAAAGTATTTGTATCATATTAAAAATGACCTACACTGCTATAAAGACGTATTGCACCTTATTGATTAAAAGAGAAATGTTGGAAACCACCAAACAACTCTCATGTGTCTTAATGAGTAGTGACTTTGTTATTCTCTGCTGTGGAGATTACCAGTGCTGTGTTCAAGAGACTTATGGGAAAAGTAAAGAGCAACGTAAGGGCCTTGAAAGGAAACTTCCCCCATGTTCAGAAAACCCTGGGAAATAAATCTAATGGAATAGCTACAGTGTTCATTTAAACAGAAGTCTGAGATACGGCCTCTGGAACTGTTATCTGGGTTCTACCATCACAGTAGTTACATATGTGTAACCCAGGCACCTTTCTGGGTTACCGTTAAATCCTGGGAACAGGCCTGTAGTGCCGTTAGAGAAAGATAAGGAAAGATCCATTTATTGGCAGCCCTCCCATTATGGGGTTGTAATAGATATCCCCTGCAGGAGGTTTTATAGCAGAGATCCACAAAGGGCTCTGGGGCCACTCTAAGTGGAAGCTAGAAAGGAAGATGGAGGATTATCCTGAGTTACATTTTGGTCCTACCTGGAGCCTTGGAAACATTCTGAGACCCCTCCAGGGCAGGTCAGGGCTCCGCTGCTATTCTCTCCACACGAGGTGCAAAGCGGTTGCTCGGGAAACTCATTTGGATTTTGGACTTTTGATTACTGAGAACCTTGCTGAAAGCCTGGGCCTTTTCAAGACTCAGGGACTGGAGAACCCTGAGTTAAAGACATTCAGGTTTAGGGAAGACCTGCCCCAGAAGTGGTGGTAACACGTTGCAGAAGACATCCGGTGACATCTACTTTGGGGGGCAAAGAATAATTTTCAAAACCTGGTCAGTAGTATTTTTTTTCCTAGCCATCGGTGGACCTAAAAATCTATCTAGAATTCCCTCCACCAGGGATCCACATCCAGAGAAAGGACAACTAACTGTGAGTAATGTTGCATGTGCCAGCTGCGGCAGACCCGCGGCTCGGTCCCCTCACCTTTCTCTGCGAATCCAGTGCCTAGTTCCTCATCTCTGGCGGCAGTGGGCAGCCAGTTCCGTCCTCAGGTTGCCCCCGGTGCCTCAGCTTCAACTACAGTTCTGTCTGCTCCGTGTTGGGCCTCTCCGGAGACGCCGCCGTTCAGCACCACACCCATCCCTAGGCGCGCGTATCATTGTTCCATATGAAGGACCCGTGGCGGGAACTAGGCCACGGCCCCGGATGATGATGTCACCGAAGTCACGGTATTTAAGGCTGGGCTCGACTTCCAATGATTGCCTTTGCAACAGGTCTCCATGCTGGTCTTGTACTTGTTGCCTCCTGGTGATTCTCCTGAGTTCCTGGTTCCTGATCCCTCAAGCTCCTGTTCCTGTTTTCCTACATCCCTGCGTTCCTGATTCCTAGCCCTTCATCGAATTGCCTTCTCAGACATGACCTCTGCATTGCCTGACTACACCATTGACTCTCTCCAAGCCCTGACCTCTACACTTCCTGACTATGCCATTGACTCTCTCCAAGTCCGGACCTCTGCATTGCCTGACTACGCCATTGACTCTCTCCTAGCCCAGACCTCTGCATTGCCTGACTACGCCATTGACTCTCTCCAAACTCAGACCTCTACACTTCCTGACTACGCCATTGACTCTCTCCAAGTCCGGACCTCTGCATTGCCTGACTACGCCGTTGACTCTCTCCTAGCCCAGACCTCTGCATTGCCTGACTATGCTGTTGACTGTCTCTTAGCCCAGACCTCTGCATTGTCTGACTATGCTGTTGATTCTCTCCAAACCCGGACCTCTGCATTGCCTGACTATGCTATTGATTCTCTCCATGCCCGGACCTCTGCATTGCCTGACTATGCTATTGACTCTCTCCTCGTCCAAACCTTAGTCTTGCCTTGCCACAGCTCCTTGATTGCCACTGGCTCTGACTCCAGCTTGCTCAATGATGCTTCTTCAATCTACGTCCTGGACTTGGCTTATTCAGGCTTCGGCCTGTTCTTGCTCAGGCACCCCCAGTCTGACTTTGGTTCTATTGGCGCCCGGGTTTCCAGGACTCTGCCTTGTCCAGTACAGACTTCTACATTCTACTGTTGCTGCCTCTAGGCTGACCTCTCTGCCTTTCCATTGACGATGACATACGGAGGCCCACCTAAGCCCAGCTGACCCCGGTACCCAAAGGTAGGGGTGTGCATACGTTTTTCACGTATTTGTAATCTGCAACTTATTTTGTCCTATCTGTTAAATATGTGGAGAGGCGAAACGCATCACGACTCTCCACGTATTAAACAGATTTCTGTTTTATTCAGCCTCCTAAATAAAAATTTAAACCCCCCACCCTCCTGACCTCCCCAAGACTTACCAAAACTCCCTGGTGGTCCAGCGGCGAGTCCAGAAGCCATCCCTGTATTCTCACACCCACGTTTGCCGGTTTCATCATGACACCGATAGCCTGTGTCACAGGAGCTACCGGTGCCATTGGTCAGTCCCTGTCACATAGTCACCGGCACCATCTTGTGCTCCTACCATGTGATAGGGGCTGACCAATGGCACCGGTAGCCCCTGTGACATAGTATGGGCAAAGGCTATCAGCGCCATTTTGAGTCCTGGCATCGGATGGCAGGTCGCTCCGGGACCCCCGTTGGACCCACAGGGACTTTTGGCCAGCTTGGGGGGCCTCCTGACCTCCACAAGACTTGCCAAAAGTCCAGCGGGGGTCCGGGAGTGACCTCGTGCATGCCGGCCGTCTGATGCCAATACTCAAAATGGCGCCGATCGCCTTTGCCCTCACTATGTCACACATAGTGAGGGCAAAGGCGATCGGCGCCATTTTGAGTATTGGCATCGGACGGCGATTTTGAGACGCAATCGCCTTTGCCCTTTGCCTTTGCGTCTCAAAATGGCACCGTTCGCCTTTGCCCTCACTATGTCACACATAGTGAGGGCAAAGGCGATTGGCGCCATTTTGGGTATTGGCATCGGACGGCGATTTTGAGTCTCAAAATGGCGCCGATCGCCTTTGCCCTCACTATGTTTGACATAGTGAGGGCAAAGCTGGCCAAAAGTCCCTGGGGGTCCAATGGGGGTCCCGGAGCGACCTGCCATCCGATGCCAGGACTCAAAATGGCGCTGATAGCCTTTGCCCATATTATGTCACAGGGCTACCGGTGCCATTGGTCAGCCCCTGTCACATGGTAGGAGCATAAGATGGCGCCGGTGACCATGTGACAGGGGCTGACCAATGGCACCGGTAGCCCCTGTGTCAAAGGCTATCGGCGCCATGATGAAAAACCAGCAGAGAGGGTGTGAGTGAGTTCCCGGACCCCCTGCTGGACCACCAGGGAGTTTTGGTAAGTCTTGGGGGGGTCAGGAGGGTGGGGGGTTGTAGTTAATTTTAATTTTAGCTGGGACAGGAATTTAACTCACCGTAGTAACGTATTGACAGATCAACAACTTATGGAATTCTCCATACTTCCGCATGAAACGGAATTGACCCCCCACGAATACGTATCACGAATGCAACGAAAACTTTTTGGCTGCACATCCCTACCCAAAGGCTCAACCCACGGGGAACGAGGGCTGGTATTGGTGAAGCGCCAGCCGGCCTCTGTCCTTCAGCCCACACCACCTGCCGATGGTGGGGACCCGTAGGATCCTTCCTATAGGTCGCGTCAACCCCACCTCGGCCCAAGGGTCCACCTCCAGCACAGCAAGTAAATATTGGATCTAACAGGAGGACACCCATCTGAAGTCTTCAAAACCCTGGGGAGATAGACATTAACTCCTTGTGCCAAGACAGATTTTTCTTGCCATCCAGGAGAGGCTTCTGCCCACAAAAGGGTCCTAAAGTTAGGGGACTACTATAACCTAAGCCAGGAGGGTGGTTGGATTCCCAGTCTTACTAAAGATTCTTGCACAGACAGAGGCTACAAGAATTGGTGTGGAGCTGGAAATCATATTTATTGTGCCAAGCTGTTTACATTAAAGAATTGCTTTACAAACTAGCTCAGTTGTCCCTGTGTCTCCTTTTGCACCCAGCACACTGCATCCTACATACTGAGGAAATTCACCTAGCACAGGGAATTCAGCCTAGGAAGTTAGTCACCCTACACTGGGACCTGAGAGGACTCCTTTCTACCTCTAGTCAAAGAATCCATCCAAGTGAGGAAGATCAAAGAGCTGGTCAAGGACCCTGCCCTGAAGAGTATACGAATAACTTTATTTCCTCACCCATGAGGGACCTGCACAGCAGGGTGGGGTTACATTTGTGTCATCGTTATCTGGAAAAGTGGGTCAATGAAGCACATTGTTTCAAAGAAGCCTAGGCACAGATACAAACAATACACAAACAGGCACAGGTTAAGCAAGATAAACAATAGTTCTTCAGGGCATCACTTTTTCTTTCCTGAAAGGATTCAAATATTACAAAGTGCAGATGACTAGCATATTGTCAGAGTTACACATTGAGCAGCTTAAATGCCTCCTGATGCAATAGCAAATAGATTGGGATCGAGAGGGTAAGGTAGAAAAGGTTTGGTGGGGGGTTTGGGGGTGGGCACAATCTCAGAGGATGTTTTAAACTTATGGATGAAGGGGCCTGCCCCTCATTCAACCTCTATCTTCCGTCCTCAGTTTCATCCATGCGTGACCAGGATGATGTGACCTACAGTGCCGAGCACAGACCCATAAGTAGGAGGCTGAGGATCTGAACACTTTCATGACCCTTGGGAGCAGTCAGGTCAACATTTTCAAGCAGTAAACAGTAAAGGGTGCTAATGGTGGCTGAGCTGCAATTTCCAAGAATTGTATCTGAGACCTATATTTTCAGTGGCTGGAGTAGTAATAAATGGAGGCAAAGCACAAAATGATCAAGATGCAATGTCTGATAATCTGAATCCAGTGAGCATTAATTAGAACACAGAGAGCAGGGAATTTATTGTTTTTTTTTTAATCTTTCTTGGATGAGTTTGTACAGGCTCGTCTATTTGTGTCTTTTATAGCTTGATTAATATCCTGTGACTGAATTATCAATATGCACAGCATTAGGTCAAGAAATTAGATAAGTGGATTGCATTGTTCAACTGCATTGTATAATATCTCAGTCTGAAGATTGTCTGATATTGATGCAAAAAAAATGATTGAAATAAAATGGACTGTCGGGTTCTTTTTTTCCTACTGCATTAAAAATATAATAATAAAATTTGATTTGTTGCAGAAATGTTAAAAAAAATGTTGAAAGCATATAGTTTTAAATTTGTATTAATCAGCCTTTTATAATATAACGAGACTGCTAGGCAATAAGTTGCAAACATTGGTTAGTAAATACATTGCAATGGATAAGGTCGCATAAATAGGTAGCATTGGATCACAGAAGCCTCAATTTACCCAGATTCTGTCCTTTGATAGTTTCTCAGCCATAAGATATTGACTGATTTGCAGCGTCCCTGAGTTGAGTGCATAGTTCGCACTTTTTGTGGAACTGGGGCTTAGTCAGGCTTCAATTCAGTACCAGAAGGTTGTTTCAGTTTAGTGTGCTCTTTGTATTCCCGGTCTATTTGCATGTCATTAGCTTCTTGCATTCTGCAGGGACCCGAAGTTTTAACATGTGTGTTAAATAAAAACCCGTGCTACAATCTAACTCCGATTTTAGCATGAGTTTTAATTACATCGGCCCCCATATGTAGGCACAGGGAGAGAAGTTCTAAAGAAATGCAAGAAAATACCTTTTCAATGAAAGAGTGCTGGATACCTAGAACTTATTTCCAGAGGAGTTTATAGGAGCCAAAAAAAGAGGGAGAATTCAAGCATGCATGGGATAAACACAAAGGAACCTTAGTGGAGAAGGTAGGAAAAAAACACAGATCAAATAAGACATGACAGCAGAGTAAGCATATGGACATGGGCAGACTGAGTGGACCAAGTGATTCATGCCTGTTGACATCTATGTTTCTGTGTTTCATGATATCCTCATGCAAGGTATTGCAGCTTGCAAATCATTGGCCATAAATGAAATATAAGAACATGGAAATATAGAAGATGTTGGTGGAGAAGAGCCATGTGATCTCCAATCAGTCCATGAGGTATATTTTTAAAAAATCCAGATGCCTAACTTCAAGAATTAGGTGGTTAAACCCAAGGGGCCAGATTTTCAAAGGGGTATAAGCGTACACCCCGAAAACCTGGCCCAAACTCCCCCTGTGTGCACCGAGCCTATATTGAGTAGGCTCGGCGGAGTGCGCAAGCCCCGGGACATGCGTTCCTGGGGCGTGTTGGGGGGGCGTGTCACAGCCGGCGCGTCATTGGGGGCATTCTGGGGGCGTGTTGCGGCCAGCGTGTCATCGAGGGCATTCTGGGGGCATGGCCGTGGCCTCCGGACCAGCCCCTGACCAGCTCCTGATGTGCCGGCGGCCGGCCCAACGCGCCCAAGTTACGTCTGCTTCAAGCAGGTGTAACTTGTACAACAAAGGTAGGGGGGGTTTAGATAGGGCTGGGGGCGGGGGGTGGGTTAGGTAGGGGAAGGGAGGGGAAGGTGGGGGGAGGCCGAAGGAAAGTTCCTTCTGAAGCCGCTCCGATTTCAGAGCGGCCTCGGAGGGACGGAGGAAGGCTGCGTGGCTCGGCGCGTGCAGGCTGCTGATTTTGGGCAGCCTTGCATGCGCTGACCCCGGATTTTAATGGATACGTGCAGCTACGCGCATATCTATTGAAATTCCGCGAACAAAAGCACGCGTGTGCACAAATTTATAAAATCTACCCCATTATTTGGACATTTTTCCTCCACAGAGTGGCTAAATGTAGTAATTTATTTTCATGAGGTGAATATAGTTACATTATTTTTAAGTATGCATTCCCAAGAGCATGGATTGCCTAAAGGAGAAGGTTAGCCAACTAACAGGCCGATACAGTACAGTGCGCTCTGGTGGAGTGCACTGTTAATCTGCATTTGGATGCTCGTTTTCGACACGCTAGCTTTACCCCTTATTCAGCATGTTGATGGCCCTATTAGTCATTCCCGCGTGATACAGAAAGTAAAATGTGCAGCCAATCTGCCTATATCTGAATGGTATATCAGGCCATAGTATAGTCCGCTGTTTTATTGTAACTAGATTTAAGTAGATTTTTAACTTCAAACTATCCAGTTAGCTTGTGGTTGAACCTTTCTTAAATCTCACTGGCTACAAAAATATTCAACTATCTGCCCACAGAATAATTATCTAAAATTCAATCCCTATCTATATTTATCAGACTTGCTAATACAGAGGGTAATTTTATAACTGTGTGCGTTGGGCTAAAGTCTGCACATACAATTTATGTGTGGACTTTACCGTGAATTTTAAAAGTGAAGGGGGAACAAAGCAGAAAAGGTGGGCACTGATGAAGGGATAAAGGAGTAAAAAAAAAAAAAGTGGCATCAACACACCAAGGAAGCAAGAGAACTGCAAAGCAGCCCTCTACAGTGGCAAGTACACATCAAGGTGAAAAGTCTGGTGTATGGCAGCAAGGCAGAGTGGCAGAAAGTACTCCTACGTGTAAAATTTGAGTATGGTAGCAAACTTGAGTATCAGAAAGACCCCAAAATGTAGCATGAGGAGTATAACAGTGTGGAATCAACATACCAAGGCCCCATGAAAGATGCAAAGATGCCCACCACAGCGGCAAGAGCATTCCAAGATATAGAGTTTGGGGTATGACAGCAAGGCAGAGTGACAGTAAGACCCTCAAGGTACAAAGTCTGGGTATGGTAGCAGTGCTGAGTGGCAGAAAGAGCCTCTAAGATTTAGAATAAGGGGTATAGCTGCAAGGAGAAGTGACATGGGAAATGGCTGTCTTCCTGTTGAAGCACTTGCCACTTGTCAGATTTAGTACAAAAGAATGATCTGTCAACAGTATCACTTTTTGTGACATAAGCTGTTATTACTTTACCTAGTTGAACTTTTCTTGCTGCTGGGAGAAATTTTGGGTTTCTTGCTTAATTTGCTTTCTGAATGAAACTTTTGTCACCATCAGAACATGACAATGGTCCCTCATCAGTGTGGTTTCCTAGTAATTTTTCAGGTTTGCTATGTTAAGAAAAAAATTCTTCTATGCTGAAAACAATATCTTCCCTTTGTTGATTTTCCCATATTGTATTAAAACTCTCTTCCTATTGAAACCTTTCCATTTCAGAACACGTAAAAGGTCTCTCCTATACATTCTTTATGTTGTGCCTACATTTCTTCCTTCTTACTCAGGAAGTTTGGGGACAAAACACCATAGAATAACCAAGAAAGAAGAATAGTGGGAGAACAAGCTGGGATACTAGAGATATACAACAAAAAGGTAAGGTAGAGAGCCAGAAAAAAAAAGATGGGATAGGAGGAGAAACATTTTTTTTCTTTTTTTCAATTTTATTATTCTGGGGACAAAACACCACAGTAAAAACAAAAAGTAAGGGATGGGAGAGGGATAGCCTGGGATTGTATAGGGATAGAACAAAATGAAGAATAAGAAAAGTGGCAGACTGAAAGGAGAAATTTGTATTTTTTTTCATTTCTGGGGACAAAACATCCCAGTATAAACAACAAAAAATAGGGAGGGAAAACCAGGTTGAGATCCAAACAGCAAACAACACTGAGGCAATAAAACTCCCATTTATTTATTTTAATTATTTAAAAATGTTTGTATACCGCCTTTGCAAATAAAAGTTTAGTCAAAATGGTTTACAGAATGAAAACATACATAATCTAAGAATGCTCATTAAAATAAAACAGCAATCTTGAACAATAAATTAAAAAACAATCACAGTAAAACAAACAAGGAGCATCTCACAGAGGTTTCGAGTAGAATAACTCGTTTAGACTTAATGTGTGTGATGGGAGGGGAAGGAGAGTGGAAAGGAGTTAGGGAGAGGTAGTGTGGGGGGAGGGGAAGGGAAAGGCAAAGGATAGGAGCATATTGAATGACCGGTAAACAATAGTGTAGGTCAGGAATCTTGATAATGTATTTGTGAGAGTAGTTCTGTAAAAAAAGAAAATCAGTTTGGAGAAGAAATGTTAAAGGCTTTTTGAAACGGATATGTTTTTAAGTTTTTCTTAAATTGTTGCCTAGATGATATAAGTAGCAGGGTATCTGGTAATGAATTCCACATGTAAGGGCCAGCCACAGAGAATGCTCTCTTACGTGTAAAATCGAGGCTGGCTAATTTAACTGTGGGTACATCTAAAAGATTTTTTGATAGGGATCGTAATTCTCTAGATGGTTTATAGATATGTAAGGTTGTACAAAGCCAGGTAGAGGAAGTGTTATAGATGAGGGAGTGAATGATTGTTAATATTTTATACATAATTCTGAATTTTATAGGAAGCCAATGAAGGGAGAAAAGTGTTGGGGAGATATGATTCCTGCTCGTTGAACCAACCAATATTCTAGCTGCTGTGTTTTGCACCAACTGCAGCGGGTGCAGTGAAGAATCAGGCAAGCCCATGTAGAGGGCATTACAATAGTCTAGGCTTGAAAATATTAGTGTTTGCAATACTGTATGGAAATCTTGAAAAAACAACAAGGGACGTAAAGATTTCAATAGTTGAAGTTTAAAAAATGATTTTTTTAATGACCATAGAAATATGCTTAGTCATAGATAAATTGGAGTTGATGATAATGCCTAGACTAGTGACGTCATTCTGAATTGGGATAGAAGTACCGTTGAAAAGTAGATGAGACGGAGAGCCAATGGTAGAACAAGATACAGAAGTTAAATAGAGTAATTCGGTTTTGGCCGGGAGGTCAGGTAGGAAGAGCAGCAATAAGAACCCCAAGATAGTACATAATGAGCATGGCAAGTAGGCAAAGTGGTGGCAACAAGGCCCTAAGGTGTTACAACTGGGGCAAGGCAGGTAGGCATGTGGAAGCAAGATCTGTAAGGTATACATATGGAGCATGGTAGGAAGGCAGAGAAGTGACAGCAAGATCCTTAAAGTGTTACATCGGGGGCATGGCAGATAGGCAGAATGGCAAAAAAAAAAGTCTTTAAGGCATTTTTGGTTATCTTGGCACTCAAATGTAAATACTGGATATGCAAGTAAAGGCAGATTGATTTTCAAAAATACCAGTTTTTTTTAAATCAACTTTGGCACCAGCCTTGAGCGATGTAGGCTATTGATGTCCTCTGTCATTGAGAATGCATGTTTTCTGGGCACCCTGGTCGATGTATAGTAAAGACGGTGCTGAGTTACCTTAGCTTAGTCTGACCAGAACGGGGGCTTGTGTGCCCAGTTTGCTAGTGCATCCATGTCCATCTCTTTGAGTGCCTCTGTGAGATAGCTTTTCACAGATGTTTCTGCTGCTGTCTCAGCTAGGATGGGCTGAAGACCTCTCTTGCCAGCGGCTTTTGCAATACCTGTTTCAAGAGAGATGATTTTTTGCAGCAACTTGGCTTTGGCATATTGAAATGGGGCAGGAAGTAGTAGCTGAGAGGGTAGCTCATAGCTGAACTGTTCTCTGAGGTGGCCATTCTTTCTCTGCTACTTTCCCACTCTGCCTCGGCCTCTTCCACTCCTATTCGTACACCCTAGCTTTCAGCTTTTTCTTCATGAATGTGAGATGCTGGGACCCATGGGACACAAAGTATAGCATGCATGTATGCATTGTTTTCTGTGAGAGGATTCAGTTTTTCTTGCACCTGCTTCTGCAAAGAGTCAACAGACTGCGACACCTCTGTTTCCATTCCCTCTTCCTCATGAAAGAGCTCTAATTTTTCTTCCAAAATATTTACCATAGGGACATCCCATGTCAAGTGGACCAATTTAGAAAATCATCCAAGCTTGACCTCCTTCAAACTGAATACAATTTTGATTGGATGTTCGCTAAAGCTTCAAACAAAACTATGCACAATTTGTCGGCTAGATCTCTATTGATTCAAGAGCTAGAGACAGCTGAATGACAGCTGAATGTGCAACATGCAAATGAGTTAGAGATGTGAAATTTTACAATGCAGCTCCGTTTACTGTGCTTACCACACTTTTAGCTTTTGACACATATTTCTTTAGACGTATTTTCATAAATTAGTCATCAAAGTCAGTGCACAACTTTGTATTCTGATTAGTTACCCTGCACTGGTCAGTGGTGGCTGTGCCTTATAACTTCCACTTAATGCCTTATAACCAATACATTGAATCAGTATATTTTTGCAGACAAGTCTTCCCTTGTTTTAAATCCAGTATTGTACAATGTCTTACACAGATTTTTCAAACCAAGGATTGTTTTCAAGATTACATCAAAGATAGACTGGACTTGGTTTGAAAAATCTGTGTAAGACATTGTACAATATTGGATTTAAAACAAGGGAAGACTTGTCTGCAAAAATATACTGATTCAATGTATTGGTTATAAGGCATTAAGTGGAAGTTATAAGGTATTGTACCTCATATGTGAACATGTGAAAAGCCTTATTTTTATGGATATATAAAGTATGGTTTAGTATGAGAGTGAGTATGGTAATGTGGGGGTAAAGCATGTATGTGTAGTATGAGAATGAATGTGTGAATAGCAAAAGAGTTGTGTGTATGGTATGTTTTTTTTAATGTTTCACATAGGTCCATTGTAAATGGTTAATGAAGAAGTTGATTCAAATGGATCTAAATATGGTATAATAGTCATTGGATTACCTCCATTTTTTATGACATAATTTCCTGTGTTAAAAAGAGCCATCTTTGGCACCCAACTGTGCAACATGCAAATGAGCCAGAGATGTGAATTTTTACAATGCAGCCCCGTTTACTGTGCTTACCACACTTTTAGCTTTTGACACATATTTGTTTAGACCTATTTTCATAAATTAGTCAAAGTCAGTATGTTGATTAGTTATCCTGCATTGGTCAGTTGTGGCTGCGGCACTGCCAGTTCAGCAAAATTGACAACCCCATTGCCAAGGGGCCACTCTAGAAAGCCAGACAAGGTACCAGTCAAAGGTTTCCAAGCTTTTATTTAAGCCAAAACAAGAAAAGGAAAGACACTACATACAAGAATTGCTTAAACCGCAGATTTCACAAAAATGCACTTAGTCTTTTTTCCTGCCTTGCACATGCTTCTGAATGTCCCATCAATGCGTGACAAAATGGCTTGTGAATAAATTTACTGTCTGCCTGATGAAGTTGTTATGGGTGCATCAAGGGTAACAATAATGTTCTCTTCTGCAGCCCAATAAGTGTCTCTACAGGGCAGCCAGTAAAATGACCTAGTAGGACCTTGGGTGTGCAAGAAATTGTGATCACAAACACCAATGATGCCACTAAACAATTTTTTACATCTTTATTTGCAAGCACATATTACACACTAACCCAACCCTTCCCACTATCAAATTTTTCTAGCACAAAACCCATCTAGGATCCTAGTTTCAACAGTCAATTACCATTTTCATCAGGACCGACAAACGTCATACCCTCCTATAAACACACCTACAATCATTTAAACAATTTGCATTCACAATACACATATATCCTGTAAATAATCTTTAATTAGTCCAGATCCAAATATTCATAAAGTTGCCAATGTTGTTGGCTTACTCAATTTTTCACAATTACTCCTATATTCACTCCATAGCATCTTAGAAATTGACACTGACAATGTGCCCACTCCTTAAATATAAGGTCGCAAACTTGATGTCATTTAGCCACCCGATTTACCTTCACAGAAACGTGCTGAGCACTTTCAATGAATCTCAAAATTATCATGCGATGGTCATTAGATTTACTACTCTCTCTCCGCCTCACCGCCAAATATCTTTAACAACCTCTGTATCAATACTAATGTAAAACAGTTTTCTAGCAAGTCCGCTGCACCCAAAAGACTTAAAAAATGCCGCGCATGCGGGCTAGCTAATCAACACCATGAGCGGCTAGCCAACACCATGAATATTTGGATCTGGACTAATTAAAGATTATTTACAGTATATATGTGTATTTGTGAATGCAAATTGCTTAAATAATTGTATTTGTATTTATAGGAGGTTATGATGTTTGTAAGCTGTGTAATTTTCCCCGATGAAGAAGGTAATTGACCGTTGAGTCTAGGGTCCTAATTTGGTTTTGTGCTAGCATATTTTTTTAGTGGGAAAGGGAAATTTTTAGTCTGTAATATGTGCTTACAAACAAAGATGTACAGAATTGTAGTGGCATCACTGGTATTTGTGATCTTAATTGTATTGATGTCACAATTAGTTACCTTTGGTTATATATTACCATGGTGCAAGAAATTAACCAAGACATCACATTCCTGAATTGACACTTCACATATATGGCCAATAAACCAGGACTTATCATAGATGCAAGATAAACACTGACAGGTTGGAAGCTGGATACTTGAAGGACAGGAACATATTTCATTCATGTTCTAGAGCACTTGCAATGAATGAGGTGACACCATTTGAAATTGTTCTAATGCAAATTTTAGTTTCATCAATGGACTTGAATTGATGATTTTCCCTTGTGCCAGCAATTGTATGGCCTTTGCTAAAACTCTCATTGCTTCAAAGCCCTCCTTTGGGACAAAGAAAAATTTGATACCACAGACCAGGGCATGTTCCCAAATTCTCTGCCACAACACATTGTTAACATGACATTACCATAGTTCCTTGTGAAGGTGATACTTTTGCATGTTCAGGCTTGCATGCAGTAAATAACACATCACATAATTGGCATCACAGAGTCTTGGTGGAAGGAGGATAACCAATGGGGCAGTGCTATATCAGGGTACAAATTATATCGCAATGATAGGGAGGATCAATTTGGTGGGGGTGTGGCACTTTAAGTCCGGGAGGGTACAGAGTCCAACAGGATAAATCATACAAGATACTAAATGCTCAGTAGAATCTATATGGGTAGAAATCCCATGTGTGTTGGGTAAGAGTATAGTGATAGGAGTATACTACCGTCCACCTGGACAAAATGGTGAGACAGATAATGAAATGCTAAGAGAAATCAGAGAAGCTAACCAATTTGGCAGTTCAAAAACAATGGGAGATGTCAATTATCCCAATATTGATTGGGTAAATGTAACATCAGGACTTGCTAGAGACAAAGTTCCTGGGTGTAATAAATGACTGCTTCATGGAGCAATTGGTTCAGGAACCAACAAGAGAGGGAGCTATTTTAGATTTAATTCTTAGTGGAATGCCGGATTTGGTGAGAGAGGTAACAGTGGTGGGGCCACTTGGTAACAGTGATCATAACATGATCAAATTTAAACTAATAAGTGGACAGGGACAATAAGTAAATCTGCAGCTCTAACACTAAACTTTCAAAAGGGAAACTGATAAAATGAGGAAAATAGAAAAAACTGAAAGGCGCAGCTGCAAAGGTTAAAAGTGTTCAACAAGCATGGATATTGTTTAAAAATACAATCCTAGAGGTGCAGTCCATATGTATTCAACACATTAAGAAAGGTGGAAGGAAGGCAAAACAATTACCGTCATGGTTAAAAGGTGATGTGAAAGAAGCTATTTTAGCCAAAAAAAAAAATCCTTCAAAAATTGGAAGAAGGATCCATCTGAAGAAAATAGGATAAAACATTAGAGATGTGCTTCGTTTTTTCCTGCCGGGTCGTTTTTTGACTCGGATACTTCGTGGTAAATTTCGGGTTTCCTCGTCTCGTTTTTCGAAAAAACGAAATGAGGAAACCTGAAACCGGGCCAAAAAATGAAACGGCAAAGGAATCTTTAAAAAAATCCACCCCAAGCATTTAAAATTCTTTTTTTACATATCTATCACTACCACCCCCCCCCCCATCCCGATCCCTCCCCAAGACTTACAAAGTAGATCCCTGGTGGTCCAGCGGGGTCCCGGGATCCATTTGCCCTCCTCCGTTCCCATGTTTCTGCAGCCGTGCTCTTTAAAATGGTGACGCGCAGCCTCTGAACACCATGTCACAGGGGCTACCGGCGCCATTGGTCAGCCCCTGTCACATGGCCATCGGCGCCATCTTGTGCTCCTGTCATGTGACTGGAGCTGAACAATGGCGCCGAAAGCCTCTGTGACATAATATGGGCAAAGGCTATCGGCGCCATTTTGATTACTGGCAGCCGACAACGAAATGGCTCCCGGACCCCCGCTGGACCCCCAGAGATTATTGGCAAGCCTTGGGGGGGTCAGAAGGGGGGCTCCCCCAAGGCTTTAAAATATATCGGACGATATTTTAAATCATCAAAAAACGATTCACATCCCTATGAACTATACATATGCATATATTGTTTTAGTCATGGCTAACAGCACCTGATAAGACACTTCACGAGACTTTCCAATTAGTTTTCTTGTTGATTACCTGTCATATTCTGTGATCTATTGAATAGTATGGTAATATGATTTTGTACTTCAATGTGGGCAATTTTTCAATGGAGATATTATTTGAACACTGAAAAAAAAACCAACCCCTGGGTCCTTATTTAATAAACATTTATTTTCCATAAGAAATAAGGCCCAAAGTCTAAAATGATTTTATGGTGCTTTAAGAAAAAAATATAGTGCCAAGAAATTCAGATTAAGTCACCCAAGGTTGATGTTGTTCAATACTTTGTTTAACAGACATATTCTATGCTACAAATTCCTCTATGTAAAAAAAACAAAAAACAAACAATGTAATTTTCTCTCTGCCTGTTATTTTTTAAAATGACTTCTGTCTATGCACTGCCTCCCTTCTCCTGCCACAATTGATTGTAAGAATTGAAATACCGTGGTAGCAGAGGATTTTGATCAGGTGCATATGCAGCTGAAATGTCTATATTAAAGTTCTAGAGAGAGTGTATATATATATTACAGCAATAAAGAACTTGTGCTGTGAATGGAAGAAGTCTTATTTGCATCACTTCTCGGCTGACATGAGTATTTCTTTTTTTCTTTTTTTTTCATATATACAGTATATGTCTGATCCCTAGCAAACCACTCCTGGAATCCAGATGTTGCTTAGTAATATCACAAAGCTGAGCTAGGGGTTTTCATGAGGCAGTTTTCTGAGGAAAATTCAGGTAAACGTAAAAAAGATGAATTATAGGTGTGGCTGTTCTGATTTTATATTTAGGTAGGAAACAAATCAGCCCTGCTGATTCTGGCCTTTAGGAGGCAAACAAAGACCACAATGCACATTACTACCTTGAAAGGGGAGATTGCTATTGGGTATCCTTTCAAGCGCTCCAAAAATTGTTCAAAGGGAACAAATAAATAGGGATGTGAATCGTGTCCTCGATCGTCTTAACGATCGATTTCGGCTGGGAGGGGGAGGGAATCGTATTGTTGCCGTTTGGGGGGGTAAAATATCGTGAAAAATCGTGAAAAATCGTGAAAAATCTAAAAATCGCAAAACCGGCACATTAAAACCCCCTAAAACCCACCCCTGACCCTTTAAATTAAATCCCCCACCCTCCCGAACCCCCCCCCCAAATGAGTTAAATAACCTGCGGGTCCAGCGGCGGTCCGGAACGGCAGCGGTCCGGAACGGGCTCCTGCTCCTGAATCTTGTTGTCTTCAGCCGGCGCCATTTTCCAAAATGGCGCCGAAAAATGGCGGCGGCCATAGACGAACACGATTGGACGGCAGGAGGTCCTTCCGGACCCCCGCTGGACTTTTGGCAAGTCTCGTGGGGGTCAGGAGGCCCCCCACAAGCTGGCCAAAAGTTCCTGGAGGTCCAGCGGGGGTCAGGGAGCGTATGGCCGGCGCCATTTTCCGTACGAAAACGATTTGCGGCGGGAAATCGCTCCCTGACCCCCGCTGGACCTCCAGGAACATTTGGCCAGCTTGTGGGGGGCCTCCTGACCCCCACGAGACTTGCCAAAAGTCCAGTGGGGGTCCGGAAGGACCTCCTGCCGTCCAATCGTGTTCGTCTATGGCCGCCGCCATTTTTCGGCGCCATTTTGGAAAATGGCGCCGGCTGAAGACAACAAGATTCAGGAGCAGGAGCCCGTTCCGGACCGCTGCCGTTCCGGACCGCCGCTGGACCCGCAGGTTATTTAACTCATTTGGGGGGGGGGGTTCGGGAGGGTGGGGGATTTAATTTAAAGGGTTGGGGGTGGGTTTTAGGGGGTTTTAGTGTGCCGGCTCACGATTCTAACGATTTATAACGATAAATCGTTAGAATCTCTATTGTATTGTGTTCCATAACGGTTTAAGACAATATTAAAATTATCGGACGATAATTTTAATCGTCCTAAAACGATTCACATCCCTACAAATAAAGACATTTGAATCAAGGAGTAGGTGGAGCTCCGATGGAACGCCTGCCTCCGTGGTCCCTGGTGCAGGTGAGAGCCACAACTGTGGCCCTGCCTATAAAAAAAAAATAGTTTACCCACAGCTGATCTAGTTGGATGAATAACCTTTAGGAGGTGGAAATGACCCCAATAACGGAAGGTATAAGAGGGCTCCCCACTTGTACTTGATTAAAATGTCTTTATTTATTCCCTTCGAATAACATTTGGAGCCCTTGAAAAGACCCCAAATAGCAGTAACATTTCCCCTTTCAAGATAGTAAAATGAAATGTGGCCTTTATCTTGCCTCCTGAAAGCCAGAAACACCAGGAGGTGAAAGTACAAATGAAACAGATTATAAATACATAAAATAGACTACCATAGGGTAAAGTTACTGGAGAGTCCCCTTCCTTTCTTCTTCCTAGAGCCTCTACCTTGGAAGGAGCAAGTATAACACCCCTCGTTTTTTGCCCAAATAGGTACCACTATCACTGAGGAAGAAAAATGTATTTTTTTCTTTTAGTTTCTTTTCAAGGAATGTCACGCATGCTGGATCATGCCATGCTATCTCCTTTTACTCTATCTGATTCCACTGGAATGGAATTTTAAAAATATCTCTGGAAAAAGTTGCAAAAATTCATGTTTGGAGCTGTTTTCTGGCTGCTTTTAAAGAGATGGCACAAGGATGATTATAGAAAATCATTGCACTTATGTGTGCATAAAGTTAGAATGATAATTCCATCTTTTGCATTGTGCTTATTTTTTTCAGATATAACTATAATTAATCAACTCAGATGTAAAAGGATTCATTCCTATATTATCTACTGTACAAAGAACTCATCACACTATCCACCCATGTCCCTCCTGATTCCACATAAATGTCCTGTTATCACAGAAGCATGAACTGTATGGATGTACACTGCGCTAAAAAAATAAGTCTAAAAATAAGATAAGAGAGTTATAATGTATGGCGAAGAGGTAGCAACAAATGGTATCTGAGAGACCTAGCAGAAGGAAAATAACCAATGGGACAGTGAAACATTTATTTAGACATTTTATATACCATCATTCTATCCAAAGATCACAATGGTTTACATAGATATAACTTAACAAACTTACCCCTAATTGATCAAAATGCTATAATTGCAGATGTATAAGAAAAAGAAGTATGCTTATGATAATTTTAAAATTACTGCACAATGTATAACACTCAATTTGTTATTTGCATCAGATTTGTGCTCCATATTGTGGAAATAGTCAATAGTCCTTTATTTTGAGATTTTAGTGTTCACTGAGGATTGTAAGTAGAGATGTGCATCCTGTTTTGTTTTGTTTTTTTTTTTTTAGCATCTCGGGCTTCATTTCAGGGCCCCCCATGGGAAATTTTGTTTTTCCCGTGGTGCGGGGGTTTTTTTTCGAGGGGCCCTGATTTTGGGTTAGTATGCACTAACGAGAATTAGTGCACGCTAACTCCTGACAGCGCGTACTAATGGGTCAAAGTTAGCGTGCACTAAACTAAAAGGTGCAGCTGCAGAGGTTAAAAGATGAATTTTAACAGCTCAGCACATGCTTCAATCAGGGGAAGGGCGAAAAAGTCGGGTTTGTATGCGCCGAGCAGATTTTAAAAGCTGCCCGGATAAAAGCATATACCTCCCGCTGCGTGCACAAATAAAAGTTTTCAAAAAGAGTTGGGGCATGGACGTGGTCTGGCAGAGTATGGGCATGTGGTCTGGGTGTGGTCTGGGTGGAGCATGGGCATGTGACAGGGCCTACTGGTGCCATTGGCCAGCCTTTGTCACATAGTAGGAGCAATGGACGGCCAGTTCCATCTTAAAAAATGGCGCCGGCCATCCATTGCTCCTACCATGTGACAGGGGCCGACCAATGGCACCGGTAGCCCCTGCCACATGGTAAGGGCAAAGGGCTGCCAGTGCCATTTTGATTACTGGCAGTCGACGGCCCGAGAGGGAGAGATCGCTCCCGGGACCACCACTGGACCACCAGAGACTTTCAACAAGTCTTGGGGGGTGGGGGATGTCGGGAGGGTGGGGGGGGTTGTATTTAATTAAACTTGAAGGGTTGGGGCTTTCTTTTTGTTTTACACAAAATTGGCTTGGCCAAGAGATGAGTGTCTAAATACTTATGTGAACTGGTGTGCACTGGGGTTCCCTGCCATGTATCTTTACTTCTGCTATGGATGATTTGTAAGTGATAAAACAGATAAATCTAAGCAGATCAGTGGGGTGTTAAAGGTCAGGGCTAGCAGAGGGGAAGGAAAGCTATTCAACTCTTGGGGTTTGGAAAACCTGTTCATTAACTGGGCAAACAGGGAACAAACTGGGAAAACTAGCAATGGTGTCGGCACAAGACCCTTTTAAAATCCCCCCTTATGTGGTAGGAGTGGGATTTGCACACATAGGCATGTGCCCACTTAAAATTGAGTGCACATGTGTGCAAGGCAAGACTATTTTATAACATGCGAGCATATATGCCTATAGGATATAAAATAGCTGCATCCCTGGGTGCAGGCTGACGAACATGCACGCCTGCACTCCAGTTTAGAAGTTATCATCTGTTTATATCAGGCATGGACATTGTTTAAAAATACCATCTTGGAAGTCCAGACCAGATGTATTCTACACATTTTAAAAATTGGAAGGAAGGCAAACTTTGAGGTAGATTTTAAATATGTTACTCATGCAAAGTAAGTGGTCTGTGTGTGAATGAATTTTAAGAAGGGAATGCATGCATAATCAGAAGCAGGTCCAAGACTGACATGTGTAACCAAAGGCAATGTAACTTGGCTCCTGTACCTCATGAGAGGGAGAGAGAGAGACTCTCTATTGGGTCAGTCTGATACTATATATAGGTAGCACTCTAGAAGGGCACTTTGAATCCGGGTGGGTTTTTGCAAAGTGGGATGAGGTTAGGCGGGTTATTATTGTTACAGACACATTCAGAAGTATTCATAGTAAAATTGACATCAGCAAAGAATTATAGCCCTTATAAGTGATGAAAAAGATCTGTACAATGCAGCTGGCACTGCAGTGTACAAATCAACTCAATTTATTTGATTTTTCATCAATTTTAAAGATTTCCGGATAAGTAGCAAGTTATCCAGCTACATGTATCCAGCTAATTTTAGAATCTAACTGGCTATATTCAGACATAGCCGGTTAGGTTTTAAAGTTAGCCGTATACATGTAGCTGGATAACTTTACACTAATATATTCAGCGGGAGGTTTATCCCACTGAAGATACCAGACAAGTTATCCGGCTAACATTAGCCGGATAACTTGTTCACTAAACGGCCTGCTGAATATTGACCTCATAGTGTTTACTCAGTTTCCAGTGGATGGTATATAAAACTCAACAAATAAATAAATAAATAAATCTGCTCTCTGTACATTACTGCCTTTGCTGGACCTTTATTCCCCCAGTGTGCCTATTCCTTACAGTCAGAAGATAGTGGCTCTGCCCCCTGTGAGGTTATCAACTCAGGCCACTAATTGTCCAGGATGACACCAGAGATGCCATGTGCCATTGGTGTGTGCATGATTCTGAAGCTTTTAAAAACGCGATCATTCTATGCCTTTTGGAAATGCTGTGGTCACAGCTGTGGACTCCTGGAATTCTATTATACAATATATTCATTAGTTAAATTACTAAGGGAGGACTTTGCATTTATAATTACTGATATTGTAAACCTTTCATTATCATCTCCTCACTTTCCAAATTTTCTCAAGCAAGTTTGTGTTTGGCCCTTCTTGTAGAAACCCTCAGATGATGTGAACATGTTAGAAAATTATCAACCAATTTTGTCTCTTCCTATTTTAGCTAAAATAACCAAGAACATCCTCTTAACTCAGCTGACAGATTATGGTTTTAGAAGAGGGCACAATATTGAAACACTATTACTCTCTAGTTTTGACATGATGACCAGGGGTTTTGATAATTGAATGGAACACACATCGGTGCTCTTAGACATTTCCACAGAATTTCACACCATAGACCATCAAATTCTGTTAATATCATCTCTTGGTATCCCTGGAACAGTGTTTGGCTGGTTTGCTTCTTTTTTGACTAACAGGTCTCATCAGATTTGCCTTGGTGAGTTCTGTTCTGATTGGAATGACTTGGATACAGGGGGTTCTCTCCCTCTTCGCCTTGCACTTTAATATTTATTTAGCTCCTATCTGAGGGAGCTTCTCATTCCTTGGCAGAAATTATAGAATTTATGCTGATGATATCCAATTTGTTGTCCAATATACTTCTTTCTGGTCAGAGACTTGAGAGCTGGTATCACCCTGCCTTCAATGTTATTTCATAACAAACATGTTAAATATTTCCCAAACTAAAATTTTTTTGTTAAGCAAATTTCCATTCTGCCATGCTCTGTTTAATTTGAAGTTTAAAGATCATGTCATTCCAGTCAGTCAGCATGTTTGAAATTTAGGTCTCTTCATTGACTCTGAATTATCATTATTAATGCATATAAAATCCATGGTTGAGTCCTCTTTCTGTAAACTTTGATTGATTTGATGCCTTCACCCATTTCTGGAAACTGAAGCTTTCCATACTGTACTGCAGGCCATGGTGCTTTGTAACCTCATTTATTGTAATTCACTTTACGTAGGGCTTTCACAGAGCAGCTTTCAGCCACTACAACTGATTCGAAACGCCACTGCCCACATCCTAACCAAAACCCCATGGCACAATTATATTTCTCCAGTGTTTGTTTTCCAAGAAAATGGCGGGTGCTCTATAAGGCTGCTACCATAATACATAAAGTGAACCATAAAGACATGGACTGCTGGCTTAGTACTATTCTAAGAATTTATAAGATCCCCTCCCCTCCCAATTAAAATCTGCAGGGAAATACTTTCTCAAGGTTCCTTCAGTAAAACTAGCATGGTTGGACTTAACCAGAGAGAGAGCATTTTCAATCACAGGTCCTCACTTCTGGAAATCACTGCCAGACTTCATGTGGACTATTGATAATCCTGGTACTTTAAAAAAAAAAAAAAAAGCTTTAAAAACATATTTATTTTAAGAGGCTTAGAATTTGGAAGATGCAGCATAGGCTGCTGTGCACATTCGATGCATTCTGATTTTCAGTTGGAACCCAGGGCATTGTTATTGTTATTACTACCTTTTAAATTAATTAGTTCACTGCTTGTATATAATGCTTAGATTCAGTGCTGGCATATAGTTTTCTAGCTGTGTTGGCAGCACCTGAATTATGTTTTCTGTTTTGGGCAATGTAATGTATAAAGTGATAGTTATTTGATTTTATGCATGTTCTTTTGTAATCCACCTTGAAATAGCTCTTTTGACAAGTGCCAGTAATAAGTTTTAATACATTCATATGCAATTCAAAATTCAAATATGACAAAGGCAGAGGAAGATAGGGGCTTTTGGCATATATGTTGCTTTGCACACTTGCTGCATCTGGCAGTGACGGATGTGCTGGAGCTGGGGCCCATGGAGCCCGGGAATCAATGCCTGAGGGATCTGATAAAGAGGGGTAAGAAGACAGAGGGGCATTTCTATCAAGATTGTGGCACCAATACGATGCTGTAAAGGTTTGTGGAACAGCAGACAATCCTTCATGATCTCCCCCCAGGGCATCATGATCAGGTAGTGATGAGGCAGCTGTATTTATTGATTTATTTGTTTATTTATTTATTTATTTATTTATTTATTTATTTATTTACAAGATCTTGATATTCCGCTCTCATTACCTGTTACAAATCCTGAAGGGTTTCAAACATGCCATGGAGTATCTGAGTTCTAGAAGTGCCAGCCTGGACGGGATGATCCCTCTAGAAAATATTCTGAAGCAAGAGGGAATGGAAGCAGAGGTGTTGCAGTTTCTGGACTCCTTTCAGCAGCAGGTGCAAGTGAGACTGAAACTTCTAACAGAAACCCATAAATATATGCATGCTACACATTGTGATCAATGAGTGAAAAGGAGTCCAACCCCACAGTCCAAGCATTTCACATTCATGAAGGAGATGCTGGTATATAGGGTATGTGTACAGGGAATGCAAGATAGGGATGTGCAGAGGGATGCCATATGTTGCATTTGTGAATCGGATTCGTCGGGGGGCGGATACGTTGAATTCGGCCATATGGCGCCCTGATTCGTTAATACGCCCATTTCGATTCGTTCCCCCACTAAAATTAAATTAACTACAACCCCCCACCCTCCTGACCCCCCCAAGACTTACCAAAACTCCCTGGTGGTCCAGCGGGGGTCTGGGAGCCATCCCCTGCACTCATACCCTCGGTGCTGGTTTCAAAATGGCGCCGATAGCCTTTGACTTACTATGTCACAGGGGCTACCGGTGCCATTGATCAGCCCCTGTCACATGGCCATCGGCACCATATTGTGCTCCTACCATGTGACAGGGGCTGACCAATGGCACCGGTAGCCCCTGTGACATAGTATGGGCAAAGGCTATCAGCGCCATTTTGATTACTGGCAGCCTATGGTCCGAGTGCATGAGGTCACTCCCGGACCCCCGCTGGACCACTAGGGACTTTTGGCAAGTCTTGGGAGACCCTCCTGACCCCCACAAGACTTGCCAAAAGTCCAGCGGGGGTCCTGGAGCGATCTCCTGAACTCGGACCATCAGCTGCCAGTAATCAAAATGGCGCTGATAGCCTTTGCCCATACTATGTCACAGGGGCTACCAGTGCATTTGGTCAGCCCCTGTCACATGGTAAGAGCACAAGATGGTGCCAATGGCCATATGACAGGGGCTAACCAATGGCACCGGTAGCCCCTGTGACATAGTAGGTCAAATGCTATCAGCACCATTTTGAAACCGGCACCGAGGGTGTGAGTGCAGGGGATAGCTACTGGACCCTCCGCTGGACCACCAGGGAGTTTTGGTAAGTCTGGGGGGGGGGGGGGGGGTCAGGAGAGTGTTTTTTTTTTAATTGGTTTCTTTAGGTGGCCAAATAATTCGGCGAAGATTCATGTATTCGTGGGTAATCACAATATGTTTCGCTTCCCCATGAATACAATGAATATGGCCACATCCATTGCGGATTGCCAATACATAGGGACCGAATGCACACCCTTAATGCAAGAGCTAGAGGCAAAGGTACAATGGAGATGTAGCATGGGAATTAGTGCAAGCATGAGTCAGTCAGCTCTGTCAGCTGCCATTTCCTCCCCCACATCGAAATGCCAAAGCCAAGTTGCCTTCAAAGAACCATCTATCCTGACACAAGCCATAAGAAATGACTCTTGGCCTACCTCAGCAAAGGAGACCCCAGAGAAATTTCCAATAAATGTTATCTTATAGATCTCCTTGAGGACATGGATGCAGATGCACCGTCATATTGGGTGCACAAGTTGACAATCTAGTAAGACCTAGCCACGGTATCTCCACACTATTTTTCCTGCTCAAAAACCAGTTTACCCCATGAATGTGTCTTCTCAATGGCTAGGGACATTATAAGCCTTCATCATTCAAGGCTGGTGCAAGAGTTGAAGGAAATACTGGACTTTTTTAAAAATATATTTATCTTTGTTGGGTTTTCCAAAATTTCCATGAGTGCCAAGACAATTGTAAGTTTTGTATTAATTTGATTGGTGCCCTTTGCCTCTCATTTGGAGGATTGGGTTATTCTTGCAACTTTGGTAGGCTTTTTTGTACCTCTCATGATTCCTTGTGATCTTCATGTCATTATTTCAGTTGCTTTGACCTTTTATCACTGCCTTAAGGTGGTTTCTGCCTCTCTTGGTGCTTTGTTCTCTTTCATAGTACCTTGAGCTCTTCATGCTCAGTTGGTATTAGTTTACCCCTCTCCTACTGCCTTAGGAAGTTCATACCACTGTTTTTGGTGCCCTTTGCTGCTCGGGTGATCTGATCACTCTTGATGCTATTTTACTCCTCTGACTGAGCCTTGGAGAACTCAATCCCATTTGCAGGTCCTTGGACTCGCCATTTTTGGTGATACCTTGACATTGTCTTTATGTGTTGACATTCCTTACCCTTTTTGATAATGTCTACACACTAGTTTTATTATAAATGATTAGAAAATCCCAATTCAGAGGCCCAAAATAACCTGCATTGCTTTCAGCATTGACTATAATGGTAAACAAATGAACACATAAAATGAACAAACACAATTTTATTCATTTGAAACAAACCTAACAAATGATGTGACCTACAAAATGAAGGAACAACCCAAACTGAATTTTTTGACTCTGCACATGCCTACTGAGAATGTGTAATCTTAACATACACTGGTTCTTTTAGATTACTTGATGGGTATGGAGGAGTTTTCTTGTTCTTAATTGTCCAATCTTAAGGATTGAGACCAATTTTGGCTGTTTTATTTTCATACATCAACACCTTTTCAGTATTATGATTTGTTGATGTCATTAAACATTCTGGAAGGACTATAATAGCAGTTTTACTCTAGATGTGCATCCCAAAATGAATATGACCCCATTTGTTTCTTTCAAGGGTCCCTGAGGGGTCTCTCATGCATTATACAAATCATATTGATCTCATTAATTTCATCCCCTATTTATTTCTATGGACAATTGTTAAAAAAGAAAAGGAACTGAGAGGAAACTATAACATCGGGAGGTGAGATGACATCGCGAGAGAGAGAGAGACCACGCCCCCTCCCACGACGTCACGGAGACCTTCGTCGGCGGTTGAGGGGCGCCTCACCACCAGGCGCCGCGCGCCATGCGTCGCGCGACGAAGGGGTTTTCCCCTTTGTGCTCACCTTCGTGCAACCCTTGGTGCCTCATTTAATATCCTTTTTTTGTACATTTTCTGTTATATAAACCTTTTCCAAGTTATGTATCCTTTTTAGTTTGTTAACAAGTTTAATTTGGAATTGTTCACTGTATCAGACTATGGAATTATTCTCCAGCTGTTTTTTGTTTTATGTAAACCGGTATGATTTACATGTAATGTAAGAATGTCGGTATATAAAAATCCAAAATAAATAAATAAATAAATAAATAATTCTCTGGATCATACTGGTGTGTTTTTTTCCTAGAAAAAATGTGAAAAAAGACAAAAGATACAGTTTTCTATGGTAGCTGTTCTATAGTTCTTCCTTTTCTCCTACCCCTTTAGAATTCTAGCCTGGTTCTCCTACCCTGTTTGTGGATGATTATACTGGGTTTGTTTGTTTGTCTAAAAAAGCCCCCAGTCAGAAAAAAGAAATATAGGCACAAGAAAAAGAGATGTGCAAGAGAAACCATTTGATTTCATGAATGTGATAACAGTTACCATAGTGAGAAAGAATTCATACAACACCAGAAAATCAGGAATTGGAACGGTCAGATTTCAACAATAGAATATGAGAAAAGCAACCCTCACAACTTACCAGGAAAGCTAAACCACACTCATTAGAAATCATTTACATGTTCTTCATGTGATAAAATTTTCCTTCAGAAACCCCATTTCATAAGAAACTCAAATTTCAACTCAGCAGCTACATAAAGTTCATGCTGGAAATTTAGTAATCATTTATTTCAAGAAAATGATACTTATTACAGTTTATTTCCATGTACTAAATCTGACAATTGCCAAGTGTGCTCAACAGAATGACTGGCATCTTCCATGCCACACTGCCTTGCTGCTGTTCCCTCATGATATACCTTGGGGGTCTTTATGCCTCTCACAGTGGGCCCTCAGGTTACAAACAGCTCAAGTTACGACCAACTCGGGTTGTAACCAACATTTCAGGTTTCAGGTTATGATCAAATTTTGAGTTATGACCAAAATGTTCGGTTTTGAGTTATGACTAAATTTCGATTTACGACCCATGCCACGTGCGTGCAGTTTATTTTTTTGTGGATTGGTTGTAATTGGCTCGTTGTTACTGCTTATCACATTTTTTTGGTCTTGGAAGGTGGGACTTCAACAGAGATTGGCTGACAGTGTTGCACTTGGACAGGCCTGGCACAGAAATGCAAACAACAGCATCGGGGACCAGCATCGGGGAACAGCATCAGAGGACCGCACTCAGCTGGCAAGGTATAGAAGAGTTTCTGCAGGGCCATAGATGTTCTCATAAGTGGTGGGGAGGGGGAAAAGAGTGTCTAGGGTTGGTGTTGTTTTTGGTTGTACACCTTTTTAGATTTCTTTTTTTTTTGTTTATTTCTTCTCCCTGCAGAACACCAAAGAAAAATGACCCCAAAGTTAAAGAAAGCAATCACTATCGAAAAGAAGGAAATTGTGCAGAAATGTGCGAGTGGCATTCAAGTGACCGATCTCGCTCTCAAATACAGCATGTCAAAATCCACCATTTTGACAATCTTACAAAGAAAAGATTTGTACAAGGAAGTTAGTGTGGCTAGAGGTGTCACTCAAATTAGTAAGTCATGATCAACAGTGATCGATGAGGTAGAAAGCCTATTGCTAGTGTGGATAAATGAAAGGCAGATGGCAGGTGATTGCCTATCTGAGCGTCTAATCTGTGAAAATGCTAGGGCTATAAATGCAGATATTGTTAAGGATAAGCCATTACCAAGTGAACATGGTGAAATATTTCATGCCAGTAAGGGGTGGTTTCACAATTTTAAAGCAAGAACTGCGGTTCATAGTGTAGCTAGGCATAGTGAAGCTGCCAGTTCAGATAAAAAGGCTGCTGAAAACTACATACCCCACTTCGAAGCAATGACACAGAGAAATGGCTTTTTCTGTCAGCAAGTTTTCAACTGTGATGAAACTGGACTATTCTGGAAGAAAATTCCCAAGAGAACATACATTACCCAGGAAGAAAAGAAAATGCAAGGCCACAAGCCAATGAAGGATAGGCTAACCTTATTGCTATATGCCAATGCGAGTGATGACTGCAAGATAAAGCCTCTCTTAGTTTATCATTCTGAGACCCCTAGAGTGTTCAGAAAACAGAATGTCATGAAGAATAGGTTAGGGGTCATGTGGAGATCTAACAGAAAAGCCTGGGTGATAAGAGTCCTTTTTCTTGAGTGGATAAGGGAAGTTTTCTGTCCTACTGTACAGAAATATCTGGAGGACAAAGGCTTACCACTCAAGGCTCTCCTTATCATGGACAATGCTCCTGCCCACCCATGAGACTTGGAAGACAAGTTGGCTGAATAATTCTCATGGCTCACAGTTGAGTTCCTCCCACCCAATAATTCTCCTCTACTGCAGCCTGTGGCCCAGCAGGTCATAGCTAACTTTAAGAAGCTATACACCAAGGAACTGTTCCAGAAGTGCTTCCAGATGGTTTCAGATATGGATATAACACTTAAAGAATTCTGGAAGGAACATTACAGCATCCTTTCATGTGTGTGGTTAATAGAGAAATCCTGGGCCAATGTCTTTCAAAGGACATTAAGATCTGCCTGGAAGAAAATGTGGCCTAAAATTATAGAAGAGCGAGACTTAAAGGAGAGGAGCCTGAGCCTGCAACTGATCCTGTGATCAATGGCATTGTCACTATAGCAGAGCCCATAGGCTTGCAGGTAGTCAGTGCTGTTGAGGAGCTGGTGGAGGAACTCTCAGAAGAATTGTCTACAGAGGAACTTCAGCAATTTCTGGCTGAGCAACAGAGAATGCCACTGAGGAGCTTTCTGAAGAGGAGGAGGAGGAGGAGCAACAATCAGTGCAGCAAATTTCCTCTTCTGGAATTAAGGAATTCCTGAAAAATGGACAGAGCTACAAACATTTGTACAGAATACCCACCCAGGTAGAGGAAAAGCCAATCATTGCATTCACTTGCTGAATGATTGTACCAGACACGCTGAAACTAGCCACTCTCAAATCTCTCCTCAAGAAACCCAACCTGAACCCTGTAGACCCAGCCAATTTTCGCCCCATCGCTAACCTACCGTTTGTCACCAAACTCATGGAGAGAATAGTTAACAAACAGTTGTCGGAATTCCTAGAAGACCACAAGATTCTCACAACAGCCCAATTTGGATTCCACAAATCCCTCAGCACGGAATCCCTCTTAATCTCATTGACGGACAGAGTCCTCTCCGGCTTGGAGAAAAAGACCCCCTACCTCCTGGCACTTCTCGATATATCTGCAGCTTTCAACACTGTAAAGCATTCTATCCTCATCAACCAGCTCTCAGACATAAGAATCTCAGGATCAGCCCTTGAATGGTTCAGATCATTCCTTAACAATAGGACATTCAAGGTCAGAATAAGCAACAAAGAATCCCACCCGGTCAAGTCCACTCTTGGAGTCCCACAAGGATCCTCCCTCTCCCCAACCCTGTTTAACATTTATCTTCTCCCACTATGTCATCTGCTCTCAAGTCTAAAGATCACACACTTCATATATGCTGATGATGTCCAGATCCTGTTGCCTATCATTGAATCTAGCTCCAACACCATCAATTTCTGGAACAACTGTCTATAGTCCATAAATTCCCTTCTCACTAGCCTTAACTTAGTTCTCAATACTGCAAAAACAGAACTTATGCTGATCACCCTGGATGACAACTGTCAGGCTGCCAACAATCTAATCACACTGCTAATGATCTCTCCCACTCACGTAAGAGACCTTGGCATTACTATCGACAATAGGCTGAATCTCAAAAATTTTTTCACAAACACTACGAAAGAATGTTTTCACAATCTACTCATATTGAAAAAGCTAAAACCTCTCCTCCACTTTCAGGACTTTAGAACAGTCCTCCAAACGATTCTATTTTCAAAAATTGACTATTGCAACTCTCTGCTAATTGGCCTCCCAGCTATCACCACCAAACCATTACAAATGCTGCAGAACTCGGCTGCCAGGATCCTAACCAACTCTAGTAGAGGAGAATACATCACACCTATTCTAAAGAACCTACACTGGCTCCCTATTAAATTTAGAATCATATTCAAAGTACTAACCATAACCCACAAGACCATTCATTCCCAAACTTCGCTAAATCTAAGTGACCCACTTCGTCCCCACGCATCATCGAGACCAATCAGATCCAGCTACTTAGGCACCTTATATGCACCTCCAGCCAAGTCATCGCTCAAGAAACGTGCATGATCGACCGCCAGCCCCTCTCACTGGAATGCCCTTCCCACAGACCTTCGGCTAGAAACTTGTAGTCGGACATTCAAAAAGAAGCTCAAAACTTGGCTTTTCACAAAAGCCTTCACTTAAAGGTCTCTCCCTCAGGGTCAGATTCACGATGATGCGAGATGTCCGACGCCGTAACCATCTAATCTTATAATTTAATCTCATTATTTCCCGCAAGTTGTATGTTATAATGCACTCATGCTTTTCAAGTCTGCTGTAAATCCAAGTTTGTTGAATGCTTATGTTTATTTATATTTTGTATATTTATTCTTATATTTATAATAATTTAATTTTATTTTAAGTCGTTCGCTGCTATATCTATAAGTTCATACGAAGTTAGCCCTGTTATCTGTACCCTCTTGTTTGATGTAATTTCCAACTTTGGTTCTATGTAAACCGACGTGATATGTACTAGTACAGGAACATTGGTATATAAAAGCCTTAAATAAATAAATAAATAAATAAATAAATAAATAATGTCATACTACAGAACAGTGTTGAAGAAAAGACAGAAAAAGACAACCTTAGACCAGTTTTTAATTGTGAAAAGGTTGAGATCAAGTGAGCCAGAAGCAGGTCCTAGTGGGCTACAGACCCCCCCCCCCCAAGTAGAGAAAGGACACCAGAGAGCCAGATTCCAGATGTTCTAAAGGAATGGGACTCTCCTTCCGAACAATAACCACTTTCCATTTCATCCTCCCCCCTCCTCCCTTCCTGCAAACCAAAGATGTTAACTTTTAAATAAATAAATAATAATAAAAAAAACCTGAATTGTTTTCCTATTAGGCTAAGCACATTTTACAACTTTTTGGTGAGTACACTAGGGAAGTATTGGTGTTTTCTGGTAATTAATGACCTTATACAACCATTTTTTATTATAGAAAATGGTTAGGTAAGGGGTGCTTTTGGAGGTTCGGAATGCATTATGGGGTTTTCCCATTATTTTCCTATGGAAAAAATAGTCTTGACTTACAACTAACTTGAAGTTACAACCAGCCCTCTAGAACCAATTGAGTTCGTAAGTCAAGGGATCATTATACTTTCAACCATGCCCAAACTTTACATTTTGAAGTTCCTTCTGCCAGTGTTCCTTAATGCCATACCCAGACCTAACATTTTGAGTTTTTCATGCCTCATACCCCAGACCTTACACTTCGAGTTTTTCATGCCAGCCATGTTGTTTTTCTGACTTGATTCCACTCTATGTACTGCTTATGCTTAGCCCCTTTATCATTGCCTTGGGATTTTTCCTGTCACCTTTTCTGCTTCATTCATCCTTCATGGTGCTTTAGGATGCTGTTAGCATTTTTGGTGGTAGTTTTCTTTCATGATGCCATCAAGGGTTCATGACATTGTTGCTGGTGCCCTCTTTTGGAGCCTTGGCATGTTCTTCCCAAACTAGTTTTGTTTTTTGCTACTCTGATGATGCTTTGGAAAGCTCCTGCCAGTGCTGGTACCCCTTTGCCCCTTTACAGATCCTTAGGTTATTCATGCCACTTTGGCCAGTCTAGGTAGCTTGGAGTTCTTTCCCACTCCTGATGATTTCTTCCCACAAGTTCCATGAAAATTGATGAGAAAACGTAATACTGGATTCAGCAAACTTCCCCCATTGAGTTTAATGACAAACAAAAATACAAATCAAACAAATATTTTTTGTTGTGGTTTTGAAACTAAATAAATTAATTGGGGTCCCCAAGGAATGAATGGATGGAAGAAACAAAACAGAGTAGTTCTGCACATCCCTAAGTTCTACATGTATAATCTATTCTAAAAGGCACATAACCCCTTCAGCTCTTGAATATAAATCTTGGCATACACTGATTCTTAGAGATTGCTTGATATGCATGAAGACATTTTCTTGTTCTTATATCCAACTGTTTAAGATCTTTAACAGACCAGTCTACTATTCCAAAACTATAGCAGTTTGAAGGAATTGCAGGTTTGATTGATAGCTTGGATCTTATTTGTGTGTAAAGTGGTTTTCAAAATCAATTTCAATCTCCTGTAGCGTTTCTTATTGGTCTTTTCTGTCAGTAACCTATTCTGCATTTGTGCACTTTTATCCATTCCTAGTATTTGTATATGTGCCTTCCTGCTCAAGTGTCTTTTATGTTATAGTCCTCAGTCAGAAAGACATTTTCAATTTTACTTAATTTCCCTTTACAGAAAGTCATCTTAGCACATTTATCCAGGCCAAATATCCTCCTGATGTCATCTCAGAAACTCTTCACTACCCTGAGCTGTTCTGCTAAATGACTATTAAAGGAGCTATAAAGCTTCAAGTAATCTATAAACACTGTCCCAGTCAAGAGTCGGTCTTGGCATACTCCTCATCTGAATGCTAGAGATTCCATCAGAAACTAACTAATCTTCACAAGGCAATCTGCATTCTGCAGTGCTGTACAGCAGTCTGAGAATTCCCTAGAGATACAGGCTACAACAAAATGCTTGCAGACTTTGTAGGAGGTAGCGATGATACTGTTGAATACCTTCACCTGACCTAACATGTCCAATAAGTAAGATTGATCATATTCTTGACTACAAAGATATTATCAAATATAGTCTGGCCTGGGATCATATAGGAATGGTCTGAGTGAATCACATCAGCCAGCACAGACTTCAGCCACTGAAAGATCACTTTGGCTATGATCCCATATGTTTACAGATAATGATAATGAAGGCAGAAAAGGACAAATCACTCAGTCCATCCAGTCTGCCCAGTAAGCTTATGTTAGCATCTTCCATGTAGCATCTGCCTAACCATACAGGTCACCCCATATTTAGTTTCCCAAGCCATCAAAGTCAAGGCCATTGTTGGTTGCTGTCTGAGTCCAATTTCCCATTATCTCTTGCTGTTGAAGCTGAGAGCAATGTTGGAGTTTCATCAGACGTATCAGACTTATTGGTTATGGGTAGTAACTGCCACACCAGTAAGATGCCCCCATGCATTCTTTTCTTCTTTTCCATCCATTAACCTTTAGGGATCCACAGGGTTTAGCCCATGTCCCTTTAAAGTCTTTTACAGATTTAGTCTTCACCACCTCCTCTGGAAGAGCATTCCAGGCATCTACCACCTGTTGCAGATCTTAGTATCATCCACAAATAGACAAACTTTACCTTCTATCCCTTCCGCAATGTTGTGCACAAAGATATTGAACAGGACCGGTCCCAACACCGATCCTTGTGGCACTCTGCTTAACACCATTCTCACTTCAGAGTAGGTTCCATTTACCATCACACATTGTCTTCTATCCATCAACCAGTTTGTAATCCATGCCACTACCTTGGCACTCACTCCCAAGTATCTCATTTTATTCATAAGCCTCCTATGTGGGACAATATCAAAAGCTTTGCTGAAATCCAAGTAGATCACATTGAGCATCGATCCAATTCTTTAGTCAATCAAAAAAATCAATCAGATTTGTCAGACAGGACCGTCCACTAGTGAATCCATGCTGCCTCAGGTTCAGCAATCCTCCTGACTGTAGATAGTCCACTAACCTTTCCTTCAGCAGAGTCTCCATTAATTTTCCCACCACTGAGATGAGGCTAACCAGCTTGTAGTTTCCAACCTCCTCTCTGCTTCCACTCTTGTGAAGCGGGACCAGATCACTCTTCTACAATCACTCGGCACCATTCCCATTTACAGGGATCTATTGAAAAAGTTATACAGCAGACCTGGCTGCCAGCACATCTCTGAGTTCCCTCAGTATCCTGGGATGAACCTCAGCAGGCCCCATGGCTTTGTCCACTTTCAGTTTTACTAGCTCTTTCCATATATTCTCTTACCCATCCACAGTCTTGTTAACTAGCGATGGTCCTTCTCCGGGGTCTTCTTTTGTGGACACAGAATGGGAGTATTTGTTTAATATTTCTGCCATTTCTTTGTCTCTTTCCATACATTGATCTTGTCACGTTTCAATTTCACAATACCATATCAGACCTGTCTCCTTTCTCTGATGTATCTGAAAAATGTTTTGTCACCTTGATTTACCTCTTTGGCAATCCTTTCTTCCACCTGACTTTTGCTTGCTTGATTACTTTCTTTCTCTCCCTCAGTTTCACCAGACATTCTTCCCTGTGTTCCTCTTTTTGGGATCCTTTATTTTTCTTGAATGCTGATCTTTTTGCTGAGGGGGGATATGATAGAGGTCTTTAAGATCATGAGAGGTCTTGAATGAGTAGATGTGACTCGGTTATTTACATTTTCGAATAATGGAAGGACTAGGGGGCATTCCATGAAGTTAGCAAGTAGCACATTTAAGACTAATCGTAGAAAATTCTTTTTCACTCAACACACAATAAAGCTCTGGAATTTGTTGCCAGAGGATGTGGTTAGTGCAGTTAGTGTAGCTGGGTTCAAAAAAGGTTTGGATAAGTTCTTGGAGGAAAAGTCCATTAACGGCTATTAATTAAATTTACTTAGGGAATAGCCACTGCTATTAATTGCATCAGTGGCATGGGATCTTCTTAGTGTTTGGGTAATTGCCAGGTTCTTGCGGCCTGGTTTGGCCTCTGTTGGAAAAAGGATGCTGGGCTTGATGGACCTTGGTCTGACCCAGCATGGCAATTTCTTATGTTCTTATTTCAGCCACCTCCTTTGAGAACCAGATCAGTTTCTTATTTCTCTTACTTTTGTTTACTTTTCCAACATATAGATTTTTTGCTTTTGTAATTGCTTCTTTTAGTTTGGCCCACTGTTGTTCTGCCTCTCCCATTTTCTCCCAGTCTTCTAGTTCTATTTCCAGGTATATCCACATTTTGACAAAGTCCATATTTTTGAAATGTAAAACATGGGTCTTCATATGACTTCTCTGTATGCTATTGGTGATGTCAAACCATACCATTTGACGATCATAGGTGCTGATGTGGGCACCCACCTGGACATTAGAGACAATATCCCTGTTAGTGATCACTAGGATGTTACGGTCCCGGGCCATGTCCTGGGACCTGCACCTACCACGCGGCCAGTCTGGCTGCAAGAACGCCTCCCTTTCGGCCTCCCAGACCGGAGACGGGGCCCTCCGCGGCGTTCTCCCTGCAAGGGAGACGCCTACGCTGACCCGCAGCTGGCCCCACCTCCTAGGTGCACGCGCATGCCCAGCCTCAGATTTAAAGGGGACAGCGTGGGAAACCCAGGAACAGCCTCCTGATGACGTCAGATGCTGCCGGGCCATTTAAACCTGGCAGCTGCAGCTATACCTCGCCTTGCAACAAGGTTCTCTCAGTTCGCTGAGTTCTAGTTGTTGCTTTAGATCCTGGATCATCTCTTGTGTCTTCTAGCTTCTGACCCGGCTTCGTCTCCTGACTCCTCTTCAGCTTCCACCCCTGGTTTTCGTATTGACGTCTGACTTCTGGCTTCCGACCTGGCTTCGTCTTCTGACTACGTCTTCAGCTTCCGCTCCTGGTTTTGGATTTGACTTCTGATCTCTGGCTTCCAACCCGGCTCCATCCCACAACTCTGTCTTCAGCTTTCGCCCCCGGCTTCGGTCTGGACCTCTGACTCCTGGCTTCTGACTCTGCTTCATTCCTGGACTCCAACTTCGGCTCTTCCTCCACCTCAGGTATCCGGTATTCGCTGGCCCAGAGGATTCTCCTAAGTCCCAGTGGCTCAGGCTCTCACAGGCTCCTCCCGGGGGAGCCAAGGGCTTCCGAGGGTGAAGTCTCTCCAGCTTCCTGGGTCCAGCCGTCCTCATCTTCCACCTCTTCGGCTGCTGCCCTGATCTTTGGTCACATAGGGTCCTGCCTAAGTCCAAGAGACCCAGGTCCCTACGGGCTCCTCCTGGGGAGACCTCGGGCTTCCAGTGGTGAAGCCTACTTCAGATTCTTTTCAGTGCCACCTCCCAGCTATGACGCTCCTGTGGGTTCCCACAGTATAACATCCACCGTCTCAGCCGGCCCAAGGGTCCACGACCGTAACATAGGATGAGTATAACTCCTTCCCTCATGGGTTCCATTACCATTTGTTTGAACAGAGCCCCTTGCAGGGCATCCACTATCTCTTTACTTTTAGTAGATTCTGCAGAAAGGATTCTCCAGTCTACAACCAGCAGATTAAAGTCTCCAACAATCAATGCTTCTCCCTTCTTTCCCATCTTTTGGATGTCTTCGACCAGATCTCTGTCTAGTTCTTCCGTTTGAGTTGGAGGCCTGTAAACCATACCAGTAAAAATGGATGCACCATCATCTTTTTTTAGAATGGATATTGTTTCTGAAATAAAGATCTACTCCTCCCTCTTTTCTGTCCTCTCTGTCCTTCCTTAACAAGTTATTGTCTGGTATGGCCATATCTCAATCATAAGAATCATCTGGGAGATCTGTATTAGTGGAGAAAAGGAGACAATACTTGACAGCAACATTGTTGAGGATGCAGCAAGCAAGCATGATCTCCACCATCTGTGTCTCTACAAACTGTAGGGACCACTGATCTGCCTAAACACATGAAATGGCTTTTTTAATACTCCAAGTGTGCTCCATGACAAGCAAGTAGATGTGTGTGACTCGGTGCTTTGATAGTAAAGCCAGAGTTTAATATTTGAAAGTGCATCTTCTTTCACAACCATCTCTGTTGTTCTGAAAACCAGACCTGTTTGCGGCACTCAAGGACTTCAGTTTTCTACCCCTGAAATGGCATTTCTTTCAGACAAAGGCTGCGTTAGGGATCCAGATTATGATGAGTATAGGGTTGCCATCTAGCTGCAGATTTTCAGGACAGGTTTTACCTCATTGAATGTATATGAAATTTGGTTGCTACTATATCTCTCACAAAAAAGAAAAAAAGACCCCAAGTCTCTGCAGGCAGTGGGGGAAATGTTATGGCTCTGAAAGGTGGATTTCTTGCCCAAGGTGGAGTTGATGCTACCTGAGGAGGAAACCCCCACAGGTCCCCACCATTGGAAGGGGAGGCTGGGATGAAGCAGAGACCCCACAGGAGCTTCACCACTATCAGCCCACGTTCCCCTTTGGTTGAGCCCTTGGGTACCGGGGCCGGCTGGACTTACGTGGGGTCTCTGAATGAAGAAGAAAAGCTGGAATGGATCCCCCGGTCTGGGATCAGAAGTGGACGGAAGGCTGGAGCAGAGAGCAAGAGCCAAAGTGGACCTCGACTCTGAAACAGGAGACCAGGCGTGGATCAGGACAGGAGACAATTCTTGTAGACGAACTCCCAGGAACTGGGTCAGAACAGGTGGCAGCATTCGGAGTCAAGTTACAGGCGAAAGGTCAGATTCCAGGAAAGACAGGCAGTACAGAAAAACCAGGAGAGATCCTCCCTGAAGGAACAGGGTACAAAGTCAGGGAGCCAAGAAACCAAGGCAAGGTCTGTGGAGCAGACCTTGCCTTAAATGGAAAAGAGCCAGGTGGAGTCAGTAGCAGGAACCGCGGCAATTTCCTGCCATGGTCCCTTTAAAAATAGTGGAGAGACACAGGCGTGGCTCTGAGGAGGCCTGGCGGGGCAGGAGACTGCAAAGTAAGCAGCAGGCATGTTGGTAGGCCCTGGAATGCAGCCTAGCCATGCGGCGGCCGGGACGGCCGTGAAGAGCAATGCCAGAGGCAGCTGACCGCCGCAGCCAGTGAGCCCAGGGAAGAGGTCCCGCGCTGGTAAGAGGCGGTCGCCGGTCGCAGGAAGCCGTGGCTAGCGGCCACACCAGGAAAAGCAGGAGTGGAACAGTCTGTCCTGAAATTGTGGTACCAGGTAGCTATCCTAGCAGAGTATTGGTGACTAATTAGAAGACAGCAGGGATGTGAGTATGTAGTAGACTGTAAAACTGAAATGTCAATCAATGGCAGGAAACACTAGACAGTAGTACTTACCTGCCCCCCTCAAACTCACAAAATAGGACACTTTGATGTAGAATATATAATTTGTGGCAAGACCCTGGATGCCTAGGCACCATATTCAGGATAGTCAAATTCACAACACAAACTACCTCCACATTCAGGGCATAGTAGAGCTCATGATTTGTATATGTTCCTTCTCACTGAGGTGGAGTCAGTGCAGTATGTATGCAGTCTGTTGCACCAAAGAGATTCGGAATGCCAGCTATCTCATAGAATACTCGACTGAGGTCCTGCCAGTGTCATCTCTGATCCACGTGCTTGAGATAATTATTAGTCTTCACTAACAGGACCCATACTACCTGGCGAGAACAGCGGCTATAGGTGGCCTATGGCAGTCTACTAATTATGGACATGGTGGTCTGAAAAGACCAAAAGTGAAAGACATTTTACGAGCTCATAAACAAGTCCATAAACAATTATTATGGTGGATCTGGGGAACTCCACTGCTTATCCCTGGGATAAATAACATGGAATCTGTCTACCCCTTGGAATCCTTTCAGATAATTGTGATTTGGATTGGTCTCTTTGGAAACAGGATGCTGGGCTTGACCCAGTATGACAATTTCTTATGTTCTTAAACCCTAGTTCCTGTCTTACCTACACACTTTCCTGTCCAAGCCTCATTTCCAGCCTTACCTGCACTCTGTCCAAGCCTTTCTCCAGCCTTACCAGATTTTCCCAGTCTTGTTCCAGCTTTACCAATATATCCAAGCCTTGCTCCAGCCTCACCACACTGTCCAAGCCTTGCTCCAGCTTTGCGTTGCTATCCTGCCCCACTCCAAGGGTGGTGTCCCCTCGCTTCGCCTGGACCATAGCCATAATAGAAGTTACTAGGTAATAAATTTAAAACTAATAAGAGAAAATATTTTTTTACTCAATGAATAACTAAGCACTGGTATTCGTTGCCAGAGGATGTGGGGAAAGCTGTTAGTAAAGCTGCGATAAATAAAAGGTTTGGACAAGTTCCTGGAGGAAAAGTCCATTAACCATTATTAAGGTAGAGTTGCAGAAATCCTCTGCTTATTCTTGGAATGAGCGGTTTATAATTTATCTACCCTTGGGATCCTGCAAGGTACTTGTGACCTGGATTGGCCTCTGTTGGTAACAGGATACTGGGGCTTGATGGACCTTTAATCTGACCCAGTATGGCAAGTGTTATGTTCAATAGCTTGACAAGGCCAGGTATGGATTAAGACCTGCCTGTCAGAGGATCCAGATCATCCTTTAGATCCTCATACTAGGCCATAATGGCCTCTGAGCTCCTCCTGTGCCACTTTATCACCTCTGGTTTGGTAGTCCCAGTAATATGGTACAGAAATTGCACCCGTGTGCCCTTCTTATAGTGCTGACTGTAAGTCTTTCATGCTCTCCTGCCCTCCTGGACCAGCTGCTTATTCCTCTCCTTATGCCTGCAGAATATTCTTCCACAGAAATCATTGTATAAGTGTGACCTAGGTCCCAATTCTGGTTCATATGTCACTAATGTTTTCATCCATTAATCTCTACCAATACATGCTTAATCTCTATGCAGAGAGGGAAATGGCGTGTGTTGATTTCATTCTAGATGGTATAATATGGAATTTGTACCTTTCTGCTTGGATGATGTCATAATGTATCAATACAAAAAATGAGACCCCCCCAAAAAAAAAAAAAATTGTCATCCTATTTTCTAAACCCCAACTTTTTATATGTAACTTTTAGCATTGCATGAATTCCCAAAATATAAATATATAGAGAATGTATCAAAAATCATCATTTCAAGAAATCATAAAGCATTCGAGAGGATGACAAAATTCATAAAGTGACATCTAGTGGTAGAAAAGGTGGGGCTTGTTGGGAGTGCATTCCTTTTCCTTCCAGGCTCTTGCCGGGTTTTGTGGGCAAAATGCTGTGTTTGAGCTTCCTGATGTGGAAAGCCAGGGAAGCACTCTGTTCATGGAATGAGTAAATATTATATTCTACTCCTATGTTTAAGGCCTACCTTCTTTTGGGACAGAGTGCCCAGGAAGAATCATGGGGCTGAGATCAAATAGAAGAGTCTGCCTTATGGGAGCCTCCTCAGTTTCCCGAACATGTAAGCAATGCATTTCTTACTGATGACCTGTGCTAGTTTTTGTCAGGAATTAATTCTTCGTGCTGAGTGTTTTGTACTACTGCTAGGGACTTTGATTTTGATTTTGTCGCTGTCTGTTTACGTATATTGTGGAAGCCTGTAGAGGGCTGCACTTGTGTCAGAAGCCCTATTTTTGGCAATATTGGAGCCATTAATCCGATTTTATGCATTGAATCCTTTTCCAGTGCTTGGGTAACCTGAACTGGAGGATGCTTATGAACTGTGGCAGGTCTGAAGAAGCAGATTGCTCCTTTAATCAGACACAAGCAGGAGGTTTACCCGTTCAGTAAAGAGACACCACCATCCTGGTCCACTACAACTTCTGCCCGACTATTGCTCAGAATCCACTGCAACAGTGCAAGGGTAGAAACTCTTCAATATATATATATATATATATATATATATTTTTTTTTTTTTTTTTCATTTTATGTATCCTTCCTGGGTTACATACGGAAAAGGTTTGCAGATTTGGAAGGTTTTTACAGGCAGAGGAGGAATGGCTTGTTACACATATGACCAATGACATGTGTATTAAATAACGCACATTTTAATGCAGTCCACGTTAATGTTCCTTACCTACACCTCCAGAAAGAAAGGAAAATTTCCTGCATGAAAGGCTTGGGTATGCTTACTAACACTGTGCCCCTGAAGTCATCTTTCCCAGTAGCATTTCTCTGCCCTCATTTGCCTCTAGTTTACATTGTTAACACAGCTGAAATTCCAGCGGTAAATAAGGCTGCCTGCTTTATCAGCCATTTTGGCCAGGGTAAGCTTGACACAGCTGCATCAACAGCTGTGTTAAGCTCACCATGCTTTTCTGAATAGCTCCCCACATACCTAGTTCAAATGGGTGCCTAATATAGGATTAATGCCTGCTTGAATACAGATTATGATATTTTTGAGCAGCCCATCCATTCCACCAGTAGCATGAAATCTCATTTACCCAGCATGTTTATAAATTACAAACAGGTTGTGTGACTGATTATTCCAATATTTGCCAAGCAGTTTAATATGCATGTTACAAACATACTCAACCTTGAGCTAATGAGACCCGGGGAGCATACAAAACCAGAATTCAGTTCCCTCCTGGGGATAGCCAGTGACTATTAAGTAGCAGGAGCTGAACAATTGAGGACTGGTATGTGCATAGAAGCTGAGAGAGGGTACACTTAGAGAGAACCATAAGAAGCACTGTTTTTTTTTTCAGAGAGAATGATGAACCTCTAAAGTAGCCCGTTAAGGGAACAGAGGGAAGGGAAAGCACTCATTCATATTCAGTGTTATTGAACAATTGTCATAGGAAACATATGCTTGTGCACTGTAGCCAAGGTCGGGTTAAGTGGGTTGTCAAGTTTGCTGGGATATTAGATTGCATGAGGCTATTGCCAGAGGCATCCCCCCCCCCCCCTCCCAGTTGACAGCAATCATGGGGACCCATTTATCAAGAGGTGCAAAGCTGTACTGCTCTGCAAAGCTTTGTCTGTGGTTCAAAACCTGTGCAGATTTACATAACCTTTTAAGGAATCTTACTATTTAATCATGCTGTATTTACCCCCAAGTTTGCACCACCCAAGCTCCTATCTGTGAAGGAGGGCCCTTACACCTCTGAAAATGCATGGCATTTAAAGACAAAAGGGACAATAAATGTATTATAGTCAAACACAGTTATGGTGCTAGAATTTATAAACAGGTGCATCAGCTGCACTAGTGCAACTTGCTCCAGATCCTTACAAATTAAACAAAAAGAAATCTAACAGAAGTACAAACAAAAGTCAGCTCTTTTATTTCTTCACTTGGTTACAGCATTCTCACAAGCAGGCTTCTCTGACTATTTTCTTTCTAAGGCGTGGCCTCTAATATGTCCTCTTAATGAAGGTGCTATAACGGCAGATTGGAAACCTAAAACAGTCTCTGAAATTTGGAGAAAACCAGTGTACCTAGTGTGTCTGACCTCCAGGCTCATCAGGAGTGCATGGTCTCCACTCTAGAGCAGATAGGTCAGACCCTAGCACTTGTTTCTGCACACAAGCCCTCGAGAGCCAGACCACCTATAAATAGAGACAATGACTTCTGAGCATGAATGACTTATGGGTTATAAATTGTGCATACTCTTCAAGTTTGAAGCCTGGGGTGGCATGCAGAATTCTTTTGCACTGGCTTCAGTGTTGCCATAGCATCAGTGCCCTCAATCAATGATTTATTTACAATTTGAAGTATATATCCAATCCATAAGAATATATGACAATAGCAAAAGGACAAGGGTCTAACTGAGAATAAGAGGATTTCAACTGAGCTACCTTGATGACTGTACTTCCTGCAAGGTAACCTGCCTAAATTCTGACCAGGTCATAGATAAGTTAATATTTACTAAAGTGCAACATTCAGATTATCTATTAAATTTGTTCTAGGTTTAGCAAACTTCTCCTCTAAGTATTTTTTTTAGTGATTATTTCACAATATACAGAAATATCACATCTGTTTTTTTATTAGGAACAAAACTTCTTACAGTAAAAATCAACTCTTGAGGATGATTAATGGACTTACTGATCTTTCACCTAATATAATCTTGTCTCACATGCTAACACCTCCATTTAGGTTGCTTTATTTCTACTGTCATAATCCTTTTGAAAACACTTCTCCAATCTAAGAGCTGGCCTTTCTTTCCCAAACTCCTGATTATACCAAGAGGCTCACTTCTGATCATTTTTACAATTTGCACTTTTAATTGGTGCAATCATATTCATAAGTGCATGATAAAGATGTGCACCATTTAGACACAGATTCTTCGGCATTCACTTTCCCCAAATCATTGATAAGGTCCCAAGAATGATGACAATGTAATACCAACATGAGGCTTAACTATCCTCCCAGCAGCACAATGACTTCCTGTTTTTTTATCCCTGTGCACACTCTTTGATGAACAAGAATAATAATAATATGATCAGTTCAAAGAAGCAATATGATTTTTAAATACTGAATTCTTTAAAGGCAACTGACATGACAAAAGAGAAGATCCAAAGTAAGACTTGCATCATGTGTAAATACCTGAATCAGTTGTTTGAAATCTGCAGCTGTCATAATAGTTGAAGGTTTCCTTGCTAATAATGGATATTGAAATCACCAATAATTATTACATTTTCATAACTAACATGTAAGTTCACTGAAAGTTACGCTAAATGTGCAATTCGGTCCCTGTACTGCTTGGAGGATGGTACATTAGACAAATAGTCTTTCCCCTACTCTTCATAATAATAGCCTCTGCTGGTGGCTCAGCCTCAAAATTAAATTGTTTAATCTCAATGGATTTTCCATAAATTACAATTATACCACCTTTCCATTTTATCTGATGTGCTTTTTACAAATATGTACTCTATATCCAGCAGAACATAATTGATTTAAAGACACCATATCGTGGGCAGTATGTCAAGACTCTGTTATTAAATTTATTTCTAATTTTATATTGAAAAATAAGATCTAAAAGATAATACTTTTTGTCTTTAAACGATCTTGCATTCAAATTCCTCCACTGGAAGCTATTAACATTTTTAGAATCATATTAATTATCCCTCAAGTATAGCATACATTAATCAATTATCTCTGGTTACATTTCAATGTCATTAGTTATCTCCTAAGACCCTAACACCCATGACATAAAAACATTGATTTACCAGTTAAAAAAATAACACTTGTTTAATATTTCAACTAAATTATTCAGCTGCATAAAAATTTTCAAAATACTTATCCACATCACCTGTTGGGTAGTTCAAACAGCTTATCCTATGCCCTGAACCCTGATCCCTAGCCCACCAAGGGACATACAAAAGGGCAGGCCCTTTGGTGGGCCCATAGGTGATACATTTTGTATGCTGTGGATTGAGTGCATGCCAATTCATCTCATGCATATCCATTGTGGATATCTTGAAAACCCAGCTGACTGGGGGGTCCTCCAGCACCAGTTTGGGAACCAGTGTTCTATATGACTCAGATGTAGAGCTAAATACATAATTTAACCAAAAGGATTGGGAATTACAAGTCAGAGTTAATTATGGAACAATAATATTAAGAGTTTAACTTCCCCGAGGGAAACTGGAGATTTTCTTTCTGTCTGAAACACAGACATTTTATAAATGGAAATGAATTGTAATATCTCGTAACATAGTAACATAGTAATGTTTAGAGATGTGAATCGTGTCCTCGATCGTCTTAACGATCGATTTCGGCTGGGAGGGGGAGGGAATCGTATTGTTGCCGTTTGGGGGGGTAAAATATCGTGAAAAATCGTGAAAAATCGAAAAAACGTAAAATCGCAAAACCGGCACATTAAAACCCCCTAAAACCCACCCCCGACCCTTTAAATTAAATCCCCCACCCTCCAGAACCCCCCCCCAAATGACTTAAATAACCTGCGGGTCCAGCGGCGGTCCGGAACGGCAGCGGTCCGGAACGGGCTCCTGCTACTGAATCTTGTTGTCTTCGGCCGGCGCCATTTTCCAAAATGGCGCCGAAAAATGGCGGCGGCCATAGACGAACACGATTGGACGGCAGGAGGTCCTTCCGGACCCCCGCTGGACTTTTGGCAAGTCTTGTGGGGGTCAGGAGGCCCCCCCCAAGCTGGCCAAAAGTTCCTGGAGGTCCAGCGGGGGTCAGGGAGCGATTTCCCGCCGCAAATCGTTTTCGTACGGAAAATGGCGCCGGCAGGAGATCGACTGCAGGAGGTCGTTCAGCGAGGCGCCGGAACCCTCGCTGAACGAACTCCTGCAGTCGATCTCCTGCCGGCGCCATTTTCCGTACGAAAACGATTTTCGGACCGCCGCTGGACCCGCAGGTTATTTAAGTCATTTGGGGGCGGGTTCGGGAGGGTGGGGGATTTAATTTAAAGGGTCGGGGGTGGGTTTTAGGGGGTTTTAGTGTGCCGGCTCACGATTCTAACGATTTATAACGATAAATCGTTAGAATCTCTATTGTATTGTGTTCCATAACGGTTTAAGACGATATTAAAATTATCGGACGATAATTTTAATCGTCCTAAAACGATTCACATCCCTAGTAATGTTGGCAGAATAGGACCAGATAGTCTATCAAGTCTGCCCAGTAAACTTCTTATGGCAGTATCTGCCACTTCATGCCTGATACTCCGATGTTTCTCTTAAGGGTAGTACCTTCTGCTCTTTGCAGTTACTCCCAAGCCTTATAATAAAGGTAGTAATATTTGCAACCAAACAACTGTCTAACCCATAAAAGATTACTGTTAGCTACATTTTTCAGGGTGATCAGCCTTCTTGATAATTCAGACAATGCTGCTTGACATTCTTTGCTTTGGGACTTGGCTGTAGAAGCCATCCTATGCTTTCTCTTTTGTCTGTGTGTCAGTACCCCAGCCTATAAAAGTCAAAGCCCATGTTGGTAGTTGACTGTATCCAATTCCCCTTTTTATTCCCCCATCCCCACACCCAAAGTGGAGAGCGATGCTGCAGTTGAATCAAAAGCATCAAGGCTATTGGTTGAGGGTAATAATCCCCATGCCTTCTGTTAAGGGAAATAAGTATCTGAAGGCCTGTATCATATCTCTCCTGCATCTCCTTTCTTCCAGGGTATATAAATTTATAATCCTTCTTCCTCTCCTCATAAGTCTTCTAATACAGAATCCACACCAATTTGGTTGCCCTTCCTGGGACTCCCACCTCCATCTTGTCTCTATTCTTTCTGAAATGAACAGAGTACTCCAGGTGGGATGCCACCAAGAACCTGTTTAAAGGCATTATCAACACTTTTTACCTGCTAGTTATTCTGCTTTCTATGCAGCCCAGTATTCTTCTGGCTTTAGCTATTACCTTTTTACATTGCTTAACCATCTTCAAATCGCCAGATGCTATTACCTCAAGGTCTCTCTCTTGGTCTGTACATATCAGTGTTTCAGTCCCCATCATATAAGGCTCTTTCAGATTACCACAACCCAGATGCATGACTCTGCACTTTTTGACAATGAATCCCAGCTGCCAAATCTTTGACCACTCTTCAAGCTTTCTTAAATCACTTTTCATTATTCTTTTAGGTGTGTCTACTCTGTTGCAGATGTTAGTATCAGCTGCAAATAGACAAACTTTATCTTCTATCCAAGTAGATCACATCAAGTGTTCTTTCTCGATCCAATTCTCTAGTCACCCAATCAAAAAAATCAATCAGATTTGTATGACAGGATCTTCCCCTGATGAATCCATGCTGCCTCATTTCAGCAAGACACATTATTGTAGATAGTTCACTATCTTTTCCTTCAGCAGTCTCCATTAATTTTCCCACCACTGAGGTGAGGCTAACTAGCCTGTAGATTATCAAAAGGATTTCTATTGGTAAATGGTAGGGATGTGCAGAGCAAAATTTTATGTTCATATTTTTTATGTCCGAAAGGGGGTCCCACTTGCGGCCAATATGGACATAAAAAAAATCCAATGAGTTGGGTATATGTACATATGTGCAAAAAAAAAATTTAAACCCCCTCACCCTCCTTAATCCCCCCCCCAGACTTACCACAACTCCCTGGTGATCGAGCGAGGAGTGAGGACGTCATTTCTGCAATCCTTGGCGAGAAGCATGTGACGTCGGTGGCACGTCGAGTGACGCGGCGTCACGTGATTCCCGGCGAGTTCGCGCCGGACGGTTCGTTCGGCCCAAAAAGAACTTTTGGCCAGCTTGGGGGGGCCTCCTGACCCCCTCAAGCTGGCCAAAAGTTCTTTTTGGGCCGAACGAGCCGTCCGGCGCGAACTTGCCGGGAATCACGTGGCGCCGCGTCACTCAGACGCGGCGTCACGTGATTCCCGGCAAGTTCGCGCCGGACGGCTCGTTCGGCCCAAAAAGAACTTTTGGCCAGCTTGGGGGGGCCTCCTGACCCCCCCAAGCTGGCCAAAAGTTCTTTTTGGGCCGAACGAGCCGTCCGGCGCGAACAAGCCGGGAATCACGTGACGCCGACGTCACGTGATTCCCGGCAAGTTCGCGCCGCCGGCTCGTTCGGCCCAAAAAGAACTTTTGGCCAGCTTGGGGGGGCCTCCTGACCCCCTCAAGCTGGCCAAAGTTCTTTTTGGGCCGAACGAGCCGTCCGGCGCGAACTTGCCGGGAATCACGTGACGTCGCGTCTGAGTGACGCGGCGCCACGTGATTCCCGGCTCGTTTGCGCCGGACGGCTCGTTCGGCCCAAAAAGAACTTTTGGCCAGCTTGGGGGGGTCTCCTGACCCCCCCAAGCTGGCCAAAAGTTCTTTTTGGGCCGAACGAGCCGTCCGGCGCGAACGAGCCGGGAATCACGTGACGCCGGCGTCACTCGACGTGCCGCCGACGTCACATGCTTCTCACCAAGGATTGCAGAAATGGCGTCCTCACTCCTCGCTCGATCACCAGGGAGTTGTGGTAAGTCTGGGGGGGGGATTAAGGAGGGTGAGGGGGTTTAAATTTTTATTTTGGCTCAACAATCGCGATTTCCCACATATCGAACATATCTATGTTCGATATGTGGGAAATCCGATCGTTTATGTCGAATCAATTTTTTAAGTAAAAAAAAAATATGAGTTGCGTTTTACTAATGCGGTCAATCCGAATGCACACCCCTAGTAAATGGGTATGAATCTGAAGGAAAAGAAAATCCTTGAAAATTATCATCTTGTCCCCATGGGTGACAAGGGGTGGCTTTATGGAGAACAGAAGGAATATGTAATGGATTTCATTTTCAAAACTCCCTTCCTGCTTTATCCTACATATTTTGCAGGAGTGGTAAATTTTCAAAACATTTGCACATGAAAAATTAGCATATTCACCCATACGTATCTTTTAATGCTATTTTATAAAAATTAAGGGCCAGATTTTAAATCTTACGCGTGGGGGGTACATTTGTGCATGCTATCCGGTGCGCACAAATGTACACCCAATTTTATAACATGCGTGCGCTGCCACGCGCATATTATAAAATCCAGGGTCGGCCTGCGCAAGGGGGTGCACACTTGTGCACCTTGCTTGCGTCGAGCCCGAGGGGAGCCCCGATGGCTTTCCCCATTCCCTCCAAGGAGCACTGGTTGGTTTTAACCCAGGTAACACCTTAGGCCAGAGTTACTTCACCTTGTCTCGGAGCCGCCAGTCAATCCGCGTGGCTAAGGAAATCAATTCTTCCAGCGAGTCAGGTGTCTGACGAGCAGCCAGCTCATCCTTTATGAGAGTGTCCAGGCCTCTGCAAAAGAGTGTCTTCAGACATCTGGGGTCCCACTGCAGCTCTGCTGCTAGAGTTTTAAATTCAATGGCAAATTCCGCCAGGGATCTGTTGCCTTGCTTTAAGTCCACCAAAGCAAATCCAGCAACAGACATACGAGCAGGGTCATCAAAGACGGATTTAAACAAGTTCATAAATCCTTCTATGTCCTGCAAGATAGGGGCCTTGCGTTCCCACAAGATAGAAGCCCATTACAAAGCTCTCCTATCCAAATAAGACAGAATGTAGCTGGTCTTAGAGAGACATGTGGGAAACAATGAAGGTTGTAGAGTAAAGTGTAAGCTGCACTGGTTCAGGAAGCCTCAAGTCTTCTGGAGTTCTCCGGAGAATCAAACAGGCACCGCCAGTAGAACAGCTGATTTTAAAGTTATATCTGATAACTGGTTTTCTGGTATAGAAGCTGTGCTTTGTGCCTTCTGTGTATGAAGCTGGTGAAAGGCTGCAGTAAGTTTCTCCAAGGTTTCTTGCTGTTCTGAAAGGTGTTGAGCCAGGCCCGGTATAGCCTGCAAGGCAGAATGGTGAGCCGTGTCCATGGGCTACAAATATCCGATACCTTGAGCTGAATCCCCAGGGGTACTGCTTCTCCAGTTCTTTCTTGAAAGCTGGCTTCAAGTTTGGGCTTCTCCAAATCTTTTCTTGATAGCAGAATTCACTGGAGTTAAAGGTAACAACTTAAGCCAGATACACTGAAGTTAGTGTTTCAGATTTTCAGCCGGATTCACTGGAGTTGGTGTTTCAAAATTTTTCAGCTGGATTCACTGGAGTTAGAGTTTCAAATGTTCAGCCAGATTCACTGGAGTTAGCAATCTGTTAGCGAACTGCTGATAGATGCTCCCCAGGGAAGAGGAGTTGGCAATCTGTTCAATGATACTCTTCTGAGGAGAGGAGCTAACAATAGGTATATTGTACTTCATTACTGAGATAGAAATCTATCATGTCTCCGCTACGGAGTAGCAATCTGTTATATATAGGCTGCTGGCAAGTCCCATAGAAAGAGAAGGCAGCTATCTATATAATACTTCCATAAGCGGTGTTAGTGGTCGGTAGTGGTTGGCTCCCACAGAGTGATAGTAGTGTAAGGAATGACAACTAAGAGGAAATGGTAAATCCCTAGGCCAATGGCAGATGACAGCACCCCCAGGAGGAGATCCTGAGAGGAACCACCGGCTAGGCTGGAATATGAAATAAACACAAATAGTTCTTTATTAGGCTGGAAGCTGGACCACCAGTGGTGGCAGTAATGAGTCGCTGTGTCCGGCAAGGCTGAAGTCCTTCTGATACTGGAATATAATCTCTGGGTTGCTGAGCTGTAGAGAAAGACTAGAAGTAGTGAGTAGACAGGGTGTACTGGATACAAGATGGTACAATAGTAGATGTCTGCAATGGTCTCTATGCCACAGAGAGTCTTCAGTACATTCAGGAACAGGAGCCATAGGCATGCACTGGTTCCTATAAACAGTCTGTAATAAGAACTCACAATACCTGTATATTAAGTGGCTTCTAGAGTAGAAGACAGTCTGTAAAGGATTCTAGGAACATGGGCCCTCGTGGAGCGAGTACCGGTTCCTATCTGCAATCTTGCCAATGTAACTCTCGATCTCCGTACCTGTGATAACGTCTTGGACGGAAGGGAGTCTTCTGAGCTATAGGAATGTAGGCCCTCATGGAGCTAGTACCGATTCCTATTTACAATAGAACTCACTGTGTTCATGTCTGCGATCACTTCCAGGCAATGAGGAGTCTTCTGAGTATTCAGGGACGTAGGCCCTCGAGGAGCGAGTACCAGATCCCGTCTTGGTAATCTGAAATCAAGAAGAGAGAGCGGAGCCCCCATGGAGCGAGTACTCCTGGTAAGTTTGAAAAGGCCGAGCAGTGGAGAGAATTCCCCTGGCTGACTCGGATCTTTGTTGCAAGTATCGTGGACTGCCGAAGCAAGCCCAAATGGAATTCCTTGCTAACTCGCTAGAGGTTAGCAAACAAAGACCTTTTAAAGTGAAAATGGATGATGCCACTACAGGGGGATGCCCCCCGAGGTTCACGCCCTTACTGGTACAAAGTCTGGAGCACGCGCTCGCGTGCCCTTACGTCATCAGGAACATGGCGGATCCGTAGCATCAAGCCAGCCCTGGGACACAAGGACCAAGAGGCAGGGAGAAGCCATGGCTGCATCTGTCCGTCAGAGCCAAAGGGAGTCACTCCCAAGGTAGAGAGGGTGAAGCGAGGGCAGAAGAGACATGAACGCAACAAAATCCCCCCCACCTTATTTTATTTTTTACGCCTGCCTCTTGCAGGTGTTTCTTGCGCGCGCGAACCTCTGGCACGGCCGTGTGCTGAAGGACTCGGGACCGTCCCCGGATGCCTCCGGATCAGCACCACTCCCCGGCCCCACCCCCAGACTGCCACCCCGCCCCCCTTTCCCGCCCCTTTTTCAAAGCCCGGGACATACACGCATCCCGGAGCTTGTGCACGCCGCCGAGCCTATGCAAAATAGGCTTAGCGTGTGCAGGAGTAGGTTTTTGGGGGTTACACGCTTATACGCGTGTAACCCTTTGAAAATCTATCCCTAAAAGTGTGCATGTATGATTGGTCTCATGCACCTCTTACGTGCAAAAAAATGGGGTAGCCTAGGGAAATTGCAGGATGAGGACAAGAGGTATGTATGCAAGTTACTATTTTACAAAAGACAAACTTGCATACATTTTGTCTACTTATTTGTGTAATTTTACACTTGTTAATTATCTTGCGTAATTGATAGGCTCTATTATTATTTTGTGCAATTGATATCAGACTTGTCTATTGTTATCTTGCATATTGGTTGAGTGGGTAATCAGTTTGAACTGGAGGGAGTTCAGAGTGAAGAGCTAGGATGGTCTTGATGACCTAGAGAAGGACTGGGTGAATTGCTGGAGATTTCAGCAAACTGTTGATTTCAAGTACATGCGCACATTTTAACATATGCTTACTTCCATTCATAAACAGGATTTTTCACAAGCAAGTCACAATTTTTTTTCACATAAAATGTGTTTGTATCTTTTTAAAATAGGTAGGATAAGTGTACATATTTAATGTATTGCATATATTCACACATAAAGAAACGTATGCGCTTATGTTAGGGGGTAGACATACGCCTATTTTAAAATCTGCAAATCTGCTGATTTGTGCAAGCTATAAAATACTATAGTAGATCTCTGTATGGTCATATATGCTCATATTTGGGGCCATACAGAGTTATTTGAAATTTACCCTCCCTGTGTCAAGGCATCCTGCAGTATTGGTCACCACCGGATATTCATAGAGAAACTCTGTGGGGAGTTTACTTATGAAAAACACAATCATTACGAGATGTTTGAAAATTGGAATCTATAAACATAACATTCAATGTTATTTAGAAGGATAACTCAGAAGCTATCCATCTAAATTGCAAGTTTTATTATATTCAACCACTTAATGAGCTAAATTATAGCTGGATAAGTCATTTTCCGGCAATAATTTAGCAGATAAAAAAGAAGCATTCCGGAAAGGAGTTCAATTATCCAGCTAATATTGAACTTTATCCAGATAACAATAAATAAATAAATAAATTAATTAATTAATTGATTGATTTGTTTGTTTATTTATACAAAGGCTTATTTTCTAAGCCATTTACTCAAAGAGCATTCAGTGCGGATTACAACAATCAATATTAAAATTACAATAAAGATTTACAAAAAACAAAACAATCAATACAACTTTGGTCATCACTCAAAGGCATCATAGAACAGGACTGATTTTAGATGTCTTTCTTTACATCAGTTAGAGTTTTCAGTTGATCAGGGAGAGAGTTCCACAAGACAGTGGTCACATATGAAAACAATAGTGATTTGGTTTATACCATTTCAATTTTTTCATAGAATACATCTACTATCAGAGAACATAAGCTTGTGTACAAGGGTGAGGAGCTTGAATTTTGATCTTAACTCCACCAACAACTAATGCAGTTCTTTCGCTGTGGGATGAATGTGGTCACTTCGATGCAACCCTGTCAACCCATGGGCAGCTGCATTTTGCACCAACTCTAACACATATGATAATTTCTTGAGCAAGCCCACATAAAGAGAACTGCAATATTCTAACTTCCCCCAAACCAAAACTTGCAGGACAGATCTGAATGTGTCCATTGATAAAACCTTTCCTAATGGCTTAACCAATATCAATCAAATTAAAAAAAGGAAATCTGAGTCTTGCAAATGAAAAGTAAGTTGAGAATCCAGAATAAAGCCTAAATGGATTACCTCTGTTAATATTGACAATACAATGATCTCAATTAATTGAAGGCATGATGGAAAGTAAAGCTGAAGGGCCCACCCATAACAATTTGTTTTTTTTCTAAACTCAGAACTAATCCATTTTTTACCACAAAACAAAGTGCATCAATGCACAGATAACACACAAATGAGGGAAATCAAAAAATATATACAATAGTGTGCTGCGATAGTCATCAACTCATCAATAGTTTACCTTTCCTTTTAATCAGAAAGCGTTCATAAACACATGTGAGTATCTTTAAACAACAGTGGTATAAACAGATAAAGTAGAAGTTAGTCCCATGACATGGCACCGAGTTTCATGACGCCGCATCGGGAGGGACAGAAACAAACCCACTGGGAGTCAGAAAAGCTCTGTAAACAAACTAAAATAAAGATAAAATGTAAAACAACAAAGAGGCATGAAGCATAAAGAATTAAAGGGCATACACATACCAAACATAAGGTAAATTATACAAACTATCTAAAAAACATCAAAACTTAAGGCAACTGGCCCTTGAAAAGAAAAAAAAAACTATTTTTCAATATTTTAATCTGTTGTAATATTTTAGTTCTTAATATTTATTTATTTTTTATTTACGCTTTTTTTTTATACTGAGGTATAGCACGTTGCCTTCACTCCGGTTTACATCAACAACTTGTACATAAAACAGTGTTTGAAACTCGAAAAAGCGTGAAACGCACGCGTCATGTTACATATAACCATCCATATAACAACTAACTAAATCTGATCTTATGAATAGGGATGTGCATTCATTTTTCCCAAATTAGGCAATTTCGTTGAAATTGCCTAAGTTGGTATGGTTTGGGAGAACTGAAAAACTAATGAATTTTTTATGAAATTTCATAAAAATTTATTTTTTGGTTTAGTGCGCGCTAACGGGGTTAGCGCGCACTAACTCCCATTAGTGCGCACTAACTCTGGCACTGGAGTTAGTGCGCACTAAGAAAAAAAAAACCTGAACCACGGGAAAAACGAAATTCCCATGGGGGTCCTCGAAACGAAGTCCAACACGATAGGAAAACCCAAAGCACATTTCTAGTTCTTAATACTCTGAAAAATCATATATAAGGATTTATTTAATTTTTAATTTTTTTGTTTGTATGCAACCATTCTGACCTTTATTGCAGCACACTATTATATGTACTTTTTACTAATCCATTTTTGCCAAACAATTTTTTACTCTTACAAGATAATCTTTAAGAAATAATACAGGCAACTTGCCATCTCTATCACATGGAATGTAGAACTGCATATCATCCACATAGATAAAGTGTGTTAAATGCCTTTAACAATTTTCATAATGCGGCAAGGTAAAAGTTAAATAAAGTGGAGGATAATGCGGAACCCTGTGGCACTCCTAAAAGCATTTTATACCAATTAGAATTAAGTTTACCCAATTGTACCCTTTGCATTCTCCCAGATAAAAAAGATCTAAACCAATTAAAAACCTGTCCTGAAAGCCTATAGGCCTCCAACCTGGACAACAAAATTGTATGGTTGACTGTGTCAAAGGCAGGTAAGTTGACACATCAAGTTGTACCAGGATAATCACCTTACCCTGATCTAGCTGCCTCAATAGGGTATCCATCAGAGACAACAACAATTCAGTGTTGTGCCCTCTATGGAAACCAAATTGATTTTCATCAAGAAGGTTGTTTTTTTTCCACATACTCATCTAATTATATTAATGTACCTTTCTCTATTATTTTTGCCACAGTTGGCAAGTTGGAGATTGGTCAAAAATTTGACAGGTCTCCACTGGACTTATTCTCATCCTTTAAAATTGGTCTAACAATTGCAATTTTTAAAGACTCAGGAACAACTCCTTCACTCACTTACTAGTTCACAATAGATCTTATTACCCCATAGGTGACCGGGCATTAATATAACTCACATGGATGGGCTTCTCTTCCATACTATCTACATAACCAGCAGCTATATGAGACCTAGAAGGACAAACTTAAATCCTAGGTTTTAGCAGACGACGATATCCCATATAGCCCCTCTTATATCTGCCCCTCCCTCAGACCATTGGAATAGTAAAACCTATATAAAAAATATATGAATGAACCAGAAAATAGATAACATTATACTAAATTAAATTAAACTAAAAAAGAAATCTTCCAACATAATAGCCTGCTTTGTCCAGGGTCCCACTAAGGGGAACACAATGGGGCAGGCCCCTAGGCGAGGCCTGCCAGGCATGCCCACCTAGACAGGCAGGCTTTTATTTCATGCTGGGCATCTTCTGGGGGAGTGACATCATCAAAATGCGACACTGGAGTCTCCTCCCATCAGCAGCTCTCTCATTGATGCCAGGGCTTGAAAAGCAGCTAAAATAGCTGTTGCAAGTAAATCACTGTTCTCACAATGCCCAGAGCAAATCCAGATTGCTTCAGCTAAAGACAATCCCACTGAATATCCAGGACACTTTATGGGGCTAACTTTGGCAGGATGACTTGTCCAAAAACTGTCTTACTGAAAATAGCCTGATTAAGATTCAAGGTCTGTCAGAGCGTATGAAAATAAGGAAGGAGCAGAGACAGAAACATCAAATAAATTCAAACTAGTAATTTCTAGAGGTTGAGCTAGTTAAAAAAAAAAAAAAAAGTTTTGTTTTTAACATATGATTTTTGTCTGGATGAGCCAAGTATCAATTTTTTAAAAAATATCAACTGCCATGAAAGTACATTTGAGCAAAACCATTAATATTTACCATACCAACAAAAGTGATAAAACCAGTGCCCTCATCTCTGCCCCCAACAAAGGCAGAGTCATCCTTTTGCTACTGAAACATGTGTGCTGCTCTGCAAATCGGGCAATCCTGAGTCAAGCATGTTTACTCTTGTCTAAGCTTTCATCCACCTCCTTTACCTTACACAGATAAGAAATGTTTTGCTAATATTGAAGGGGATCTAGTTGACAAAGACTTCAATCATGCAGAAGGCTGTTTTCAAATTCCCATGAAGCAAAGCAGGCCCCATTTACATGATAAATTACTTCACAGACACAAATCTTAGCCAACTACCCAAGTGCAAGATTCTGTTATCACTGATTTGTCCTTCAGCTCTCAGCTGAATGAAAATGAAGGACTAGCAACTAATTGTGCCAGGAAAACATAGTTGATTTGACCATACTGCCAGAACAACAAATGGATTGATAGCCATTAGATTCGAGTGTAAATCATAAGAAATCGCAAAGCAGTATTAATTACCTCATTGTCCACCAAAGAACCATGGGGGGGAGGGGCGAGCAGTATCAAACAAACATGCAATTTGCAAGGAAGTATTTTTTTTTTCCTGAACAGTAAATAAGAAAGACAAATACAAATATCTGCCTATAAGATCTAGGGTCTTAATGTCAAGAGTACTGCCTGAAGCACAAAATGAAAAATGTCCTTTGAAATATCTTACCCATGGCACTTATAGACATATGTGTTCTCTGGTTTATTAACTTCTGAATTGGAAGATATAGTTGGTGAACTACGCATAAACATTTTAAATAACTTAATTATGCAGGCAAACAACAAACAGTTGCATATTCTGTATTTCTTGCTATTACTTTAACAAATTGCTCTATGAAAGCACTGGCAGCGTACTACTGCTTGTGATTGTTTAGAAATGCAAATATGTATAATCTCTCTCTAGATAATGTTACATTTGTGTACTGTCACTCTGCGTCATGCTCCAAAAAACATATTTGTGCTGTGTTTCTGGGATATTCAATTCCCACAAATATGATATTTTATAAACCTCCAGAGTGTGTGTGTACTTGCAGTATTTTGCATAAACTGTAAGGGGGAAAAAGGAGCAATCTGGGGCATTCCCGGGTGGGCTTCATAAGGAAATGCAAGGTGCGACTTTTAGCAATTTTACACTTGCTAACCAACTCATGCAATTGAAACAAGTCGTCTTTTGGCTGGGAGGTCAGAATAAACTGGTGGGGATTCAGGGTGAAGTGCCAGAGTGTGTAGGTGGACTGATGGTGGTCTGGATGAACTGGTGGCGGTACCAGAGAGCTAGTGATTTCAAGTATGCATGGAATTAATATTTTCAGAACAATGTTTTCATATAATTTATAAAATACCTGTCTTTACATTTAATTCTGGGTTATCATGTGCACAATGTTGTAATTATTTCCACATAACAGACATGTGAATATATATTTTTTAAATTTGTTACAGAAAGTATGCATGTTCCTGCATTACAAATATATGCATGTTCTGAATCATATGCACATATTTTGAGGGCAGAAGTACACAGCATTTTATAAATTGTGCTGCTCCCGCTACACAGTTTGTTAAAAACTAGCTTATATCTAGAGGTGAGGAGAGTCCGGGCCATTCAGCAATTATACCATCTACCCCGTGTGGGGAATATTGCAGAGCAGGAATTGATCTGCTGCTTCAACCAGCTGGAGCCGGTTGATTAACATCGAGGGCTGTGCCGAGTGATGTCACTGATGTGCGACTGCTGCTTTAAAACCAGCAGCAGTGTGGTGCGCAGCCACTGCCGGCGTGCTGCCTAAGCAGCGCTCCGAAGGGGCGCGTGGCTTTGTTTGATTTCTGTCTGATTTTCTTCTTTTTCGGATACATTTGATGGACTGTGATGGATCTTGTGTAATTGAAGTTATCTTTTTCTCCCTCTTTTTAAATGGGAAGAAAAAGGAAAGCAAAGTTTGTTTCATCTTCTCCAATTACAGCTTAAGGCCCAATGGACAATCAAATCTTAAGACCATGGACAGTTCTGAAAGGTTGGTTGTCAATTATTTCCTCACAATTTTTTATGCATTTCCCACCGTTGCGCACCTGTACACGCATATAATCATCTTTTGGAACATTGGTATCTGTGCTGGTAAAAATATGTAACAGTGCATGTACTATTTATTACCTGCAGGGTAATAGTACATAGGGATGTGAATCGTGTGATCAATCGTCTTAACGATCGATTTCCTGGGGGGGGGAGGGAAATCTGATCGTCATGGTTTTTTTTGTTAAAAAATCGTCAAATCGTAAATCGGTGGGAAAACCGGCACACCAAAAAAACCCTAAAACGCACCCCGACCCTTTAAAACAAATCCCCCACCCTCCCGAACCCCCCCAAAATGTTTTAAATCACCTGGGGTCCAGTGGGGGGGGGGGGGGTCTCGGCGCGATCTCCTGCTCTCGGGCCACGGTTGCATTAATAGAAATGGCGCCGGTAGACCTTTGCCCTTACCATATGACAGGGCAAAGGTAGCGCCGGCGCCATTTTAGTTCATGTCACCCGACGTCACGAGTGCAGGAGATCACTCCTGGGCCCCCGCTGGACCCACAGGGACTTTTGGCCAGCTTGCGGGGCTTCCTGACCCCCACAAGACTTGCCAAAAGTCCAGCGGGGGTCCGGGAGCGACCCGTATGACATAGTGAGGGCAAAAGTAGCGCCGGTGCCATTTTGAATATTGGCAATACGGCCCGAGTGCAGGAGGTCGCTCCTGGACCCCCGCTGGACTTTTGGCAAGTCTTGTGGGGGTCAGGAGGCCCCCCCAAGCTGGCCAAAATTCCCTGGGGGGTCCAGCAGGGGTCCGAGAGCGATCTCCTGCACTCGTGACATTGGGTGACAGGAACCAAAATGGCGCCAGTGCTACCTTTGCCCTGTCATATGGTAAGGGCAAAGGGCCACCGATGCCATTTCTATTAACGGAGCCGTGGCCTGAGAGTGGGAGATCGCGCCAGGACCCCTCCACTGGACCCCAGGTAATTTAAAACATTTTGGGGGGGTTCGGGAGGGTGGGGGATTTGTTTGAAAGGGTCGGGGTGGGTTTTAGGGTTGTTTTGGTGTGCCGGTTTTCCCGCCCTCCCCCCTCCCCCGATTTATGATTTTTTGACGATAAATCGGGGGAATTGCTATTGTATCGCGGCTCTAACGATTTTTGACGATTTAAAATATATCTGACGATTGTTTTAAATCCTCAAAAAACAATTCACATCCCTAATAGTACATGCACTGTTTGCAGGCCCTTGGGTACAGTGTCCCATGAGTTTGCAAGTTATATGCTGATTCTAAAATTTTCCCTTGCAAGAAAAATTGGTTTACATGCATAAAGATTACCAGAAGACAAGTTGCAATGCTGGTTTACATGCATAAAGATAGGAAGATAAACCAAAATTGGTTTATATGCATAAAGATAAGAAGATAAGTTGCAATGCTGCGTCAAACTGAGGGTCCATCAAGCTTAGCATCCTGTTTGCAATCCAGGATACAAGTATATGTCAGGTACTCAAACATTAAATAAATTCCATGCTGTTAATAGCAGTGGCTATTCCCTAAGTCAACTTGATTAACAGCATTTTATGGACTTCTTATCTAGGAACTTTTCCAAACCATTTTTATACCCAGCTATGATATATTCCTCTTCAGCAGTCTCTTCTCCAAGCTTAACAGCCCTAACATCTTTAGCCTTTCCTCATAGGGGAGCTGTTCCATCCCTTTAATCATTTTGATCGCACTTCTCTGATCCTTTTCTAGTTCAACTATATATTTTTTGAGATAGTAACATTTACGCACGTGGGAGAACATGTGCACGCTTTTGTCAGCCCACGCCCAGGGACAAAGCTATTTTATAGCATATGCTCATATATGTGCGCATATTATAAAATAGCTTGGCCATGCCCGCAAATGCATTGAATTTTAAGTGGGCATGTGCATGTGCACGCAAATACCACTTCTACTATGTAATTGCGGGAATTTTAAAAGGGATGCATGCATCCATTGCTAGTTTTCCCAGTTCATTCCCAGTTTGCCATGCTAAAAAATAGGTCTTCTAAACCCCCTTGGATTAATAGCCTTCCTTCCCTGCTGTTAGCAAGGACCCTTAAAATCCTGCTGATCTGCCTAGATATTTTAGTTTTATCACTTTTATGTCATGCATAGCAGAAGTAAAGGTATGTGGCAGGGGACTCTAGTGCGTGCCAGTGCGTGTAAATATTTATGAACAAATTTCAGGTTCAAATCATGGAACCCTAATGTCCTGCCCATGCCCAGACCATGCCCATACTCTGCCCCTTTCTCAGAATTTCCATGATGTGCATGTAGCAGCATTTACTCGCGTATCTTGGCAGCTTTTAAAATCTGCTAGGAGCACAACAGCTCAACATATTTGCGCATCCTCTGACTGGTGCTCGTGTTGAGCTTTTAAAATTCACCTTATTGTGTGGTCTCACCATGGAGTGATACACAGGCATTATGACATTCTCTATTTCCTTCACCATTCCCTTCCTAATAATTCCTAACATTCTGTTTGCTTTTTTGACCACTGCAGCACACTGAGCTAATAATTTCAATGTATTATCCACTATGACGCCTAAAACATTTTCCTGTATAGTAACTCCTAATATAGAACCTAATATCATGTAACTACAGCATGGGTTATTTTTCCATATGTGCATCACTTTGCACTTGGCCACATTACATTTTGTCTGCCATTTGAATGTCCAGTCTTCTAATCTTGAAAGGCTTCCTGCAATTTGTTACAATCTGCTTGTGATTTAACAACTCTGAATAATTTTGTGTCATCTTCACATTTGATAATCTCACTCACAGTTTCCCTTTCCAGATCATTTATAATATTAAAAAGCACCGGTCCAATTACTGATACCTGAGGCACCCCACTGTTTACCTTTCTCCACCAAAAAAAATGACCATTTAATTCTAACCTCTGTTTCCTATTTTTTAACCAGTTTGCAATCCACAAAAGGAAATTTCCTCTTATACCAAGATTTTTTAATTTTCATAGGAGTCTGTCATGGGGGACTTTGTCAAATGCCTCCTGAAAATCCAAATATACCCCATCTACTAGCTCACCTTTATCCACATGTTTATTAAGCCCTTCAAAAAAATGTAGTAGATTTGTAAGGCAAGACTTCCCTTGGGTAAATCCATGTTGTCTGTGTTTCATTAAACCAGGTCTATCTATATGTTTTGTGATTTTGTTCTTTAGAATAGTTTCCACTATTTTTCCCGGCACTGAAGTCAGCATCACTGGTCTATAGTTTCCTGAATCACCGCTGGAGCCCCCTTTAAGTATTGGGGTTACATTGGCCACCCTCCAGTCTTCAGGTACAATGGGAAAATTTAATGATAGGTTACAAATTGCTAAGAATAGGCGTGGAATGTTATTTTTTAGTTATTTTAGAACCCAGGTTCAGCAAGCCAATTTTTAACATGCACTCCACAATAGCTTAGATTTTTTTGGATAAATTTAGCTGAAGACCAGGCTGGCGGGGCCAGATACCTGAAGATTGGCACTGCTGGCCTCTGCCGGAGACCAGGATGGCAGGGCCAAAGAAATGAAGACCTGCACTGCTGGCCACCACTGAAGACCAGGCTGGTGGGGCCAACATCTGAATACTGGAGCTGCTGGCCACTGCCATCCAAGACCAGGCCGGCATGGCCAAAGATGAGTTGTTCATCTGGGGGCCAGTGTGTGTGTATGTATTTGAGATTGGAAGGGTGTATGTGTGTGATGTTTATGTAAGATATAGAGGGTGCTTCTGTGTGTGTGTGTGGTGTGTATATGAGATAGGGAGGGTGCTTCTGTGTGTGTGTGATGTGTATATGAAACAGGAAGAGTGCTTGTGTGTGCATATGTGGTGTGTATGTGAGACAGGAAGGGTGCTTTTGTGTGTGTGTATTGTGAATGCGAGACAAGGAGGGTGCTTGTGTGTATGTGTGGTGTGTATGTGAGACAGGTAGGGTGCTTCTGTGTGTGTGGTGTGAATGTGAGACAAGGAGGGTGCTTCTGTGTGTGTGTGTGGTATATATGTGAGACAGGGAGGGTGCTTGTGTGTGTGTGTGTGTGTGTGTATGTGAGATAGGGATGGTGCTTGTGTGTGTGTGTGTTGTGTGTATGTGAGACAGGGAGGGTGCTTCTGTGTGAATGTGGTGTGTATATGAGACAAGGAGGGTGCTTCTGTGTGTGTGGTGTATATGTGAGACAGGGAGGGTGCTTCTGTATGTGCGTGTGGTGTCTATGTGAGATAGGGATGTGCTTATGTGTGTGTGTGGTGTGTATATGAGACAGGGAGGGTGCTTGTGTGTGTGTGTGGTATATATGAGATGGAGAGTGCTTGTGTGTGTGTATGTGGTGTGTGAGACAGGGAGGATGCTTCTGTGTGTGTGGTGGGTATGTGAGACAGGAAGGGTGCTTCTGTGTGAATGTGGTTTGTATATGAGACAAGGAGGGTGCTTCTGTGTGTGTGTGTGGTGTATATGTGAGACAGGGAGGGCACTTCTGTGTCTGTGTGTGGTGTCTATGTGAGATAGGAATGGTGCTTGTGTGTGTGTGTGGTGTATGTGAGACAGAGAGTGCTTCTGTGTGTGTATGTGGTGTGTGAGACAGGGAGGGTGCTTCTGTGTGTGTGTGGTGTGTATGTGAGACAGGGAGGGTGCTTCTGTGTGTGTGGTGTGAATGTGAGACAAGGAGGGTGCTTCTGTGTGTGTGTAGTGTGTAAGTGAAACAGGGAGGGTGTTTCTGTGTGTGTGTGGTGCGTATGTGAGATAGGGAGGGTGCTTGTGTGTGTGTGTGTGTATATGTGGTGTGTATGTGAGACAGGGAGGGTGCTTGAGTGTGTTAATGTGAGTGAGGGAGGGTGCTTCTGTGTTTATGTGCAAGAGAGAGATGGAGCATGTTTCTGGCTGGCTGTGTCTGTGAGAGAGAGAGGGTACGTGTGTGTGATTGAGATTATGTGTAAGTGAAATAGAGAGAGCAAATGTGTGATTGAAAGCCTGTGTGTAAGCAAGAGAGAGAGTATTGTATGATTGATAGAGATTGGTCAGAGAGGTGATGTGTGTATGTGTGAGAAAGACTGATTAGTGATATGACTAGTATGTGTGTATGTGAGAGAGGGAGAGAGAGAGAGAGAGAGAGAGAGAGAGGAGACTGGTTGTGGTCCCTAAGGAAGAGGAGCATGAGGACAGCTTCAGCAACTACTGCTGCTTCTGATGTGGTCTCCATGGGAAAGGGGTAGGAGAACTGCTGGAGAGGGTAAATAAAGGTGACTTTTTAAGTTCATTTTTCTTGATTGACTGCCATTTTCATTATTGGGTATTATGGGTCAGCCAATTTTGTCTTTATAGTTTGGTTATCTTCCTGCAGATCCGTGCTAGAGGATTTTATAGATTTAGTTATTTCAGTCTGGCAGTCTATATGAGTATCCAACTCATTGATCCGACTACCCATTGTAGCCAAATCCTCCCGTATTTACGCCATGTGCTCGAGCATTTCTTGTTGGTACATTTTTATGTCCTTTCTCAAGTTTCAGAACCACTCACGAAATTCTGTTCTGGTTGGTATGTCAGAGCCCGAGGCGTCGGTGTGATCTGGGCTAGTCTCTGCGGCTTCTATGCACAGTGCGGTGGCGCCATCTTGGAACTCACTGGCTTCCTTGTCCTGATCCTCAGCCAAGGCCTCTCCAGCCTTGCAGTAAGAAAGGCACTTAAAGTCAATATTTTTATGTTTGGAGGCATGTCGTTGTTGGTGGGGATGCAGCGATGCCAGTAGTTGCCACCATGAGATAAAAATCGGGTTCGGTGACAGCAGCTTAGAGCAGATTAAAAGTGTAACGCTTGAAGCTCAGAGGTTAGGCGGCCATCTTTGCAATGACGTCACTTCCTCCAACTTCTTTAGGTTTTATACAATTGAAGCAGTTTTCTAATTTAAAATATCTTGTTTATTCTGGTATTGTAATTGCTTTCTGAAACTGTAGAAAGTCAAATATGGGCAAACTATCAAATAAAAAATAGCTAATTCCTCTTGTTCTACACTTTCTCACAAGTCTCTTTTAAACAGGGCCATATTTTTTTTTTAAATCAATTTCCTAGCATTATTCCATATTTGACAAGTCTCAGTAAATACAGAGTGATTTGCTTAGCTCCAGTTACTTGATGTTTTCTCTCCAATCTTATCCTGTGGCATTCAAAAATCTGTAATTAAGCTACTAAATAAATTAAAATATTACATCAGCTTTGATTATATATATCTCTAACAGGGAAATTCAATTCTTTACTAATAAAGTTTGCAACTGATGCAGATAAGCTCTACTTGACTGTAAACTTTTTCAAATTAATATTTCTCTGGCATAAACAAGTCTGCATGTATTATGCAAATGGATGGAAATTATTTGTTGGTTCCAGGCACAGCTTGTAGCTGGATTATTTTTCCAATTTTTTTTTTATCTGTTCCGTACACACACATATATTTCCTCCCCTTTCTCTCACCTCTCCAAGATGATTGACAAGATATTTCAGGATCCCCTTTGGTGACTGAAGGCTAGGAGAAAAATTTCCTTTGAGGGAAAACACTGCTGTGCTATTTTTGTATCAGTAGGACCAGCACTACACTTACTTTCCAGGGCGTGAGTGGACTGGATGTCCGATGCTATGATGTTGTGTCATTTGTATTGTTGAAAGTGTGGATCCTTGGAATGAGGTGGAGTTGGCAGAACCAGAGAGGAGCCCTGCAGGTCTCCACCATCAGCTGGCAGAGTCGGATGAGGCAGAGGCCCAGTGGGAGCTTTGACTATACGAGCCCACATTCCTCTTAGGTTGAGCCCCCATGTGTCGGGGACAACAGGGGTCTCTGCTGAAAATACAGAATATCTATAAGTGAGGAGGGATGAGCAGGTGAAGTTGAAGGCAGGCTAGGAAGGTCTGGTAGTCGAGTAGTGGTAAGAGGCAGGCGGCAATAAATGAAGGTCCGGAAGTCAAGCAGTGGCCAGAGGCAGGCAGCAATCAAGAGAGGTCCAGGAATCAAGTCAAGGTCAAAGCCAAAGATCAGTCTAAGGGAAAATGGAACTGATGGGCAGGATAGGAGGACATGGAGGAACACAAGAGGCAAGACATATTGAAGGACTTAAGAAACTGAATACTGACCACAAGAACTGATGACGAGATGAAGACCACAAGAACTGAAGATCAGGACAATAACCAGGAACTGAAAGGAACAAAGAACAGGAACTGAAGACAGGAAAAAGGACCAGGAACACTGAGGTAACTCACAGGCTTTTGGGAGACCTGTTGCCAAGGTGATGACTAGAGTATAGCAAGGTCTTTATATAGGCCTCTTCGCTACTTCTCCGGGAGATCTCTGAGGCCCACCTAAGTCCAGGCAGTCCGGGTACCCAAGGGCTCAACCTGCGGAAACCCCGGACTGTTATTGGCCTTCCCGAAGCCCTCCTCCACCAACGCAACAATCTGTGGAACCTGAAAACACCCTCCAGGTGAGAGAATTCCTGGACATTCAACGCCGTAGAGGCCACTGGAAGTACCTCCTTTCGTGGGAGGGCTTCGGCCCAGAAGAGAATTCATGGGAACCCTCTAACCACATTCTTGACAAGAACCTTCTTCAGGAGTTCCATCGTCAACATCCAGAAAAACCCAGACCAGTAAGGGGGAGGCCTACAAGGAGGGGTACTGTTGCACGTCCCGGCTGCGTTGGAGACGCGACCGGGCCTGCTCACCTCACGCTGCCTTCCACCAGTTCTGGCCTTGCCACAGCTGCCAGCTCCCGACATCCTTGACGCTCCCTCCAGGCATGCTCGGCCTCTTCCAAGCCACAGGCCTCTCAGCAGAGCTCCAGTAGGGGGGCTTCACGTCTTCCATTTCCTCGGCACCCCCCCCCCCCCCCCAAGTGCACGTACGGCCGACATCTCCGCCTTTAAGGGGCCAAGTGCAGAAAACCTGGCTCCGTCACATCCCGATCACATCACTGCCTAGCCCTATTTAAAGCAAGGCTCTGTCCCCAGGACCTCGCCTTGGCAATCGGGTCGTCACCTCAGTGTTTCAAGTTTGCCTGTTCCTTGAGCCTGTGCCTGATCCTGTGTTCCAGTGTCTCCTTGTTCCAGCGTCTCCTGTTTTCCAGTGTTTCTGTGGTCCTCCGTGTCTCCCAGCATCTGTCTTGTTCCTGCTCCACATTCCCTGGTAGTACCCTTTGGACTGATTCTTGGTACTGACCCCTGCTTTCCTGACTACGACTGACCGCTGACTGGACCTGACCTTTGCCTGCCTTCTGACCATGTTGACCGCTGCCTGGAACTGACCCTCGCTTGCCTTGACTATGCTCGGACTGACCTTGGATTTGACCCCTGCTTTGGCTGACCACTTCTGGAAGTATACCCTGGCTTTAACCCTTTACTTCACTCGGACACCCTCTTCTTGCCTTCTGTGACCACCATACCGACCTGCTTGGACTGTGCCCACGGCCTTCATCCGACCAGACCCACAGGTGCTGCATTCTCCTCCCAGAGAGCCTTCCTGAACTGTTACCTCCCTGAGGTCTCCGGAGTCTCCAGTTCAGGTCTGGTCCATCCTCTCTGCATCAGCCGTGTACACTTACTCGTGGTGGGCACAGCTCTCCGCTACCTCTCCGGGAGACCCTCTGAGGCCCACCTAAGTCCAGGCAGTCCGGGTACCCAAGGGCTCAACCTGCAGAAACCCAGGACTGATATTGGTGAAGCTCCAGCTAGCATCTGTCTCCTCGTGTGCTCTGCCTCCTGGTGGAAAGCGCTCTCTGGGTCCAACCAGAGGGCCGTGCCAATCCTGCACCAGGTCAAGGGTCCACCTCCAGACATCCTTTCAGTCATTGTGTATTGCATAATCTTATATTTTAGGATAGCATCCCTCCAATTTACCTTTTGATTGCAGTGCCATAAACTGCTTATTTAAAGAGGTAAGCACCCTGTCTGATGGCCATGGGTCGACAACCAGATCCTGCTTCCTCATCATGCATGGACACTGATTTATAGAAGTCAGAATCTAAAAGTGTACATTAGTATTTAAAACCAATAAATGAGAAAGTGATGATAAAATGATCACTGCACTATCTACATGACATGATAATGTACATCCAAATAGAGAAGATTTGTTGTTCCCATTATTCTCTGTTACAGAAGGCACATGCGTGACATAGACGTAGCATCCATATCTCCACATGAGGATGCCCACCATACATTCTGAACATTCTGTCTCACTTACATGCATACATACACACACAAAATTTAAAGCTCTTCTAGGTTTTATTGCTTATATTCTGCTCCTGGCCTTCCATATTCTGGTAGACCATGAGAATTTTCCTATGCAACCAATGGAATTATGTTTTTTGACTTGGTCACTGGGTGGGGACTTCCAAAAGATTGTTTTTCTTATTTAATATGGTTGATGGTCTTCTTATTTAAAATGGTCAGTTGTCTTCATTCTAAAGTATATGAGGACAGATAAAAGGGTCTAAACATGTATTCCATACATGTTATGGTATTCCATAGAAGAAAGTTGGGATAGAGGAGACATATGAAAGACACCATTTAATTGTCTCCAAGTTTTTCATGCACAGGAAGTGGGCCTCTTGCAATGGAAAAGAGGATCTAGAGTGAGGTGTCATAGGATAAGGGTGAATGAGGGTAGACTCAGGAGTAATTTAAGGAAATATTTCTTTACAGAGAGGGTGGTAGATGCCTGGATCAGCCTCTACCTGGAAGTGGTGGAGATAAGGGCAGCATCTAAATTCAGGAAAGCATGGGATAAACACCTGATCTCTGAGGGAGTGGTAGGGATTGTAAAGCTGTCATCATACTTCTATATTTCTTTTAATACAATCCGATAAGCTTGTTTGAGGTTACTGAGCTTACGAACTATGGGTTTTATTTAAGGCTAGTCTATAAAAATCCTCTTAGTTAATGCTTACTCGTCTTCCTTGTCATTAAGCACAACATAAAATCAAATAAATAAACTACAGATACATGCTTCTGAGAATGACCCACATTAAAACAGAATCTTAAAATAACTGATAGAAGATGTGCCTGGCTAAGTTTCTTCTAGACATACTTCTTATCACATCCCATGCGGGCAGGTGAGTTTACTTTCTGACCCAATTTGACCATCTCATAGCTTGTTTGTAGAGATAAAAATGCAGACATGATCTTCAGCATTGATCTGAAAAGGAAAACTATAAAAACACACTTAAAAAATTGAATTCAATAAATCATTAGACCATAACATTTACTAACATAAGTACATAAAAATGTCATCTTTAATTTAATAGAACAAATCCTGAAAGGAAACAATTGAACTATAAACAACACTTGGCTAAAACTTGGCTACAGAGAACCTCCTATATATCCTGTTAGATATTACAGAGAACAATCAAGCAATCAATTATTAAAAGCATTGCAAAAACTATGCTTTACATTGTTTCCTAAAATAAGATAATCAGTTATCAAGCTAATTTGCTTTGGAAGAGCAAAAAAAAAAAAAATTCAATCTAATCTCTGCAAGTTTTCTTGTGATCTGCCAGGATATATATTATATCCATTATTGATCTCAACTCCCTCTTTGAAACATAATTACTGAGAAGATTTTTCAAAAGAATCAGAGCATCCTTCAGAAACACCTTGAAAATCAGGTTCAAGATCTTAAAATCAATCCTAAACTTGATTGGAAGCCAACAAAGGCCCCCCCATTCCAGAGTAATATGGTCTTTCAGTAAGATCCATACTGCTGACTAACAATAGTCTTCTGAGTTGCTTTTTCAGCAATTCCATATAGAAAGAATTGCAGGAGTCAAATTACTAGCTACATCTGTAATAATAGCCATGGCTAAATTTTTAGTCTGCAAATATGGCCGAAGAAAGGTTATGTACTGTCTGAATTGAAACAGAGATTTGACCATCAAATTAATTTAAGGAAGTAGTGACAGGTCCGAGTCCAAAATTAGCCTAAAACCTTACTATGACATATCATACTATACTCTCTAAAATCAAATATAAATGACAACAGAAAAATGCATGTAGGAGTAGGCAGAAGCCTACTCCTACATGCATAGCCAGTTCGATTCCCCAGAAAGGTCAATGGTTACCCTACCATGCCATGTTATGTTACCCGGTAGACACTATAACGTATAATGTATATTGCTGATATGTTTCCAATTTCTGCTCTACCAAACCCCTGTTATAACCTCCCTCACTCCTCGTTTACTCTGTCCCCCCCCCCCCTTTAACTGATTAATCTTTGGTTAATCCTTTGCTGTTCAATGTAATCTATCTAAATCTCGTTCGATGTAATCATTTCGCTTGATTAAACTGATGCGATATGACTTGTGCCATGAACTTCGATATAAAAAAAGAATTTAAATAAATAAATAAATAAATAAATAAATAAATATGTTCCAGTACACTTTCTGAAGCAATACGTGAAGGAAGTGGAATGCAATGCTGCCTGTTTAACCTATGTAAAATGTATTTATTTATTCAAAATATTTGTATGTCGCATAATCCAAAGTTCTAAGCAGCTTACAAAAACAAACATGCATAGATACAGTAAAAGTACGCATAGGACAATGACAGATCTGATTGATAATTACTCAGGCTTTTGAGACTTGGTAGACTTGATACATGGAACATTTAGTCCTTCTAAAAGTTTCCCACTGTTTCACGAAGGACATGTTAAAGGAGCACTCAGCCTTTCTTAGAGCTAGGTCTGTTGTTTTTTTGTTTATTTTTTTTTACGTGTATGACATTTTATCTAGGTAGTTTTCCATTGAAAATTAGCTATCAGGTCTGCAGGCAAAAAGTACCGCATATTTTACAGCTACTGTATGTTGGCTGTTAGAAAATTTTCCCATAATGTATTACGTGTTTCCAAGCAAATCCCAGTCAGAATGAAGAAAAGGGGTATTTTGTGTGAATTTTTCAAGACTTGCAAGGCCTCTGAGCCACATTTTATTCAGCATATTATGTGCTTATTTTTAATTATCTTAGACGGCATACACCTTTTTTTCTAGGACATTTTTCTAAATCACAAATGTGACTGAAAGGGCTTTATAGTGCAAACACATACTACTCATTTAAGAAAGGTCTGGTGGTAAATGAGCAACTTGTTAAGAACTAGATCTATAGCATGTAAGTAAAATGCAAGTGTTATAGGTAGTACATCTACTCCATAACTACTTTAATAATAGATATGGATTTTCACTTTCAATTTTTATTTTATTTTGCCTGGGAATTTCAAACTTATAACAAAAAAAAAGTCAGTGGAAAGTTAACTTTGATATAACATTGAAATTCCCAGGCAGAATAAAATAAAAACTGAAAATGAAGGTCCCTAATAAATGAAGGATGGAGAGCTAAGGTCTTGCCCAAGCAGTTTATACCATAGCGTCAGGTGGTGTCTGATCTTGGCCCCCCTTCTTCAGCCCTGGGCTTCTTGTGCCCACCCATCCTCGGGGAGCCGACTTTCAAAGTTTAATATAACAGGATGTTGGTTTGTGGGCACCACAAGGTTGGACGGGTAGGGGAGGTGAGGCGGGGGGGGGGGGGGGCAGGAGAGCTCTACTCAGAACACACCTTGGAGCCATTGTGTTTTCTTCCCTCCCTCATTTAATTTTTGAAAATGCGGTTTGTTTTGATATCACAGTTGGTATAACCCGAGCCTTTAAGTGGATGTTGAACTGTTAACTCTGGGGTACAGGTTGAGATGGCTTGGGTTGGCCCAGGAGGTTGGGTTTGCCTTCAGCTGGATGGTCAGTAGGGTACTGACCAAATGGCATGGGATCTCTATCATTCAGTTGTGATGGGGAGGTCTTGGGCCAGTTGATGGATGGGCTGGTTGACGTGGGAAGCCAAGAAGGGTGGTATGCTTTCAATGATGGGTCAGATCGGGGTGGCTACTATACTGGTGGGGGCTTTAGTTGTTGGGCTCAGGTTTATTAATATGTTAATGTTTAATAGTTAATAAATTGTGGTCTTTGTTCACTCCAATTTTGGTGTTTGTGTGTTGCTTGGGGATTTTTTGTATGTGTGTGAGGGGCAGATATTGTTTATATGTGTGTGAGGGGGAGGTAGGGGACCAGGTTGGGCATCAATTTATCCTGACTGCACATGTTATAGAAAAACTCAGTTTGAAAGTATTTGTTAGGGATGTGCACTGAATTACTTAAATGTCATTTTTGTTTTAGGTCATTATCTGTTAGATTTCATTCTTAAAATGGCTTGGGAGGTATTTATTTCATGTTTCCCTATTTTCTGAGTGGGCATGCACTAACATTGGCAAATTGTAAATATGCATTTGCATGACATGCTTTTGCTGATTAGAACTTGATGCTATTATTATGTCACTTGATGCTTACCCTTCTAACCAGGCACTGGCCATCCACCCACAAAAACCACATTGCAACCTTGGCAACACAAACAAGTAACTAAGAAGATAGCCAATGGGAATGCAAACCCTACCTCTAGCTAATGAACTGCTCCCCAATTGACACTTTTTAACATATTAGTAACATTTCTAGTTAGTGCGTACTAACTATAGTTAGTACGCACTATAGTTAGTGAGAGTGAACATCTAGTTAATGCGCACTAAGTCCCATTAGTGCACACTAACTATAGTTTTCCTATTTATGGACTTAATGCAATAGGAGACTTGTGAATAAAATGACAAGCTTGGGAATGGATGTCAAGGTAGTAGTGTGGATTGAAAACTGGTTGACTGACTGGAAACAGCATGTAATGGTAATTGGAACCTACTTTGAAGAAAGAATGATGTTACGTGGAGGGCAACAGAGATCGGTGCTGGGACCAGTTCTATTCAATATCTTTGTGAGCGACATTGCAGAAGGGATAGAAATTAAAGTTTGTCTATTTGCGGATGATACTAAGTGCTGCAATAGAATGGACATGCCAGAAGGAGTAGAGAGAAAGAGATGTGATTTAAGGAAGCTTGGTCGAAGATATGGCAGCTGGGATTCAATGCCAGGAAGTACAGAGTCATCCATCTGGAGTGTGGTAATCCAAAAGAGCTGTATGTAATGGGGGATGAAGGGCTGCTGTGCACAGACCAAGAGCAGGACCTTTGAGGCTATAGTTTCTAACAGTTTGAAGATGGTAAAGCAATGTGATAAGGTGATAGCTAAAGCTAGAAAAATGCTGGGCTGCATAGAGAGAGGAATAACCAGTAAGAAAAAGGAGATGATAATCCCCTTATACAGGTCCTTGGTGAAGTCTCACCTGGAGTACTGTGTTCAGTTCTGGAGACAGTATCTCAAAAGGGATAGTGACAGAATGGAGGCGGTCCAGAGAAGGACAACCAAAACGAGTGGTCTTCATCAAATGACTTATGAGGAAAGGTTGAAGGACCTAATATGTATTCCTTGGAGGCGAAGAGGTGCAGGGGAGACATGATACAGAGTCCTTCAGATATCTGAAAGTATTTAATGATGCACAATCGATAAACCTTTTCCATTGGAAAGAAATCAGTAGTATGAGAGGTATTGAAATGAAACTCCAGGGAAGATGACTCAGAACCAATGTCAGGAACTATTTCTTCATGGAGAGGGTGGTGGATGCCTGGAATGCCCTTCCAGAGGAGGTGGTGAAGACAAAAACTGTGAAAGAATTCAAAGGGGCATGGGATAGACACTGTGGATCCCTAAATGCTAGAGGATAGAAATGAAGAAAAGAGTTGCTACCTTTAACTAATAAGCCTGATATTTTTTATACAATTCCAAGATTGTTCTCTGCTTCAAAGGCAAAAGATAACAGGGATTTGGAATCAGACATCAATAAACAAGGGCCCTGACTTTTGCAGTCTAAGAAACTGCTAATTGTGAGGGTGATGTATATGGCACGGCGGGTGCTGCCATGGGCTTGCTGGGCAGACTGAATGGACCGTTTGGTCTTTTTTCTGTCATCATTTTATTATTTCTATGTGCTTTATTATCTGCCGGGACTTTTGCACCTGCTTCAAAATACCCACTGTCCTCCCTGCACTCCTGGCCAGATTTTCAAAGGAAGAATCCGCAGGAAGTTTCCCTTCGAAAATGTGCTCACAGTCCCATGAGTAGAAAGTACCCATGAGACTGCAAGCTCCATGAACACTGTTATCATTACCCTCGCACCCCCCCCCCCACCCCCATGAATAAATATTCTGTATTTGTAATTTTGCCTACATTTAATGATAAGTAACATATTAGTGTGATATAGATGATACTCAAGAAGGTGAAAGTTTTATAGGACGTTCTCAGCTCTATAATATTTTATTTATTATATGCTTTCTCTATACAGAAAATGATATATGTTAATAATCTTAATGTAGTTTTCAGTTTCCTGGCCAAGAAAACCTCCAGGAGGCCAATTCTCAAAGCATTTGTTCTAACTCTTTGTGTGCATCGGAAAAATCTTTGATGAATCTGACCCTTAATCTATTTGCCAATTAGTCATTTATTTCCATTGGTCATCAATTCAATAAACTAGGAAGGGCTGCAAAGACTGGCATGTTTTTTTTTGTCAGCAACAAAAAAGAGCCATCTTTCACAGTCTATGACACAGGAAAACTTACAGATACATTGTCAGGATGGAAACAGCATTGCAAGCACAGCTGTCACCGGCCCATCCAAATGAAACCTGTACAGGTCAATTCATTTAACAGTTTTCCAGTATGAGTTCACAGAAACTAGCACATCAAAACCTCCTGCAAGAGAAATGTTTCAAGCTTAAGATTTGCCTGAGTGGCCACATACTGTATGAACGACTGTGACAACATGGCCTTCATAAAGGGCATACACAAACATCCACTAACAAGATCTTTGAGGGTTTAGAACTTGTATTTATTTACAGAATCCTGATCTATCTTGAAATAAGTTGGGAAGAAAAGACAAATAGCATACTGTCATGTGAGGCTATACACTTAGCAAAACATATCCTTCAGTCATAGACATTAATGAGAAAAATGTTAGAAAAAGAATAGCCCACTAAGAGATTGATATTCAGAAGCCTCTGGGAGGGTAACTTCTGAATATTTCCCCCTGCCGACCACATACAATTTAGAATTGTGGAATGACCTCTCTCAGAATGTTGGTGAGGAAAGGACTACTTAACCTTTCATAAATTAGTGAAAATGATTTTATTTAGGGAAACTGTTGATGGTGTCTGACTATCATTTAGCTTGATTTATGGCAGGTTTATTATGTTTATGTTTTATTCTGGACTGTTATTTGCTGCTTATCTGCACTATTGATTGATGGTTTAGTATTCATTTTGTTTTTATTAATTCCATAAATTAATCCTACTACCCTCTATTAAGAAATGCTCTAATAGCAACCTATATCTTTCAGCTACCCCAAAAGGGGGACGAGACAACTCATTTATTCTAAATATAAAATGCCCCGCATAAATACTAATAAAAATACCAAAACAAAGGTGATCTGAAGCAGGCAAGTCTCAAAATCTGAGAAATATGCATCTGCTAGTAACCAGCAGATAGCCATAATGAATCTATAGCAATCAGGAGCCACATCCCTCACTTTAAATCACCTTACCAACAAACATTGAATGAGGAACATGTGTCCCGGTCTTGGTTTTCCTTGTACCATGTTTTCATGACAGCCACACTATCCAGCTTGGAGTCTTCCATGGATGCCTCTGGATCCAGGACTTTCATTCCCATATTGTGGGCATTGGTGTGCAGAGCTTTCCAGATGTTGCCCTTTTTCACATTTCTCTATAAATGTTTGTAGATCTACTTACCTGAGTACTTTTAGTTACCTTAGGGAGGACTACAGGGCAGATTTCCAGATGGTAACTCATTAAATCAGCTAAGAATACTGATATATCTGCGCTGTATCTCAGCAATAGTTCTAGACAATCTTCTAATAAAGGCCCATAGAACCGATAGGAAGGAATGATCCTTCACATGAAATTCAAGGAACCCACTAAGAAATGGTAGCCCAAGGCCACCTTCTTAGCACTCAAATTGGCTTGATGGATTATTTCAGCTGCAGCACTTTACTTTCTGGAAAATGGGAAACTGAAGCCAGAGTCAAGTAGCTATAAAACATATACTGCAAGTAACTATACTTTCCATCTTGTTCCTAAGTGTAAGAATAAAATATGCTGAATCCCAGTGCACACATTGGAAAAAGAAGGACCCTCAAACAAAAAACCATCCAAACCGTGAGCAGTAGTCTCACTCCCAGTAATTTGTGCAGTAAACCAATGTACAAAGTGGCAGAAAAGCTCAGAGTGTTACACCCAGTCGCAGATGGCTGCGACCACTTAGGCTCACCTCTTTCTTTGCTGTACCGTCAATCCTAGGAAGAATGGCGGCCTCCGCCAGTCACCACCGACCTGACTGACGTTCCCAGGATGGCGTGGGCACTGCCAACTGCCATCTTGTTTCAGGAATCACCTGATCTCAGCCATCCAGGCCATCCCTGGCCTGGCCCAACAACTCTCCGACCAGCAAAGAACATTAGAGACTTTGGCTAACACCATCAGTCAGTTAAGCTCTCGGCAAGACGCTGCCTTGACACCTGTCAAGCCCACTTCCGCTTCAAATGCGTTGCCTATATGACTCTCAGTGCCCTTGCCAGCACCTACTCATTTTACAGGTGATCCCCTGTTATGTAGGGGCTTTCTGAATCAGTGCAGTATGCACTTTTCATTACAACCTACCTACTTTCCAGATGTAGTGTCCAAAACTACATACATATTGACTCTCTTAGACTGGAAAGCCCTGGCCTGGGCATCACCTCTCTGGGAGCGTAATGATCCAATTCTCAGTGATTTGACAGGCTTCCTTGCTCTATTTCATTCTGTATTTATTGACCCCGCTCGCAAGATGGTCACTAGATCTGCACTCCTGCAGCTACAACAAGTTACCAGACCTTTGACTGAGTATGTTATTGAGTTTAAAACCTTGTCTTCAGAATTACATTGGGACTTGGGTTGTCTGTGGGCTATTTTCCTGGAAGGTCTTAACTCATGCATCAAAGATGAATTAGCAGCATGTGAGCTCCCTGAAACTCTGGACTCTCTCATTGACTTAGCTGGGTGTGTTGATCGACGCCTGCGTGAGCGGTCCCAGGAAATTAAGAGTCCTAAGAAGATGTCATCGGGGATCCCGCTTTCTTGCCCAGCGCCTGTTATCCAGACTACTTCTGCACCCACTATCGAGGAGGAAGAACCCATGCAACTAGGCCACAGCCACTTATCAGCTAAAGAGAGGCGTCACCGGAAAAGATTAGGCCTCTCCATGTACTGTGGACAACCTGGTCATGCTGTGCCCTCCTGTCCTACCTGTCCGAGAAACTCTCAGACTTAGGATCTGCCGGAGGACTCCTCCTAGGTCTAACTTCTCCATCTCCTCCACTGACACTTCTGGTCTCCATTAACTCCTCCACTGACTCTTCCGATCTCGGAGGCTTTCAAATTCCATACCTTAGCCCTAATGGACTCCGGAAGACTCATGGAGCACCTACGAATCCCCACTGTTCGGACATCCACACCACTGCTATTGTCATCAATTCATGGCGAGCCATTACCTGGTGAGGTCACCTATTCCACTCAACCTATCCAACTCTGCATGGGATCTCTGCACACGGAGACCATTTATTTTCTGGTCCTAGATAAGGCGATACACCCGGTGGTACTTGGACTGCCATGTTTACAAATTCACACACCCCAATTTGACTGGAGCATCCTGCAACTGTCCCTATGGGGTAAGTCCTGCCATGGAAAGTGCCTAGAGGTGGTGACTCCTATGCCTTGCTTGACCACTACCACCTTCCTTCCAGGTCTACCTTTGCAGTACTCCTCCTATCAAGTCATATTCTCTAAGAAAGCGGCAGACACTCTACACCTCATCGATCCTTTGACTTCACCATAAATTTATTACCCAATACCGAGCCTCCCACTTTCTCTGTTGGAAACCAAGGCTATGTCCACCTATATTCAAGAGAAATTGGCGAAGGGCTTCATTCGACCTTCTAAATCTCCTGCTGGAGCCAGATTCTTTTTTTGTGGGTAAGAAGGATGGTTCCCTTCGCCCATGCATAGACTACCGTGGCTTGAATGAGATCACTATGAAGGACCATTACCCATTGCCATTGATCTCCAAACTCTTTGACAGGCTCCAAAGAGCCAAAATATTCACTAAACTGGACCTCAGAGGAGCATACAATTTGGTCCAGATACGCCAGGGTGATGAATGGAAGACAGCATTTAATACCCGTGATGGCCATTTTGAATATTTAGTTATGCCCTTTGGCCTTTGCAATGCCATGGCCATATTTCAAAACATGATGAATGAAATCTTCAGAGACATGCTTTACAGCTGTGTAGTGGTATATCTAGATGACATACTGGTCTTTTCTCAAGACCTCCAGAGCCATCAATTGGATGTCACTAATGTTCTGCAGAGACTAAGAGATAACCACTTATATGCCAAATTGGAAAAATGCTCTTTTCACCAGGAGTTTGTCCCCTTTTTAGGCTATGTGGTATCCAGCCAGGGGTTCCAGATGGATCCACAAAAAACCAAGATCATCCAGGACTGGCCCCAACCTACTGGTCTTAAAGCTCTGTGAAGATTCCTCGGGTTCACTAACTACTACAGATCATTCATTCATCACTATTCTACCTTGACCGTGCCTCTTATAGCCTTGACGTGAAAGGGAGCCAACCCCTATCAATGGTCTTCAGAAGCCGTGACCGCCTTCCAGGTACTCAAGAAGGTGTTTCTTCAAGAGCCATGCCTATGCCACCCAGATCCCCAACGACCCTTCATTGTCGAGGTGGATGCCTCTGACGTCGGGGTTGGAGCCATCCTTAGTCAACATACGGACAACCACACCTTACATCTCTGCTCATTTTTCTCTTGACGCTTCTCCCTGCTGAGCGAAACTATGTGATTGGAGACAAGGAGCTATTAGCGGTTAAATTGGCGTTTGAGGAATGGCTCCCATGGCTCGAGGGTGCACAACACCAAATCATGGTTTACACCGACCACAAAAACCTTGAATACTTATGTCTTGCACAACATCTGAATCACAGACAAGCCCACTGGTCCTTATTTTTTAACTGTTTTGACTTCCTCTTGAGGTACCGCCAAGCGGACAAGAACACCCGTGCTGATGCACTCTCCCATTCCTTCTCAATGGAAGATGTCCCTGACACTCCGTGTCACATCATTGACCCTACAAAGGTACTTGTCTCTGCTACCAACACGGTTCCAGCTGGAAAGATGGTGGTTCCTCAATCACTCAGGAAAAAGATCCTCAGATGGGCATACGACTCCCTGTTCGCAGGCCATCCAGGACAATCCAGAACATTTGCCACACTGCAAAGATATTACTGGTGGCCCACCATGAAAAAAGATGACCAGGCCTACGTAGAGTTGTGCCCTACATGTGCACGACAGAAACCATCATTCGATCTCCAGCCACTCCCCGCTCCTAGTGAACCGTGGATACATATAGCCACATATTTTATTGTCGAATTACCAGTGTCCGACGGCAACAATACCATCTCGGTCATGATTGATTGCTTTTCAAAAATGGCTCATTTCGTGGCACTACCCAAGTTACCTTCAGCTCCATAATTAGTGAAGCTCTTCATCCATCACATATTTCATATCCATGGCCTGCCAAGATACATCCTCTCTGACCGAGGAGTCCAATTTACAGTTACATTTTGGAGATATCTATGCAAGAAATTGGACATTTCCTTAGATCTTATATCAGCTTACCATCCGCAGGCCAACGGACAAACAGAGAGGATGAACCGTACGCTAAAACAGTTTCTCCGGGCTTACGTAAACTCCAGACAAAATGACTGGTCCGAGTTACTTCCCTGAGCCAAATTTGCGCTAAATACCCACCAGTCGGTTTCAACCGGATCGTCGCCTGTTCAAATTGTCTATGGATGTCAACCTTTGCCTCCTCTCCCAGTGCCTTTGACGGTATCATTGACCACAGTACAGGCTTCGGTGCAAGAACTGCACCAACTCTGGGAGCACACAAAGCAACTTCTTCAAAAGGCTAGGCAAAACGCCAAGAAATTATATTATGCTCATCACCGAGCAGCTCCACAGTTGCAACCCGGAGATAAGGTATGGCTCAGTACCCGCTTCATCTGCATTAAGCTGCCTTCTGCTCGATTTGCACCCAGATACATAGAACCTTTTGCAGTTCTCCACTGCCAGAGTCTAGTCACAGCCTGCAATTACCCTCTTCACTTAGAATCCATAACGCCATAAATAAAAAAAAAAGAATCCACAACGCCTTCCACATCTCCCTTCTAAAACCGCTCATCTTGTCAGAATTCTCAAAGAAGACACCTGAACCTCAACCTCTTACAGCAGAAGAAGACATCACTTATCAGGTCGAGGATATACTAGAGGTAAGGAAACACAGAAGATGCTGGGAGTATCTCATCTCTTGGGATGGATTTGATCCTGAGGAGAATAGTTGGGAACCTGCAAGCAACATCCTCGACAAGAGGTTGATCATACAATTCCACATTTCCCATCCTAGGAAACCAAAACCCCCGAGGAGGGGCCCGTCAGTCACAGATAGCTGCGACCACTTATGCTCACCTCTTTCTTTGCTGCACCATGAATCCTAGGAAGAATGGTGGCCTCCGCTAGTCACCGCCAACCTGCCTGGCATTCCCAGCATGGTGCTTCCAACTGCCATCTTGTTTCAGGAATCACCTAGCTGCACACGTGCAAGGGCCACCTTTGTACACATCATGGCGGGAATCTCGGGAGCGTCCCCTCCGAATGATGTCATCTTCCTGCTGTACTTATACTGATCTGCCCTATGCTTCGATGAGTTAAGAAAATAAGAACATAAGAACATAAGAACATGCCATACTGGGTCAGACCAAGGGTCCATCAAGCCCAGCATCCTGTTTCCAACAGTAGCCAATCCATGCCATAAGAACCTGGCAAGTACCCAAAAACTAAGTCTATTTCATGTTACCATTGCTAGTAATAGCAGTGGCTATTTTCTAAGTCAACTTAATTAATAGCAGGTAATGGACTTCTCCTCCAAGAACTTATCCAATCCATTTTTAAACACAGCTATACTAACTGAACTAACCACGTCCTCTGGCAACAAATTCCAGAGTTTAATTGTGCGATGAGTGAAGAACTTTCTTCGATTAGTTTTAAATGTGTCAGATGCTAACTTCATGGAGTGCCCCCTAGTCTTTCTATTATCTGAAAGTCTAAATAAATGATTCACATCTACATGTTCTAGACCTCTCATGATTTTAAACACCTCTATCATATTCCCCCTCAACCGTCTCTTCTCCAAGCTGAAAAGTCCTAACCTCTCTAGTCTTTCCTCATAAGGGAGCTATTCCATTCCCCTTATCATTTTGATCACCCTTCTCTGTACCTTCTCCATCGCAATTATATCTTTTTTGAGATGCGACCAGAATTGTACACAGTATTCAAGGTGGGGTCTCACCATGGAGCGATACAGAGGCATGATGACATTTTCCGTTTTATTCACCATTCCCTTCCTAATAATTCCCAACTTTCTGTTTGCTTTTATGACTGCCGCAGCACATTGAACCGACGATTTCAATGTGTTATCCACTATGACACCTAGATCTCTTTCTTGGGTGGTAGCACCTAATATGGAACCTAACATTGTGTAACTATAGCATGGGTTATTTTTCCCGATATGCATCACCTTGCACTTATCTGCATTAAATTTCATCTGTCATTTCGATGCCCAATTTTCCAGTCTCACAAGGTCTTCCTGCAATTTATCACAATCTGCTTGTGATTTAACTACTCTGAACAATTTTGTATCACCTGCAAATTTGATTACCTCACTCGTCGTATTTCTTTCCAGATCATTTATAAATATATTGAAAAGTAAGGGTCCCAATACAGATCCCTGAGGCACTCCACTGCCCACTCCCTTCCACTGAGAAAATTGTCCATTTAATCCTACTCTTTGTTTCCTGTCTTTTAGGCAGTTTGTAATCCACGAAAGGACATCGCCACCTATCCCATGAAATTACTTTTACTAGAAGCCTCTCATGAGGAACTTTATCAAACGCCTTCTGAAAATCCAAGTACACTACATCTACCAGTTCACCTTTATCCGCATGTTTATTAACTCCTTCAAAAAAGTGAAGCAGATTTGTGAGGCAAGACTTGCCTTGGGTAAAGCCATGCTGACTTTGTTCCATTAAACCATGTCTTTCTATATGTTCTGTGATTTTGATGCTTAGAACACTGTTACACTGTCTGATAGTTCCTGTTTTTTCTAAGGTGTATAAGATTTCTTGCACTGACTCATAAGAAGCTAGCAGTATTTTATATTGGGGTAAGAAAACCAGATTGCTTTTTTGGCTCTGTCAGCATTTGAGTAACATTTAAGTCAGTCAGGCCCCAGTTATAGGCATCAATGACAAAGATATCTTTATATTTATATAACAGTTCTTTTAACTGATCTCTCTTTACTGGGTTCCTATAAGCATCTGCTTCCATGAGCTGATTGTTTACTGTCTTTTTGAACCCAGGGAAGGGTTCATTCAGAGTTACCAAGGAGTTTCCTCGTTGCTGAATTCCGCTTCATCCTTGGACTTCCGGTTCCAGATTCCTTCTTTGGCAGGAGACTCTTTGGTTACCCGCTCCTCGGGAGCCCTTCCACATTCATGGCTATTCGCTCCTCGGAGGGCCTTCCTGCCTTGGACTACTTGTCCCTACTTGTCCCACTTCCCTGGACACTCTCCTGGAACTACCTCTTATGAGTACATGACTATGGACTTCAATGATACCAAACCTATTGTGAGATTCTCTGCGGTGTACCCTGTGCCTCGTGCCACTACCATATCTTCCTCAGTAGGAGTCGCTCCGGTATACCCTGCATTGCAGGTTATTACCGCACCATCTACAGGATCCTCTTCCGAGTTCCTGCAACTCAGACTACCTTCTCATCATCAACACAGAAGAGACATCTTCGTCGTACCCCACTCTGCGGGTCACTACCAGATCTGCATGTCTGAGATATTGCTACACTTTTGAAAAGACTTTCTGGTGCACCCTAGGGGTGTGCATTCATTCCCTATGAATTGGGAATCTGCAACATATAGGGCCTTATTTGTTGTATTCGTGGGGAAGCGAAACATATCCTGATTCCCCACGAATACAATGAATCTCGACGAATAATTTGGCCGCCTAAAGGACCCAATTTAAACAAACTCCCCACCCTCCTGACCCCCCCCCCCCAAGACTTACCAAAACTCCATGGTGGTCCAGCAGGGGGTCTGGGAGTCAACCCCTGCACTCACACCCTCGGCTGCCAGTTTCAAAATGGCACCGATAGCCTTTGACCTACTATGTCACAGGGGCTACAGGTGCCATTGGTCAGCTCCTGTCACATGACCATCGGTGCCATCTTGTGCTCCTACCATGTGACAGGGGCTGACCAATAGCACCAGTAGCCCCTGTGACATAGTAAGGGCAAAGGCTATCAGCACCATTTTGATTACTGGCAGCCAACGGCCCTAGTGCAGGAGATCGCTCCCAGACCCCCGCTGGACCACCAGGGACTTTTGGCAAGTCTTGGGGGACCCTCCTGACCCCCACAAGACTTGCCAAAAGTCCAGCAGGGGTCCAGGAGCGACCTCCTGCACTCCATAGCCTTTGCCAGTATTCAAAATGGCCAACAATAGCCTTTCAATCAATCACCAGAAGCTAGAAATCCTCACCTACGAATTCACTCAATACAAAAAAGGAGGATGTATTATGTTCTCTTTTATGATTTTTAAAGTGTTAAATAAATTAACCTTATCAACTCTTCACATAGGAACAAATACCATCAGTATTAGTGCAAATTTTGAACAAAAAAATGAGGAACTAGAGAGTGTTATTAAACCTTTTGCAACGCAGGTAAAACAAATGAAATACGAGAAGTTTGTAAGAGATGAGAAGGATTATTCCAGTGGTTTTGTGTATTATTGGATGAATCCAAATTATAAGAAGGATAAAAATAAAAAAACTCGTACCTCTGATGATTCCTCATCTAACTCTTCCTCTGATTCATCGGGAGAAGATAATACAAATGAGCGATCAAAAAACTCAGTGCCTCCAAAACGAAACAAACAAGTGAGATTTCTAGACAAGAAGAATGCAGACGGAGCAAAAAGCACAACCAAATCTCCACGTACAGGACCAGTGACGAGATCGCAGCAAGAGAACCCTCAACAGTAAGTGATTAAAACATACTAAGTATCCCCTGAGGAAGACTGGAAACAGTCGAAACATGGCCCATGTCGGGACAATTTGAGAAACAATACATCTACAGTGGGGCTAAGTATAATTTATCCTAGGATTTTATTCTAGGATTTCAATGATTGAACAAACTAAATGACGGTGGACATTTAATTTATGCAAGGATAGTATATGAGATTTTAGAAATACACAAATAAATGAGTTTTTGGGTTTTTGGGATAAAATGAATTTTGAAAATAAAATATAAAAAATTTTTTAGTGGATAAGAATCAAAAAATGTTTTGGAATAAATAAAGGAACAATACCAAATGATTATATACCAAGTGCTTGAATAAACGCTGAATTTGCCTGGGGCCCATTGCGTGGCGAGAGGCGATGGATTAAATTCCATTTGCACTAATACTGATGGTATTTGTTCCTATGTGAAGAGTTGATAAGGTTAATTTATTTAACACTTTAAAAATCATAAAAGAGAACATAATACATCCTCCTTTTTTGTATTGAGTAACAATAGCCTTTGCCAGTATTCAAAATGGCGCTGATAGCCTTTGCCCTCACTATGTCACAGGGGTGATGGTTGGCCCCTGTGACATAGTGAGGGCAAAGGCGTTCGGCACCATTTTGAATACTGGCAAAGGCTATCAACAGCTTTGCTTTTCCTTCCTTCATAATAAAGTCTCTACCTTACAGCTGTGTCCGAGACTACTGAGACCAACAGTGAAGCTAACAGGGCTCCTCCCTGTGGGAGGAGACACCTCTCACCTCGGCCCAGGGTTCACAGTCTTACAAAACATAACACAGAGTTCATTGGAAATGGTACATTCCATTGGTAAATACGAGTCAAAATAAAAGCTACCATTAAACAAAGCAAAATAGAAGTAAGCAGTCTGGATAGATTGGCTACAACCAAAAGGCAGACTCAATGCCTACCTTGGCCATCAAGGCACCCATACTACAACATCCGACCAGCTGTATTGCAGAGTCAAAAGGTGAATAATGAATAGGACACAGGTCTTGAGGAGAAAAAACATTCACAGAACATTCCTCTGATTAGATAAATTGTGAATGAAATAGAATCATTGCCATAGGAGAAAATATCATCCTCTCAAAAATAAGAATTGTGAAAGGGCCTATTACCCAAGCCACTGACATCTCATCTGATTACTTGCCTCCCAACACATCATGAAACTTGGACAAAAATGTTGAACTAGGAAACATCATACACTCACCTGTCTGAAAAGAGACGCTAGGGACGTGCTAGTGTTCCTAGCGCCTCTTTATACCGCCAGCCCTAATTTAAATAAATTAAATTACTGAATCGCGTGCACAGGAGAGTGTCCTGTGCGCGTGCTGGGAGAGCGTGCCAGTTCCTCGTAACTGAGCTAACGCTACTGATGTGTAGCAGTCTGCCAACCTTGAAGCAATACATAAGAACTGCCACACTTGAGGGAGCTGAAAAAATGATACCTCATGGTATGATAGTGAATGGCCCTGCCTGCTCTATAGTATGTCCTACATAGAAACCAATTTGTGAGCCCTGATATAGGCAATATTCCAGGCCACCAATGTGCACAGGACACTGCTTCTGGTTCAGCTGTGTGAGGGCAAGACAGACTGTGGCCGACAATCTGTATAATGCATCACTATCCGGCCACAGGTGATCGTGCAGACCCAGCAGTGTGGACACTTCAAGCTTGTCACTAACAAGTGAGATTTAAATAGCTCCCAATGGGAAGATAGGAACAGGGCCATTTTGAAAGTGAACACATTGAAAGTGTGTAGTGCCTGCTTACACACCAAGCTTTAGGGCTGGTGCATTGTTTGCCATCACAAGATTAGCAGGCCTCTGCGGCATGGGGCGAAAAAGCCAGGCCCTGGGGCAATGGACTGCAGACATAACTGTACAAGCCATTTGTCATAGCAGCAATGCTTTTCCTCCTCCCCAGCTACCCCCATGTCCGTGCCTTTTGCCACAAACACATAGCCAGAGATGGAATATAAACAGAAGTGTGCTGTACAGGCCATCCTCAAAGTTTTCACACAGGCCAGATTGCCTAAGTATAAAGGAATTGTGCAAGGCTCCCAGGTACCAGGCCACCACATCGAGGATATGCATTCAAGTGTCATAGACCAATTGCACGTTGGCGAAGTGGAAGAGCTTTCTGTTGCAATACATCTCCTCCCTGCCATGTGAGTGTAGTCGATAGCTCCCAGAACATTAGGAAAGTTTATGAAGGCATAAAAGCTTCCCTTCAAGTCCAACAAGTCCTGCCTGTCCCGAGGAAATGCTATGCAGCAATTCACGCGGTCAGATACGGCTGTTATTTATTTATTTATGTATTTATTTAACATTTTTCTATACCGAACTTCATGACAAGCTTCATATCAGGCCGGTTTACATCAAACTTAGGGATAACTGAACCTGGTCCAGACAGTGGAAAAATGTGGTTTGCGACATTCCCCCCATGAACCCCAACTGTCATTTGGAAGGAGCCGGTTGCCATGAATTGCAGGGTGGCCATCAGTTTGGTGAGGCCAGGCACAGCGTTGGACCCTTCTGTGATGGGATCCAGATCCCCTCAGATTTCTTCACATAATTTCAGGATAGCCCGGCAAGCTGAGACAATACCTACAAATCAGGTTTGTGGAGGAAAGATGCACTACCTGTATCTTCCCCGCCATGGCCTCCTGCGTGCCAGGCGCTGCCCTAATCCCCTGTGGGACCAGTGGCTCTACCTCCGATGCTGGGAATTTCTTGGAGGCTTGGAACTGCCCTTGCCTGTTCTTAATGTTGTTATTAGTCCTCTTGATGTTGTCTGCAGTGAACCGCCCAAAGCATCCAGTATCCCCCCAAAATTAAGCTTGCCACAAACATTATGGCTTTAGGAATCTAGACCAGGTAAGAACAGGTTTTTAAGTGGGCCAAAAAAGCCTGGTAGGTGTGTCCATTATAATTTTTATTTTTATTGCACACGATAATCGCTGCGATAATACTCGTGATTCACGATATTGGCTGCGGGAGAGTGATACATAGCTTTTTTTTTCAATATAAGTTATTACTATTAACCTACAAAATGCATTTTAATGTTAAATGAAAACGACTAATATGTTCCTAACAAATAAGCTTAACTTACACTCATAGTTTTTTTTATACTAAATTGTTACCGTTCTATGATGGCACTCATATTGTTTCATTAACGTGCCTTTTTGTAAACCGTTGTGATGGTTATCTAACTCAACGTCGGAATAGAAGAGTTTTTAAATAAATAAATAAATAAATAAATAAATAAATAAATAAATAGTGTATTTCATTCACGCTACCAGACACTTGTTTCAATTTCCTCTGGCCAAACTCCGCCCACTCGATTACCCAATTTTTAATTTGCGTACGCATTTTGCATTGTGGAATTTATCGCGTTCGTTATGGTGTTATCACAAGCATTATCGTGTGTGATAAGGCCCTAACGCATTTTGATAAATGACCCAGATAGGGCCAGATTAATTAAGGCTTTTCTCCCATTGTGAGCCTACGGGAAAAACCTTTAAGGCTCGATTTTAAAAGGCCTGAGCATGTTAAAAATGTGGGTTACACACGTGGCTGGGCCTTGCACACACTGCATGCATTTTAGAACAGGCCCAGTCATGCGCATAAGCCCCATTACATGCAGAAATGCTGGGCTAGCAAAAAGGGGGTGGTGTCTGGGTCGGGAGGAGTTGAGCGGGGCTGGTCGGGACAGCGGCCATTAAGCTTTGTCCTGGAGAATCTCGTGCCGGCAGTCAGCCGGCACATGCAACAAACTTCTGCTCGGGAGGACAGTAAGTATTAAAATTTTTAAAAAAATGGAGAAAGCTAGGGGTCGGGTGGGAGAGGGGTAGATGGAGGAAGAATAGGGTTAGGAAAGTTCCTTCCCAGTCTGCTCCTTAATTGGAGGGGACTGGGTGGGAGCTGGGCAAAGGTCAGATCACATCATCGCGCGCACTTTAGAAATTTCTCCAACCCCTGTGCGCGAGCGTCACGGGCCGCTATCTCGTGCACGCGCTGATGTTAAAATCCAGCACGCATGTGCGCGCAGATCTCGAATTTTATAACATGTGCACGCCGACGTGCATCCATTTCCTAAAAATATTACAAAACATTCTGCTTTTTGTAACTTTTTTTTCCTGTTCTGAACACGCATGTTCTTTCAAAGTGACATCAGTCAGCATCCTGTGTATATTAAAAAGTAAATACAGATGAGTTAGAAGCAACCTTTCTCTCACGTGTAAAAAGACCCAAAATGCCTGGCACATGCAAAACTGCCAGCGTTTTGTTCTTTCTATATTTTTATGCATGTAGTCCCTATTTAGAATCAAAAAAACTTTTCCCATATCTCAATGAGAAATGCCTTTTCCGAGTGTGGGTTTCCTTTGTCCTTATGTTTGTGGTCTTATTTATAAACAATTTGAAACTAAGCCCCCTTGCAAGTTGTAAACCTTTGTGCGTAGACTGCTACACGCCAAAGTTTACACCAGTTCTGAGTTAATGAGCTGCTAGGGTACAATAACACGGAAAGCAGCTTATTAATTCAGAATCAGGCAAAAGCTGGCATGTCATGATACCTTTGCTGGCTATTTGCCAAAGCTAGTTACACCTCCATACATGGCAGTGATCCTCCTCGGACATCTCTGAGATAAGCTGCCGGAAATGAGATTCACTACTACTAACCCGTGAGATTTTCCGCAGGTCAGTGCTCTGGTTTCTATGTGTTCCCATGAGATGGGAAGCTGGGCACATAATTTAAAGGTTGTAAAATGCAACAGCGTGTGTCCAGTAATCCAATACTCTTGATAAGTAGTTGTAGAAATAGTGGTAGTAAAAATACTAGTAGTTCCACTAGCAGAAGAATCAGATTGAATACATTCCTGAAATGGTAAATAAGATGAAAATTGTATTTTCCTGTTCTATGTATAAGATACTCTAGACTCTTAAGAAAACCAAAAGCAAGTCATCCCCCGGCTTATTATTTATGGTCTCTCTGCTCACCTGAATGGTCTTTGGCCTTTCAGGTCAGTGAATCTCTGTGATGACAATGACTCCTGTGTTCAGATAATTTATTATTCCTTGCACCTAGTCTTTCTATGCACCATGTATCTCTGAGCTGGGTTCAGAGAGGATGGAGAGATTTCATACATGCAAGTTGGCATTTTATATCTCTGCTCGAATTTCAGTCCAAAGATAAATAGATATGCATGGAATCAACATAATGTTGCGCCCAGATAGATTAACTAACATTAAGCCTTCTGTTCAATATATGGAAATTGCTTTCACCTTACAATGTGTTCTTCAAACCTGCCTTTGTTCTGTAGATAATTCTCAGTTCTACTGAGCTCTGCATGACAGTATTAGCTTGTGTTTTCATACAGCATTTCTTATATTATCTCAGGACAAATATATCAAAATAGAGTTCAACTGATACATTTCTGCAAGTTGCTAGTAATAATAGTAATTTTGCAACAGGTGGGTAAATTATGTGTCAGAAACACACATAGCTTTATTAAGTTAAGTTCAGAGCAAACTTATGCACATTCATTAGTTTTGGAGATTATCTGAGCTAATATGCACAAACTCACCAGCACTAAACTACCCCTGCTTTTTAGCGGGGTATAACTAGTGTGGATTAATTTTTGTGCATACATTTTAAAATGGAGTGAGCATATAAATCCAACTCCCATCTGACTCTGCCCCCAGAACACCTATTTTTGTGTGCATATTTGCATGAGTTCAGGTGCCACACATACTAGGTGCATGAGACATATTTCATGCATGAAGCTTTGAAAATTATTTTTAATGTTTGTCTTTTATATTAGACTTGTAATGTCCATCAAAAACAAAAGGGGATAAATGTCTTCCCCAGTACTCTTCTCCTCCCCCCTCTCTGACTCAAGTAATCTTTTCCTCCTCACCAATCCCCGCTCAAGCCTAGCACTATCCCTCTCCCCCTATACTTTCCCCAGTGTGCAGAACTGTGTCTGGGTGAGACTGTGTGGAAGTATTTGTGAGAGACACAGTGAGCATATATTTGTGAGATAGAGTAAGTGATTGAGAATGAGGTATTGTGTCTGGCCACATGAATTTGTGAAAGTCAGAATGTGAGTGAGAGAGTGAGTGAACTGTAGAGACAGTGTGTTAAAAATCTGCAGTGGTAGCACTAACCAGTCGAGTGTGGAGACAAGAGAATGAGGTTCCTAAGAGAATGGCAGCAATGGTCAGATGAGTGTGGAGGGGAGTGAGTGAGGACCCTGTGAGAATAGAAACAAACAAAAAAAAATAACAATTTTGTTAATATTTTCTGTCTTTTCATTTCAAAACATGAAACAACATAGGAAAGGTTGTTCTAATTTCCTTTGTCATTTCTAATGACATGAGAGAGACCTATGATTAGAATCAACCCCATAAAAGTGAATAATTTCACAAATGCAGTTTGTTGACTCAGCTATGAAGGTGGCATTATGACTTAATAATTATTAATGATCCTTGAAGGGTAGATTCATTGTTTTTGATATACTGTTTATCTATCCATATTGGTTGATTTATTTTGTGTATTTCTAATGACTGTACAAGACAGCTTGGTTAGAGTGAGAGCTTTTTTTAAGATTCTGCTATTTTTCCTGCAGGACATTTTTTCAATCACAAATCTGGGTGAATACAGTTTTATTGAAAGCTTATTCAGTTTTGCTAAACCTCTAAAAATATTCAGGAGAAACCACAATGTCTGAAATATGCAAACATTACCAGGCAATATTTTTCACTATGAAGTAATTTATGTCATCAAAGTTTTGTTTGTACTTCTATGGGAAAGCACATTATTTTAGATTATAAATGTTTTATTTAATAAAATTTAGTTTTTCATATGATATACCTCATGCATTTTTTATGAATACAAATGAGTACAAATTATATGCATTTTACTTTGTTGAAGTTTACAATTAATGAGAAATCTGTTGAAGTCATTTTTTCACAAAGCTCTTAAAGACACTGTGACTCTGTTCCAGTGAAATAAATCATCCTTCAAATAGAAAACATTCTTTTCAGTGCTTTTGCTCAATTGAATCAAATATTTATCATAGAATACATTTTTCTGGACAGAACTAACTTATGGAGATAACGTATAAATGCATCAGAAGTTTTGCCGACCCTTTGAATTTATATAATAGCAAGGTTTATCAAAGATAATAACTTGCTCTGTAACTGCTTCGGTTAGTAGCTCAACAAATTACAACACTGAAAGATTCTGACTATTCAAAGTTTCAACTTTATCAACAGATTGCTTATAAATTCATAGGAGTTCTATGCAATATTTACTGCTCTTTAGACTTATAATTCTAAACTTGTGACAAGCTGTGGGAAGTTATATAAACACACATTATTGTTTTCTGGCTAGGTCAGTGCTTCAATCATAGCAAATACTGTAAAAGTATTCTGACTCCATAGAAACATAGAAATATGATGGCAGAAAAAGACCATATGGCCCTTCTAGTTTGCCCATCCATCTAATTTATCTAGCTCTTAAAATTCCCATCACTCCCTCAGAGATCCCCTGCATTTATCCTATTCTTTCTTGAATTCAGATACCATTTTTGCCTCCACCACCTCCATTGGGTTTTACGATTCTGCTTGTGGGATAGGCCCACAAGCAGCCTCTCACCTTCTGCCAGCCAGCTCCTTGACGTCACTGCCCTGCCTTCATGCGGCCTGGAGGCCGCCGTTGCTTGCTGCCATGCTCCGCGGCAGGCCAGCTGCCCCTGTTTCTCCTCCATGTGGCCAGAAGGCCTCCATCGCCACTTCTTTGCAGCCCGGAGGCCGCCCTTGCTCATCTTCTGCATGGTGGGCCTTGCCGCCGTGCTTCTATGTGGCCAGGAGGCTGCTGACGCTGAGCCCCATGCGGCAGAGTGCCGTTCCTGCTCCTCTCCCCTTCACAGCTGGGAGCCACCGATGCCAGCGCTGTCCTCTGTGGCTTGGAGCCACCTCCAGTTTCCTCTTCTTGCAGCCAGGAGGCCGCCCTGGATCTCCTCTTCATGGCCTGGAGGGCCCCACCGGTGTTTCTTCAGTGACTGGAGCCGCCCCCAGCTACTCTTCATGGCAGGAGCCACCTCTGATGCCTCGGGCCTGCTTCCTTGTCTCGGCTCCTCTTCTCAGCATGGCTGCTGTCTCTGGTCCTGCCTCCTTAGGCACGGGGCCGTGCCTCTCCTCAAGATTTAAAGGGCCAGTTCTCCTGGCTCCGCCTCATGATGTCATCCTGGGTGTTCCTCTTCAGCCCTACAAAAGGGCTCAGCCTTCATTTCCTCTTCGCCTTCACAAGGAGTCAATCCTGGAGTTGGACTACTCCTGGATCTTCCGTTCCAGCTCTTCAGTCCAGGAGTCTCCAACGATGTCCTCCCCTGCTTTTGCAAGGCACTCTGTTCTTTGTGGAATTCCCTTGTCTTCCTCCGTAGTTCCTGATCCTTGTCTTCTTCTTCATTCCATGTCCTGGTCTCTCGTCGGATCCTGTGTTCCTGTCCACTGATGTATCTGTCCGATGTCTTCGTCTACAGATGTCTCCTTCTTCAGATGACCTTGCTTCCTAGGGATGTGCATCAGGTGCCTGATCGTTTGCTCTTTCGGGTTCATCTGGCCATGAGAAAATCTCAATTTCCTCTTGATTGGCTTTTTTTTTTTTTTTTAGTAAAACATTGTTTTTCGACTTGTGCACTAATGGGGGTTAGCGCGCATTAACAAAAAATAACAAAAAATAAACATTTTTTTGTTAATGCGCGCTAACCCAAAAAATGATTTTCATGAAAATTTGGGGGAAAAAGTGTTCATTTCATGATTTAACCGATAAATAACAAATTAAGAAATATCATACGATATTTCAATTCCTTATAAAAATGATTCACATCCCTATGCTTCCAAATGACCATGTCTTCCATGATGTCCGTTTCAGATGCCATGTTTGCAGAAGTCTTTCTCTGAAGTAGTCTTTGCCAGTAGATGTCCAGATGTCCTGTCCGTTGGGGCCTTCATGATGCTCTTGGTTGAGTGTCCGGCAGATCCAATGTCCAGAAGGCCTGGTATTCAGATGTCCTATCTTCCTGTGCCTCCTCGCTGCTCTTGATTGAGTGTCTTTGGGGATATGAGGTCCTGATGTCCCTGCCTTGGATACCCTAGTCCTACCTGCTTTCAGATGTCTTGTCTTTGTTGTTCCCGAGATCCTTGTCTCCAGATGACCATGCCATCTAGTCTTCTTATGTTCTGCCTTTCATCGTCTGTCCATTCTTCAAGAGTCCTAGTCTTGCCTCAGCCCTGCCTTAGCCTTGCCTTGACCTTGATGTAGTCCTACTCGAACCTTGACGTAGCCATGTATGATCCTTGGTATAGCCATGACTGGACTTTTGACGAAGCCATGTCTGAACTTTGGCATAGCCATGATTGATCTTTGACGTAGCCATGTCTGAACCCTGATATACCCTTGCCTTGACCTTTATGTATCCATGCCTTGTAACCATGCCTTGACCTTGATGTAACCGTGCGTTGACCCTGATGTAACCATGACACAGCCTTTCCTTCTTGCCTGATGTTTTGCCCGGCCATGTCTCCAAATACTTTCGTATTGACCATGTCTTCTAGTATCATATGATCGAGTCTTCAAGCATCCTCATCTGACCATGTCTTCAGTGTCCTCGTCTGACCAGTATCATCGCCTGTCCTTGACCTCTCTTCATCCTGGCGCATTTGCTGTTCCCGTATGGCAGGTCCGAAAGGGCTATGGAGTGGCCAGAGTGCTACCCCAGAGACCAGCATTGCATTGTTGGGTCACTACTGATGCATCATGTTCGGTGGAGGCCCAAATCCCTGGTCTTCAGCCTGTCCGCCTGTGCTGGGATATGTCTCATATGCCTCGGCGCGTCCACGGAGCACCTCTCTGCAGTCGCATCATGCTCCAAGGGCACACCACTCTCCCCGGAAGCGGGATCATTCTATAGTACTCCCGCAACACTGGGAAGCTGTTCCATGCATCCACAACCCTCTCTGTAATGAAATATTTCTTTAGTCTACCTCCTTTCACCTTCATCCCATGACCCCTTGTTCTAGAGCTTCCTTTCAATTGAAAGAACTCACCTCCTGTGCATGGAACTTAGACAATTTGCAGTTTAAAGCAAGGTCAAACATTGCCAAAAATCATGATTGAATATGCTGCAATCTCAAGATTTTCATGCGCCAACTCAGTCAAAGGCTAATCCCAAAAAAAAAAACGGATTTCAGAGGTGTTTTGAAAGTATTGTGCACTCCAGGAATTGTGTTCCAATTTTCTCAGTGGAAAAGGGTAAACAGTGGAGTGCCTCAGGGATCTGTACTTGAACCGGTGCTTTTCAATATATATATATAAATGATCTGGAAATGATATGATGAGTGAGGTTATCAAATTTGCGGATGATACAAAATTATTCAGAGTAGTTAAATCACAAGCGGTTTGTGATATATTACAGGAGGACCATGTAAGACTGGAAGATTGGGCATCCAAATGGCAGATGAAATTTAATGTGGACAAGTACAAGGTGTGGTATATAGGGAAAAATAACCCTTGCTGTAGTTATACGATGTTAGGTTCCATATTAGGAGCTACCACCCAGGAAAAAGATATAGGCATCATAATGGATAAAATTGTCGGCTCAGTGTGATGCAGCAGTCAAACAAGCAAACAGAATGTTAGGCATTATTAGGATGGGAATGGTTAATAAAATGGAAAATATCATAATGCCTCTATATCGCTCCATGTTGAGACCGCACTTTGAATACTGTGTACAATTCTGGTTGCTGCATCTCAAAAAAGATATAGTTGTGATGGAGAAGGTACAGAGAAGGGCAAAATGATAAAGGGGATGGAACAGCTCCCCTATGAGGAAAGGCTGAAGAGGTTAGGGCAGCTTGGAGAAGAGACGGCTGAGGGGGGATATGATAGAGGTCTTTAAGATCATGAGAGATCTTGAATGAGTAGATGTAAATCGATTATTTACACTTTCGAATAATAGAAGGGGGCATTCCATGAAGTTAGAAATAGCACATTTAAGACTAATCAGAGAAAATTCTTTTTCACTCAATGCACAATAAAGCTCTGGAAATTGTTGCCAGAGGATGTGGTTAGTGCAGTTAGTGTAGCTGGGTTCAAAAAAGGTTTGGATAAGTTCTTGGAGAAGTCCATTAACAGCTATCAATCAAGTTTACTTAGGGAATAGCCACTGCTATTAATTTGGTCTGACCCAGCATGGCAATTTCTTATGTTCTTTGGTTCTTATACAGATGGTGCAGCCATAGTAAAAGCACAGGAGTAGATTTTCTAAAAGTGTGCCCGCACGTACTTTTGTTCGGCACCAGGCGCAACAAAAGTACGCTGGATTTTATAAGATACGCGCGTAGCCACGCATATCTTATAAAATCCTGGGTCGGCGCGCGCAAGGGGGTGCACATTTGTGCAACTTGCGTACGCCGAGCCCTGCGCACGCTGCCCGTTCCCTCCGAGGCCGCTCCGAAATCGGAACGGCATCAGAGGGAACTTTCCTTCCACCCCCCAAGTTATGCCTGCCGGAAGCAAGTGTAACTCGCGCGCGCCAGCGGGCTGCTGGCGCGTGTTTCCCCAGCCCGGCACCAGTTTCTGAGGCCTTGGCCACACCCCCGAAATGCCCCCAGGCCAGCACCACGCCCCCGACATGCCCCCCGGAATGCCCCAAATGTTGCGTCAGCCCCGACATGCCCCCCGACACCCCCCCCCCCCGGAAAGCCCCGGGACATATGCATGTCCCAGGGCTTGCGTGCGCTGCTGAGCCTAAGCAAAATAGGCTTGGTGCGCGCAGGGGGGGTTTAAAGGGTTACACGCATAACTTATGTGCGTAACCCTTTTAAAATCTACACCTCAGTCTCTTGTCACAGATGTTCTTATGTTCTTATGTCATGCTGCTTTCATGGAAGATATTTCAAGGATCCCTCTTTGCTGGGATCTAAGGTTTCATGTTGGATGATAAATTTGTAACAAAAAATGTATGCACAAAATGTCACCGGCGCGAACAAAAGTACACCAGATTTTATAAGATATGCGTGTAGCCGCATGTATCTTATAAAATCCGGGGTCGGCGCGCGCAAGGGGGTGCACATTTGTGCAACCTGCGTGCGCCAAGCCCAGCGCGGCCTGCCTGTTCCCTCCGAGGCCGCTCCGATTTTGGAGTGGCCTCGGAGGGAACTTTTCTTCGCCCTCCCCCCACCTTCCCCTCCCTTCCCCTCCCTTCCCCTCCCTTCCCCTACCTACCCCCCCCCCCCGGCCCTATCTAAACCCCCCCCCCTTAACTTTGCGCGCATCGCCGGCAGCTCCGCTCCGTCCTCCGGTCCCGGGGGCGTGGTCCGGAGGCCTCGACCACGCCCCCGGACCGGCGCCACGCCCCGGGCCCGCCCCCGAAATGCCGCGACACGCCCCCAAAACGCCGCATCGTTTCGGGAACGCCCCCGGACACGCCCCCCTCCCTCCCCGTTTCGAAAGCCCCGGGACTTACGCGCATCCCGGGGCTTTACGCGCGCCGGCGCCTATGCAAAATAGGCGCGCTGGTGCGCGAGGGCCCTGCGTGCGTGAATCCTGCCGTATTTACGCGCGCAGGGGTTTTAAAATCCGCCCCTAAGTGTAGTGAGCACTGCAGTAGCAAGTTACCCCCATGTTTAATTGTTCCCCAAACCGTATAAGTTGGGGCTCTCATTGGTTGCTGTCTGAATCCAAATTCCCTTTTCCCACTGCCATTGAAGCAAAGAAAGACCAGTGCCCATTTTAGTAGCCACCCTCTGGATTGATTCTAATTGATTTGTATGCTTTTGATGGTGCGATCTCCGGAACTGTACACAGTATTCCAAATGAGGTCTCTCCAGAAACCTATGCAGGGGCAATATCACCTCCCTTTTTCTGCTAACCATTCCTCTCCCTATGCAGCTAAGCATCCTTCTTGCTTTTACCATTGCTTTCTCCACCTGTTTGGCCACCTGAAGATCATCAGATATGATAATCCCCAGATTCCGCTCATCTTTTGTACTTAGAAGAATTTTTCCTCCAATGCTGTACCTCTCCCTTAGGTTTTTACAGCCCATTTTATATTACTCTGCATTTTATAGTATTAAATGTTAGCTGCCAGTCTCTAGACCGTTTCTTGAGCTTCACTAGATCCCTCCTTATGTTTTGCACACCTTTCTGGTTGTCTTTACCCTGTTGCAGATTTTGGTATCATCAGCATAAAGACAAACCTTTCTCGACGATCCTTCTGTATGTCACTCAAGAAAATGCTGAAAAGAGCTAGTCTAAATCCTGGAGAAAAACCACTAGTAACGCCTCCTCTTCAAAGTAAACTCCTTTTGCCACTACCCTTTGTTGCCTCCCACTCAGTCAGTTTCAGATCCAGTTGGTGACTCCAGATTCCATACCAAGGGGTGCACAATTTATTTAAAAGTCTCTGGTGCAGAACTGTGGCAAAGGCCTTACTGAAATCAGAGTACACTATGTCTTGCACTCTCCCTTGATCCAACTGTCTGGTCACCCAATCAAAGAAATAGATCAGATTCATCTGACAAGATTTACCACTAGTAAATCCATGCTGCCTAAAATTTTGCAATCTATTGGATTCCAGAAACTGCACTATCTTCTTTTTTAGCAGCGATTCTATTAATTTGCTCACAACAAAGGTCAGATTAACTGCTGTCTATAGTTCCCAGCCTCCTCTATAGTTCCACTTTTCTGAAAAGAAACCACATCTGCCTCTCTCCAGTCCTCCAGAACTACTCCCAACTCTAAAGAAGAATTGAATAATTCAGCCAGTGCAGGTGCCAGGATTTCTCTAATTTCTCTCAATAACCTCAGATGTAGCCCATCAGGCCCATCACCTTATTTATTTTAAGTTTAGTAAGCTCCTCACAAATACACTGTTCTGAAAATCGATTGAGTTTTACCTCACTTCTAATCTTATTTGTGTCTGTTTTATATGGTTCTGCTTCAGGCCTTTCCACAGTGAGCACCTTTTAGAAGTATTTGTTAAGCAATTTTGCTTTTTTTCTTAACAGCCTCTATGTATTCCACCCCTTAACCTCTGAGTCTCACAATGCCACTCTTGCACTTCCTTCTATCACTAACATATCTAAAAAAAAAAGTCTTGTCCCCCCATTTTACTGTATTTAATGTTTTTTCTTCCACTTGAATTGCTGCATTCCTGACTACTTTCCCAGCTTCTCTTAGCTTTTCCAGATATTGTTGCCTGTCATCCACTTTCTGTGATCTTGTGTAGTTTATGAATTCTAACCCGTTCTCCCTTACCTGTGCAGCTACTTCTTTAGAAAAACATAGCTGCCTCTTTTTCCTCTTCCCTTTATTTACTGTCCTAACAAGAAAGGTTAGTTGCCCCTTATATCTCCTTTTAGTTTTGCCCACTGCTCTTCTATTTCCCCTGTTAACAACTTCTTTAGGTATTCCACCATTTTAACAATGTTATTTTTGATCACTGCCTTTGAATGAATCATCTCTTGTGCTTTAATAGTAAAACAAACCATCCAGTGATCTCTGGATCCCAGATGATTATCAACTACAACATCAGAGATAATATCCCCATTGGTAAGCACCAGGTCCAGTGTTGCATCCTCCCATGTGGGTTCCATTACCAGTTGTAGAGAATCCAGGATCTCCTTGCTTCTGGAAGACACTATTTATTTATTTATTTAAAAATGTTTCTATACCGCTTTTACAAACAAGGTTTAGTATTTTACAAAAAATCTTATAATAAAATAAAAAAGGCAATAATAACAAAATTCATAAATTATTAAAACTCATCACATTAAATATAACAAATCGAAACGAGTGCCACCTTATAGATTATTACGGTATATGAAATGAAAAAATGAAAGAATTAGAAGGTTGTGTGTTGAGTAAGTGGTTAATGTTTGTTTGAAATAATTTTGAAAGCAATCTGGAATAAATGAGTTTTTAAGGATTTCTTAAAGTGAATTGGATTGGATAGTGATCTTAGTGAATCTGGTAATGCGTTCCAAAGGGTGGGACCTGCTACTGAAAAGGCCCTTTTTCTTGTGATATCTAATCGTGCTTGCCGAGGTGAGACTACAGCTGAGACGTCCCTTAACAATAGCACCTCCCCTTTCATAGCAATTTTGTGAATATCCTCTATTAAACCTCTAACCATCTCCTGTCTGTGATGCCATTTGTCACCAATCTATTAAGGGCACTATGGGGAGTAAACAATGCTCTAGTTTGGCACGGATGCATTTCCCTTTGAAAATATTGTTTGTATTTTATTTGTTCAATAGTATAAAATAATTTTAAGAACAAGATCAAAACTTTGATAAATCTTCCCTCATGTGTCCTGGATTAAGGATGTGCAAATTCTTTGTAATGAACTTGAAATAGCTGAATTTCAGCCTGGCTAGTTAAATGAATTGCCATTGATTTCCTTCAAGAATTTTTTTTCCTGAAATTCTGTAGTGGATCTGAGGAAATCTACTGAGCTGCAGAAATCCAAAGTGGATTTTCCAGCGACTGACTGATTATACAAGATATATGAACTAATTCAACAAGCCTGTGGATTTTGAGTGGGTTTGTTAAATTGGTTTATAAAGAACTTTCAAACAACCTTACTCAGCTCTGTGCCAGGTGGATTGAAGTTATTGGCTAATTGTATAAAGTTCATATAAATCTCTGGTAGCATCTTAGCCATGGGGGCAGGGGCTGGTCACTTTGGGGAATTAGTGATAAATCAGTCATCTGTGGGTTTTGGGCCTGGGCTGACAGTTTCTTGATTTACCATTTGACCAGATCAACTAGTTATTTATTTATTTACAGTAATTTATAATCTGCCCAATTGCCAGACCGCTGTTCTGGGCAGTTCAAAATCACATAAAAATATAACTTATAAACAGAATTTTTAAAATACACCACACACACACATACATACACACATCTCATACATATATTACTTAAACATCACTTAAACACCTCGTGATACAAATAAGCCTTTATCTGTTTGCGAAGAGCACAAAAATCCTGCAGTGGCTTAATTTTCTCAGGGAGACCATGTCACAGACGTGAGGTGATACTAAAGAAAGCCCAATTTCTCGTCTCCTGCAGTCTCACCAAGGAAACACTAACAAAGCAGAATTCTGGAACCGTAAGGGTCTGTTAGGAGTGTACCTAGCTACGACCTTCTTAAGATAATCCTGACCCTCCCCCTGCAGGGCCTGAAAGGTCAAAGACAGTATTTAAATTTGATTCTCTGTTCAGCTGGAAGCCAATGCAAGGTCTCCAGCATGGGAGAAATATGAGCCCGCAAAGGCACCCCAGTCAGCAAACGAGCAGCAGCATTCATTACTAATTGCAATGCCCTTAGATGACATTATGGAAGACCCACATAAAGGGAATTATAATAATCCAATGTCAAAAAAATAAATGCTTCTCTTACCACCCTGAAATCTATCCTGTCAAGAATATTTTTAAAATGTTGCAATTTCTGCAATTTATAAAAAAACAACCTGTACCACTGTTTGGAGCTGTTCCCGAAAAAAAAAATGATCAAACACTACTCCCAAATTTTTCATCCTGATTTGAATTGGAAAAATCAAATCATCCAAAAACAGATGTGTGTGTGTGTGGGGGGGGGGGGGGGAGCTTATTATTGATATTATGTGAAATATGTAGAACATCATTTTTTGAAATGTTTAAAAGTAAACAATTTTGTATTTCCTGAAAAACTCCCCATCTCCTGATCTATCTTAAAACCAATTGAAGGTCATCCAAGTAGGCCATACAAAAAACTCCCAAAATTCTGTAGCATACCAAAAAGAGGGGGACTTTGTCTGTGAGACTGCCCTTCTCTGAATCATCAGAGCTATTACCAGCTGGCCCATCATTGAGGAGACCATGCAGCTGCCATCCGGCATTTTACCTATCTGCCGAGATGACATTGGGCACTAGCCCTGCCCCCCAATGATGTCACACACACAGGAGGTAGAAGAGCTGGTGGCCAATGCCAGATGAGATCCTGTTTGTGTGACCTCTCTGGATCATCAGAGCCATTATCATCTGGCCCATCATTGGAGAGACCATGCTGCTGCCATCCGGTATTTTCCCTATAAGCCAAGAAGTCATTGGGTGCTAGCCTCGCCCTCTGATGATGTCACATGAATGGGGGGGGGAGTAGAGCTGGCAGCAAATGCTGGAGGTGCTGCACGCTAGCTCCTTTATGCTCTCCTTCATGCGTGCTGAGTAGCAACGAGCCCAGTACCCTTGATCCTTCATCTTATTTATTTATATTTATTTTATTTATTTTTAATTTTTATATACCGGAATTCCTGTATGCAATACAAATCAATCCGGTTTACAAGTAACAAAAAGGTTGCCCTGGTCTGGGAGGTTAGACCGGGGTTTTTTACATAGAACATTGAACAGTAACAATCAACCATTGAACATTATTACATTATTACAAGGAACATTGCAAGTAACTATAAATATTTAACAAATGACAAATAACCTTATTCGTGTTTTGAATCTTCTCTGGATGGACACCTGAATTTTCTCGCCCATTCTATCAAGGTTGTATTATATCAGGGGAGATATGGGGACCTCAGCGAGGTACAACATCACTGAGGTGTTTGTCCTCATCTTGCTGCATCCCTATCACTTCCTCAAATTTAGCTTACGACCCTTATCCCTATTCACAACATCTTAACATTTATCTGATCGACGCACAAGCAGTCAGAAAGAAAATTCATATTGTTGCTGATTTGATCAGAGATAGTGAACCTGGTTTCTTCAGCATCACCAAATCTTGGATCCTGCCCTCTGATGAAGCCTTATTAAATCAAATTTCTATTCCAGGTTACACGACAATTTACCAAGCAAGAAAAAAGGGTAGAGGAGGGGGATCTCTTAATCATTTATAGGGACATATTCAAGATGGCTCATGAAGACCTTAGTGACAAATTACCCTATGAATGTCTGTTCTTGTTTTCTGATTGGTTCATTTTATGTTTGGTCTATTGTCCACCTCCTTTTATCTAATAACCTATCACTATTCTTCAAACAGTTGTTTCAAAAGACAACCTGAACAACATGGTTATTTTAGGTCATTTCAATCTACAGTTTGGTGAAAATATCCTTTCTCCTCAAGGTGCCCTCTTTCATGATATTTTATCCTCCCTAGGGTGGGAACAGATCACTTCATTCTCTATACATAAGCTGGGCAACACCTTGGACTTTCAATAACGCTGTTTTTGGACATTTGCATATTTTGAATAATTTTTCATTGTCATATGCTGATTCTTTGAAGCCAAGGACATCCAAGGATTTTTCCAACAATTCATTTGTTACTAAAAGGTTCATTAGTATTTCCAAACTCAGTGAAACAGCAGACTTATTTCAGTTAATTTTGTCCTAATATTAAGGAAAGAGTTTTTAGCTGGACTGCATTTTTAGATGATTCCTTAGACAAGGCTGCCCCGCTAGTATCAAAATGGAACTTGAAGAAAAATAATTCACCATGGCTTACCCCCAATGGTAGATCCTTGAAGATTCAGCTCAGATGCAGCAAACGTCATTGGCGGAAAATACTTCTGATGATTCTTTAGTGGTTTACAATTTTTTACTAAATTTATATCGTACTTCCATTGAGGACTCTAAATATGTTTTCAACTCCAAACTTATTCATGATATCGGTTATAATCTCAAGGAGCTGTTCAGAATAGCTAAAACCCTTACAAATACCTCTCCTGGTGCTCTCTATGCTTCCTTGATTCCCACATGTGATTTCAATTGCACTGATTTATTGAACCAGTTTGTTGGTAAAATTTCTACTCTCACAGCCCCTTTTTTTTCTGCTCCAGACTGGCTCCCTTCAGACATGATATTCTCTAACCCCACATGGAGTGACCTTGAATCCGTCTTTCTCTAGAACTAGGGCAGATCATCTCTAAACTAAATCCAGCCTGAAACTCTTGGAATCCTTGTAACTCTGCGATACTGAAAAGGATCAAAGACACTCTGTTACCATCTTTATGTGCCTTAGTCAATCTATCACTATCTGAGGGCTCAATTACAGAACCCCTTAAGAAAGCAGTGGTCAAACCTCTTTTGAAAAAAAAAAAACAGCTTAGACCCTGCAAATCTCAACAACTTCAGGCCTATTTCTTCCCTCCCTTTTTTAAATAAACTCATTGAAAGTAGGGTTTTTAACCAACTGATGGATTTCATTGAGTCCCAGCAAATTCTGGATCCCTATCAATTTGAATTCAGAAAATCTTTAAGCACTGAACTGCTAATTTTGTATCTTATTGACTCCTTTAGAAGAAGACAGGCCCTAGCTACATCATTAGATATCACTATGGGATTTGATACCATTGATCATGCCATCCTATTACATCGCCTTCATGACTGTGGCATTTCCGGAACTGTGTTACAGTGGTTTACTTCTTTTGTATTTCATCAATTTCAAATTTAACAATAAGTCAAATTTAACAATAAGTCTTCTCAATGGGCTGAAGTCACCACAGGATTCCCCCAAGGTTCAGCATTATCAGCAATGCTTTTTAATATGTATCTTTCAACTTTGTGCAAAGTTTTAACTGTGCTGTGCGATGGATATAAATTAAATGCAGATGCTATCCAGTTTGTCGTTTGCATGCACCCCTCATGCACTGAAACAGTTGATCTAGTAAGCCTGTGTGTATCCACTATCAAGCAATGGATACTTTTCAATAAGCTGTCGCTAAACCTATTGAAATTCAATGTCTGTTGATTCATCGCCCTTTGTCAAAAATTTCTCATGACTCTATTATGACTGACAACATTTCATTCACACTGAACTCTTGTATAAGCAACCTGGGTGTCTTATTTGACTCTTCGTTATCATTTCATACATTTGTTAAAAATAGAATTAGAGCTGTTTTTTTCAAACTTCATGTGCTTTGTGGCCTTAAACATCTGCTAGAGAAAGCAGATTTTCAAACCATGGTACAGTCCTATCTACCGTTAGTAGACTACTGGAATTCTACTCTCCTTGGTATTCCTGCAGCAACACTTTAACCCCTTCAATTATTGCTAAATGCCGCAGTGCAACTTATTACCAGCATCAACAAGTGTGAGCACATTACTCCAGTGTGCTCTCTGAATTACATTGACTTCCAATTGAGGAAAGCATTAAGTATAAGATCTCACCTTGGAGCAATGCTCCTTTATGGTTTTATTGTCAACTTTGTTCCACACAATGAGGCTTGTTAGATGTGCTCTCACTATTGCATGCCAGACTTGGTGTTACCAGAGACTGCACTTATTCTGTGGCCACCCCAGTTATCTGGAACTCTTCTCTCGAATTTCTACATATATCAGACAGTGTTAAGACTTTTAAAACCCTGCTGAAAGCATGGCTATTTGTACAAGAGTTTTACTAAGTCCACAGAAAGTTCCTGTTCCTGTATGTTTGAATTTTATTGTTGCTGTGAATTCTGATTTTGGTGTGTATTTATTGAAATGCTATGATTTTCTCTATGTTCTTCTCCCAGGATGTAGGTGATTAATAAATTCAATTAAAAGATAAAAAAAATAAATACATATAGTTTAAAAAGGGCAGGAGGCAAAGAAGAGCTTCTCACCAGGGATCATTTCAACCTGGCATCATCATCTGTTGATAACAATCTTCTACGAAAGAACAGAATCAGTGGAGAACAATACCCCCAACTCCTACCTCTGCTAATCTTCTATACATTATTTCATGTGACAAGGAATCAAAAGCTGTGGAGATATCTAACAGGACAATTATCACATCCTGCCTCTGATTTTAGGATGGATAACATTGGGTTTAGAAAGAACTATCTTGCTTTGGGTGGCTCATTCTTTCATTGTCTACCATACTTCAAACATTATATACTCTTTTTTTTTTTGGCTTGCAAAATGTATCTTAAAAGTACAAACCAAACAAAACCTATAGCCTTCTTGAAATATTATAAAAAACATAAATACTAAAAGTATGCCAGGGTGGGAATTGAAAAGAAGAATTATTCAAAAGATAGGAAAACCCCTTATCTTTTCTGTGGAAGGTAATTGCATGATGGTAGGAGATACATATAGTTCTTTACATCATTTTTCTTCTTGTTTGAACACAGAGGAAGTTGCCAGTGAAGGAATGTTGTAATTATATTCTTGCTTAGCCCAGCAGGATTTACCCTTCGTGCACTTTCTTTGAATACCATGTTGATTTTAATTAGCGTTCTTTTTTTTTTTTTTTTTAATCTTAACTTTAGTGTAGGTTCTTTTGCAATCAAGTTTCAAGAAAATGTAGCCCATGAAGGTTGCAAGAGTACAATCGATGAACCTCCAGTCTTCTCTCAGTCACAACAGAGCCTATAAACAAGAAAGATGACGCATCATAGCAATTTACTGAGAAATGCATTTCATACTTTTAAGCTAAATGCGGTCAAAATAGCAAAGGGAGGGCATAGCAGGACAGATTTTTCTATTAGTTATCATATGATCACCACTACCTTTGGAATAAGTCAAACTTTTGTGTGGCTTATGCCACCACAGGAGGGATCCTTGTCAGCGGATAACTTTCTCCACTGTTAAAACAGGGATATTTAATAGGGATGAGCATGGGGCAAATGTTTGCTTCAAGGTTTGTTTGTTTGTTTCTTTTCATTTGGATTTTCGGTTCATTTCATGTTCATTTCAGTTTGGTTTTATTTGCCCATTTCAAACAAACCGAAAAAAAGAACAGAAATGAGCCCCTTCCCCATCGCCACCCCCCCAAAAAAAAAATGGTCCCTGCTTATCCCTTTGCAGGGGGTCTCATAACAAAAAAATCACAGGAGTGGTTTCTACTCCCTCCTGCCTCACGACTCCTCCTTGAAGAATTGCACCAGCTGGCTCTGAGGTCACAGCCAAGATGTTTTACGGCCTTAAAGCAGGCAACTGTAAAACAATAGGGGGCCAGCCTCAGAGCTGGCCAGCTCCAGTTTGCAATTGGAAGCCATGGGGAAGAAGTCAGGGGATCTGTTCCTGTCTTTTTTTTTTTTGCACATCCTTAATTACTTAATTTGATCAACTTTTTTTTTTTGTATAGTATGTTTATATAAAGTCTGATTTAAAAATAAAGTAAAACACTCTCATATGAAGAACACAGGAAATAGGGAATCATGTCCCTCTAAAGGAAAATCTCCTACAAAGGATGCATTTATTGCATGGTAAGGGTTCATTTTCAAACAATCATGTGGGTCTTTGGTCCTACCCAAACTATGCCCTCAAGAAATAAGATAGACAGACATAGGGTTTGATCTTTCAGTCGGTGCACATCTCATGTCTTCTTCTAGTTAACAAAATGCAACAACTACATCAATAGCAATGCTATATTTGTTCAAGAAGGGCAAAGAGATCTCAATTTTGTATTGCTCTCTAACCTCCAGGTATTCCCTGTCAAAAAGAGGTTTCCTGGAAGTAAAGAAACCTAAGAAAACAGAATGATGATGTGCACAATCTGGAAGGGGGAGGTGGGATAGCCCAGTTCCCAATACAACAAGGCTTTCTGCTTTTTTCCAGTTTTAATAGATTGCATTTCTAGAGTCTTGGATCTCACTTCACTAATCCATTACTTGTGGGGAAATTCTCCCATAAATGGTGGGGGATTTAGATGAAGTCTTGAAGCTGCAGTATTTTTGATCATCTTAACACTGGTTTTCAGCTCTGAGGGCATTTAACCGTGAGCCATCATTCTTCTTTTACTTCTATCTACTTTTCAGTTTTAATATCTTTGTCAGAATACACCTAGACCTCTAATTGCATTTATTTATTTGCTTTATATTTATTTATTTAAATCTTTTTCTATACCGTCGTTAAGGTGGGTACCGTCACAACGGTTTACATAAAGTAATGCTATTGTAATCTTACATTTTACATGGGTGCCATATGGTTCGGTAACAGTTTTTAAGCAAGATTAATTATTAAATGAGGTTGAAAAAACATGTCTAGTTCAATTCTATAGCAGTTTGAGTACAGGACTCGTTCTCTAATTGTAGCTTTATGCTTTACTGCAGAGTTCACTTAAAAACTACACACATAGGGGTAGATTATAAATACTTGCGTGATTGCGTACTTTTGTTTGCGCACCAGGCGCGAACAAAAGTACGCTGGATTTTATAAGATACGCGCGTAGCCGAGCGTATCTTATAAAATCTGGGGTCGGCACGCGCAAGGGGGTGCACATTTGTGCAACCTGCGTGCGCCGAGCCCAGCGCGAGCTGCCTTTTTCCTCCGAGGCCGCTCCGATTTCGGAGCGGCCTCGGATGGAACTTTCCTTCGCCCTCCCCCCACCTTCCCTTCCTTTCCCCTACCTAACCCACCCCCCCGGCCCTATCTAAACCCCCCCTACCTTTGTCGGTAAAGTCACGTCTGCTGAAAGCAGGCGTGACTTTGCGCGCGTCGGCCGGCAGCCCCGCTCCGTCCTCCGGTCCCGGGGGCTGGTCCGGAGGCCTCGACCACGCCCCCGAGCTAGCACCACGCCCCCGGGCCCGCCCCCGAAACGTCGCGTTGTTTCGGGAACGCCCCGGACACGCCCCTTCCCGCCCCTTTTCGAAAGCCCCAGGACTTACGCGCGTCCCACGGCTTTACGCGCGCCGGCGGCCTATGCAAAATAGGCCGCCGGCGCACGAGGGCCCTGCGCGCGTAAATCCGGATTTACGTAAATCCGGATTTACGCGCGCAGGGCTTTTAAAATCCGCCCCTTAGTGATTACTGTTGTGTGGTTGGGGGTTTCTTTTTTTTTTTTTAATTTCTTTTACCTTTGCTTTCATGTAAGTTTTCTTTTGTTGTTTAAATAGCTATGTAATTTGAATATTCCTCTTAAAGTGTAAGTTTCAAAATGTATGTAGATGCATAACAGGCTTTCCAATGGGAACTGTCTTTCTTAAGACATTCACATTTGCTAGAAGACTGTATTACATTTCAGAGCAATTTAAATGGGCAGGAAAAACATTTACACATATTAAATGCCTCACCTGAAAACTGCTTTTCCTCAATGCGGCTAAACTTCTACATGATATTGCATATTTGTCGCGATCATGTTAAGGTCGGGAGAGGAACAGTCTGCACATACATGGCATTTTATAGAGGCGTTCAGGCCAAAATATGCTGTGTGATATCATTTTTTATCATTTGTGTTGCGCCGGCGGTGGACCCTTGGGCCGAGGTGGGGTTGACGCGTCCTGTAGGTAGGGTCCTACGAATCTCTACCATCAGCAGGCAGAATGGGCTGATGTATGGAGGCCAGCTGGCCCTTCACCAATACCAGCCCTCGTTCCCCATGGGTTGAGCCTTTGGGTGCCGGAGCTGGCTGTATTTAGGTGGGCCTCTGTATGTCATCGTCGATGAAGAGGTTGAGGTCAGTCCAGAGACAGCAGGAGCGAGATGGTACAGTCTCGTACTGGATGAGGTAGTGTCCCAGAGACCCGGGCACCAAAGGAACCAAGGCAGACAGGGGCGCCCGAGCAAAAGCAGGCCAGAGCCTGAATAGGCCAAGTCCAGGATGTAGGCTGAAGAGGCGTCGTGGAACAAGCTTGAGTCAGGGCTGGCGGCAATCTGGAAGCAGTGGCAAGTAAGGCTGAGGTCTGATCATGGAGATAGACAAACATAGTCATGCAATGAAGAGGTCTGTGTCTGGAGAGAGGCAAAAACATAGTCAGGCAAAGCAGAGGTCCGGACTTGGAGACAGTCAGCGGTGTGGTCAAAGTCTGTGTAGTCAATCCGAGGAAAGGTGAAAAGCAGGAATGAGGGAGCAAAGAAACATAGAAACATAGAAATGACGGCAGAAGAAGACCAAACGGCCCATCCAGTCTGCCCAGCAAGCTACGCACTTTATCCATTTTTATTTCCCTTTTTCTCTCTCCCACCTGTCACTATTGGCTTCCAGTACCCTCCAGCCCCAATTCCCCTCCACCCCACCACCAATCTAGAGAGCAGCGCCGTATCTGCATCCAAGTGACATCCAGCTCAATTAGGGGTAGCAACTGCCGTAACAAGCAGGCCACACCCCTGCCCCATACTCTTACCCACCCCTGTTATTATTTTTTGTTTGTTTTTTGTTTATTTTTTTTTTGGAGATAGCAGCCCTCCATCCTTCCGCTCCGTGAAGGTGGAACAATAACTACTGGCCACTGGCATCCCGCTCCGTGAATGCCTCTGTGGCTACTGCCGCTACTGCCGCTCCGTGCAGTATTTGAATGCCTCTGTGCATCTTTTTTTGATGGATGAAAATATCATACAATATTTTCTAATCCGTCATGTATCGGGGGTCCCAAAAAATGATAGGAAAGCCCAACAAAATTTTCATGTGGTTTTCTTATTGTTTTGGGAAGGGGGGGAGAAAGGGCACACAGGAAAAAAAAAACCCAAAGCCACCCGACCCTTTAGGTCTAATTATTTACAATCCTCCACCCTTCCAACCCCGCCAAAACTTGCCTAATGTCCCTGGTGGTCCAGCGGGGGTCCAGGGAGTGATGTCCCCCTCTCGGGCCGTCGACTGCCACTAATCAAAATGGCGCCGATGGCCCTTTGCCCTTACATGTGATGGGGCTATAGGTGCCATTGGCCGGCCCTTTTCACATGGTAGGAGCAATGGATGGCCCGCGCCAAATAGTGTACACTAAAAACAATAGAAGGAACATAAGAACATAAGAAATTGCCATGCTGGGTCAGACCAAGGGTTCATCAAGCCCAGCATCCTGTTTCCAACAGAGGCCAAAACCAGGCCACAAGAACCTGGTAATTACCCAAACACCAAGAAGACCCCATGATACTGATGCAATTAATAGCAGTGGCTATTCCCTATGGATTACATTTTAAAAGAGTGCATGTAGGCGCACATGTGTGCGTGCAACCCGGCGCACACACATGTACACCCAATTTTATAATTTGCGCGAGCAGGTGCACGCAAGTTATAAAATCGAGGGTCGGTGTGCGCAAGGTGGTGCACGATTATGCACCTTGAACGCGCCGAACCAGTGCCAAGTCACGTTGCCTTCCCCTGTTCCCTCCCCACCATGCTACCTTCCCTTCCCTTCCCCTACCTCCCCTGCCCTTTCCCCCCTACCTCTTTCTTTTTTTCACTGTTGTTTCAAAACTTACTTCAGCCCTGGGTGCACAGCACCTGGGTGCTGCTTGCATAAGACCGGTTACCCACGTAACCATTTTAAAATCTGGCCCTAAGTAAACTTAATTAATAGCAGTTAATGGACTTCTCCTCCAAGAACTTATCCAAACATTTTTTGAACCCAGCTACACTAACTGCACTAACCACATCCTCTAGCAACAAATTTCAGAGCTTAATTGTGCGTTGAGTGAAAAATAATTTTCTCTGATTAGTCTTAAATGTGCTACTTGCTAACTTCATGGAATGCTTTCTATTATCCGAAAGTGTAAATAACCAATTCACATCTACCTGTTCAAGACCTCTCATGATCTAAAAGACCTATCCCTTCTTCAAGCTGAACATCTCTTCAGCCTTTCCTCATAGGGGAGCTGTTCCATCCCCTTTATCATTTTGGTTGCCCTTCTCTGTACCTTCTCCATTGCAACTATATCTTTTTTGAGATGTGGCGACCAGAATTGTACACAATATTCAAGGTGCGGTCTCACCATGCAGCGATACAGAGGCATTATGACATTTTCTGTTTTATTAACCATTCCCTTCCTAATAATTCCTAACATTCTGTTTGCTTTTTTGACTGCTGCAGCACACTGAGCTGATGATTTCAAAGTATTATCCACTATGATGCCTAGATCTTTTTTCTGGGTGGTGGCTCCTAATATGGAACCTAATATTTTGTAAATACAGCAAGGTTATTTTTCCCTATATGGAACACCTTGCACTTGTCCACATTAAATTTCATCTGCAATTTGGATGCCCAATCTTCCATTCTTACAAAGTCTTCCTGTAATGTATCATAATCCACTTGTGATTTAACTACTCTGAATAATGTTGTATCATCCACAAATTTGATAACCTCACTCATTGTATTCCTTTCCAGATCATTTATATATATTGAAAGCACCAGTCCAAGTACAGATCCCTGAGGCACTCCACTCTTTACCCTTTTCCACTGAGAAAATTGTCCATTTAATCCTACTCTGTTTCCTGTCTTTTAACCAGTTTGTAATCCAAGAACGGACATCACCTCCTATCCCATGACTTTTTAGTTTTCCTAGAAGCCTCTCATGAGGGACTTTATCAAACGCCTTCTGAAAATCCAAATACACTACATCTACCGGTTCACCTATATCCATATATTTATTAACCCCTTCAAAAAAAATCAGATTTATTAGGCAAGACTTTCCTTGGGTAAATCCATGTTGACAGTTTTCTATTAAACCATGTCTTTCTATATGATCTAGGATTATGATCTTTAGAATAGTTTCCACTATTTTTCCCAGCACTGAAATGAGGCTCACTGGTCTATAGTTACCCAGGTCACCTCTGGAGCCCTTTTTAAATATTGGGGTTACATTGGCCACCCTCCAGTCTTCAGGTACAATGGATGATTTTAATGGTACATTACAAATTTTGACGAATAGATCTGAAATTTCATTTTTTAGTTCCTTCTGTACCCTAGGATGCATACTATCCAGTCCAGGTGATTTGCTACTCTTTAGTTTTTCAATCTGGCCTATTACATCTTCCCGGATGTAGTAGGAAAAATGCAAAATGTTGAAAATAACATGGAATGACATACACAAATGTTATTGACATTCTCTGTTATTTCAAATGAATGCACATCCTATTTTTAGATCTTCATTTATACCTTTCCTGCTAACATGTACCCTCATGTTCTTTTTATCCTTGGCAAATTTGAAAGCTAATGGTCATGCACACTTCTGCTTTGAACATTGGTGTAGACCATCTCATGTATACAGAGATGGGTTTTTTAAAAATTTGTCAGATTACTTATTGGACGTGCAGTGTCCAACTTATCCATTCATTGACATACCCAGGATTTACAGAGACGGGGAGGGCAATAATGAAAAAATGCTCCTTTTCATTGCTTCCCTCTCTTTGTGTGGGTAAAAGTATCCATGAACATCAGCAAAGTGCCTATTTTTACCCGTGTATGTTTGCTGGTGTACTCGGTGCAGAGCTGGATCAGGGGAAGCTCGTATGCAAAGAGTTTTCAGTAATCCAATTTCACACGTGTATTTTGGTTGCGAGCACATATTTATCGGGGTGCTTTTTCATTGAGCAAAACAAAGCAAAACTGCCTGTCTGGTTTTCTAGTGATTATTCTAACAAACCCCATAGGTAAAAACTGCCCAGGAGGTTTGAATTTGTTTTATTTTATTTAAAAAAAAGAAATAAAAGTGAAAGAAAACTATTTTCTTCATATTCCTTTGTTTTTTTTTTTCAAGTTGTGTTGTCCCTGCACTGCAGAACATGCCCCCCTCCCAGAAAAAACAAACAAACACCTCCTGGCCCCTTCCTGAATGCCTCCAGTTTCTCTCTGACAATTTTACCTCATTTAAATCTTCATGGGCCAGGAGTCATCCTTGGTCACTCCTGCTCTGCTGCTATTTCAAATGGCAATGGTGCCATTATCACTTTGCTCTGTACAGAATGGTATGTACTGGCACCATCTTATATGGAACAAAGTAATAATAGTGCCAGCACCTGGGTCAAAGTGAAGGGGATTAAATGAACGTCATGGGGTAAGAAAGCTCAGAGGAGGCTATGGACATTGGGGAAGGGCCCAGGAATTGCATTTTGTTTTTACGGTAGGGCAAGGACACGAACATATTTTCATTTTATTTTGGTTTTCAGTTCTCTTTTCATTTATTTATTTTATTCCTTCATTTCAAATAAAAGAAACAAAAGACATAAAAACAAAAATACAAAACAAATGTGCACGCTCCTGTGGGTAGTCAGATAACTCTCATTTCCTATGCGAAGAAAAATGTAACTGCAGTGGGTGGTATGGCATTGGAGGACAGAGCTGCTGTGTGTGAGACAGCAATTGCAGGGACAGCTACCCACCCACTCCAGTACAGGATGGAAGGCTGTGTGGAGGGCAACTCAGGATGTACGAGATGCTAGAGGCTGAGTCTGTCCCTCGAGGACAGGTGAGCACACATATAGTTCTAAAAATCTATGGTCTGTGCCTTTCTAAACAGGTAAGGGACACACTCATGAACTGGGAAGGAGGAGGGGATCAGGACAGTGCTTGCAGTGAGGACAATGTGCCATGCGTAAAGGATGTCATGGGCTCTGTCTGCAGTCTTTGTCATCATGTCAAATAATTACTATCAGCATGCACAGTGTTATGCAAAATAATTTACTCAAACATCCAACATGTATCTCTGTAGGCTATGATACAAGATATTTAAAAAGAATATAGAAGTAAAGCCTGAGTTTTTGAAACTACTGTAGGGAGATATCCCATGTATAACCACGGAACACATCCAATATGAATCATAATAGTGAAAGAGGGCTACAGACAAGTATACTGATAGGCCAAAACACTTTGTTCAGATGAGAACTTTAAACCAGAACTGAAGGATACTTATCAGGATCAGCCAGTTTGTAAGCTCCTGTGTAAATAAAACATGGCAGAGGGACAATGCAGCTACTTACGCTCATAGGCAGGAGTCCCAGAGCAGCCAAGGGAAGTCCAGAGGTCAGAGGGACTCCCACCCTTGGATGAAGGGGGAACATTCTGAAACAGAGAAAAAGCTGATGTGGCTGATAGCATTAATGGCAGGAACCCCTCAAAAAGAAAAGTGGAGGAGGGAAAAACCTGTAATGTGGCAAAGACCCTCCACCCACTACATGATTATGCATGAGCTTATGCATATTTATCACCTGGAAAGAATAAGATGATGGGGAAATAAGGACAAAAAAGAGTGGAACTGAAGCAGCCCCAGCAACCCATGCTATTGAGGAGTGAGAAGACTAGGTATGGCCAGGAGACCAGAGAGGGGAAACGCGCTGCCTAGTATTAGATGGTGCTGAGGGGTCTGAGATGGTGAGGAGCCAAGAGCAGTCTGGCAGCTCTGCCAGTACCAGACCCAGAAGCTATCCTTCACCCTTACCCACATTCTCTAGGCCTCCAGCCAATGCCTGCTTCAGAGTTAAACAGGGAAATTGCCTGAAATTGGGATCAGGGGTAATTTAGCCATAAGTATTAAAATATTAGGCAGGCTAAGGTTTATGGCATGTTTGAAACCAACCATGGTACAGAACTTTGTTTAGGGTAAACTGCTGCTTAGTGGTCAGGATGTTAGAGACAGGAATTGTTGTTGTCTTCTAAATGCTAAATCCTGCCAAATCTGATAAATAAAAGTCTAATTCTGAGCAGAACATGTTTTATTTTCTTTAACAATTGTAAAGTGGAGGGGAACTTTAAGTGTCCTGTAGAAGACAGGTCCCTGCACCCCTAAACATAGGACCCTACTTCCTAGAAAACAAGTTTTATAATCAACTTCTATGTTCTTTAAATCAGACTTGGATCACACCTTATGATTCAGATTAAAGAGACTTTGCCATAACAATTTGTATGTGTGAATTTCCACTAACAAAAAGCAGGGTTGTCAGAAGAGCAGGGCAAGCAGGGCAACAGCCTAGGTCACTAGCACACTTTGTTGAGGGGGAGGTGCGCTAATGCCCCATCCTGCTGCCACTGCTGCTATTTTATCTGTCAAATCAGAACGCAAGCTTTCTTGAGTTCTCTTAGCTGTAGCTGCCTTATTGGGCTGGACAGTATTGTAATCCAAGGTGGATCTGCCCCCACACTTGGTCTTGTCTCCAGACTGCTCAGGGCACTGCTAGGTCCAGCAATGTTCCTGACTAAAAGCACATTCTCCAGTATCTTTGATATTTCCCATCAACTATTCTGTTAGGGACATACTATTAATTTCCAAACCAGCTTATTGTGTCCTCAGCTCATGTTTGTAAAATATATTGTCATATAGATTTAATGTGAAGTGCTATTTAAAATATTTTTGCTTTTCTTCTTTTAATATGCCTATATACTTGTTAAATGATTGAATAGTAAATCTAATTTCTACAATAAACAGCATAAGAGAAATACATGCATTAATGCCTTAACCACAACATAATGTAATCTGAAAATATTTAATTTAGAAAATTTATTGTAATTGCCTTCCTGTTTGAGTTTATTGAGCTGCTGTTGTATATAAATGTATTTCAATGTAATTATAATAGAGATCAATAAAAACAAAATACCAGTAGAGCCACTCAGAGGTGAACAAACATGTGCAGCCCAATTTAAAATAGTTAATTTGAGAATTTGCTAGTAGTCTATGGTTTCTTTGATCCCAATACAATATCTGATATTTTTTACATTAAATCAATTCATAGTAAATTTTATTATTTCAAAGCTAAAATAAGTCAATTGAAATTGATAAATTTTCATTTTCAAAATGTGTAGTATAAGCTCTTACTGATTCACTCAATAATGTTTTCATGGCAGATTCCATACTAAAATCAGTTGTCAGCAACTTTGTATGGATGCTGAGAATGGTACTGGTTAATAATTATTTCATTTTATACTTGAAATACATCTACTTTTTGACTTTATTTGGGACAGAATATTTATCAATTAGTTTTAAACATGCTTAGTTTTCTCAAGAAATGATTATCTTTTTCAATTACATGTAAAATAACTATAACTATAAATGTAACTATAAATCTGCTGAAATATTTATTGGATCCTACTTTCATATTTATCAGACATATTGAGCTCTCCCAGACTAGTTGAGGTTGTAGTAGACAGGAAGGAAGGGAGAGGAGGGCTGACAGATTCATACAGGGGGTTAACATGAATCATGTCTGACCATGATCTAAACATTCATTATTATTTTTCAGCAATATTTGCAATAAATGAATCTGTAAAAGAAAGTCAACAATAGAATAAGACCTCCTTGAAGTAATATAAGATATAAAGAACATATGTTTTGCCATGCTGGACAAAAAGATTCTTTGAGCCCAGCATCCTATTTCCAACAGTAGCCAAACCAGATCACAAGTACCTGGCAGGAATCCTAAGTTCAAGGGTCAAGTAATATATTTTTCCATGTCTCCCTTAATAATGGTTTAAGGACTTTTCTTCCAGGAATTTAACCAAACCCTTTTTTGGAATCCAGCTACACTAATTGCTTTTTCCACATCCTTCAGCAGCAAATTCCAGTTTATTTATGCATTAAGTAAATAGGTATGATTTTCTCCTATTCATCTTATATAGTAACTTCATTGAATGTTCTCTAGTCTTTGTACTTTTTGAAAGCATAAACATCTGATTTGCATTTCCCGTTCCAATCCACTAAATATTTTGTAGACCTTTATCAAATCTCCCTTCATTCATCTCTTCTCCAAGCTGAAGAATCCTAACCTCGTTAGCCTTTCCTCATAGGGCAATCATTCCATCCCCTTTATCATTTTGGTTGACCTTCTTTGTACCTTTTCTAATTCCACTATATCTTTTTTGAGATGCGGTGACCAGAACTTCACACAGTATTCAAGATGCATTTGTACCATGGAGCAATTACAGAGGCATCGTGATATTCTCTGATTTATTATCCAATCCTTTCCTAAATATTCCTAGCATTCTGCTAGCTTTCTTGGCCACTGCTGCACACTGGGCAGATGATTTAAACATATTATCCACAGTGACGCCTAGATCTATTTCTTGCATCATGTAATCTTGCATCGTGTAGCTATAACATGGGTTCCTCTTCCCTGTGTTCATCACTTTGCACTTGACCACATTAAATGCCATCTGCCATTTAGATGCCAAGTCTTTCAGTCTCACAAGGTCCTCTTATAACTTCTCAAAGTCCTCTTATGATTTAACAACTTTGAATAGTTTTGTATCAGCAGCAGATTTGTCCCTCTCACTCATTATTAACATCTCTAAGTCATTTATAAATATGTTAAACAGCAGACGTCTCAATAGAGATCCCTGGGGCACTCTACTACTCACCTTTCTCCAATGAGAAAGTTGACAATTTAACCTTACTCTCTATTTTCTTTTAACCAGTTCTCAATTCACACTAGAACATTGCCTCCTATCCCAAAACTTTTAATTTCCTCATAAGACAGTTTGTCAAATGCTTTATGAAAGTCCAAATACACTATCAGACAAATTTTAAAACAATCACATGCATAAAAATCGGCACTTATATGCGTGACCGGGGGTTGCACACGCCGCATGCATTTTCAATAGGGCCCCGTATAAGTGCCAATAAATGCACAAGTGCCAGGCCCTGAAAAACGAGTGGGCTTGGGGGCATGGTCTGGGTGGGGAGAGACAGGATGGGGTGGGACAGAGGCCAGTCAGGACAGTGGCCATTAGCCACTGTTCCAGGGAACTGTGCGCCGGCCGGCTGCTGACACGCACAAACTACTTCTGCACTGGAGGAGCAATAAGTCGTAAAATAAAAAAAATTTGGGTAGGGAGGTAGGGGTTAGGCGTCAGGATGGAGAGGGGGAAGGGAATGAAGATTAGTCAGGGGGCTTGGGAATTTCCTCCCAGTCTGCTCCTTAATTGTAGTGGATTTGGAGGGAACTGGGGAAGGCCCAGCGCACATGTGCACATGGTCAAAGGATTTTATGACATACACATGCTGGCGTGCCATGTTATAAAATCAGCGCATGCATGTGCATGCACCAGGAACCACATGCACATGGACATGCATGCGCTCCTTTTAAAATCTATCCTTATTTCAACTACTCATCTTTATCCACGTTTATTTACTCATTCAAAAAGTATAGCAAACTTCTCTTATCTAAATGCATGTTGTACTTGCCCCATTAAACTATGACTATTGTTCTTTATAATAATTTTTCCTGGCAAAGATGGCACGCTCATTTTCCTGGATCACCTATGAAATCCTTTTAAAAATTGGTACTATATTGGCCACCCTTCAATATATAGGTACATTAGCTGGTTTTAATGATAGATTATAGATTAATAAAAATAGGTCTGCATTTTCATTTTTCAGTCCTTTCAGTACTCTGGGTTGTATACCATCTGGCCCAGGTAATTTGCTACTCTTTAGTTTGTCAATTTGCCCTATTACATCTTCCAGGTTCAATGTGATTTGTTTCATTTCCTCTGAATCATTACTTTTAAATATCACTTCTGGCATGGGAATTTGCCTTTAAGTTAAATAAGTTCTGAGAGGAAACTAAACTGAATAAGCAAACAAATAAAAAAGCCTCCTGTTACTAAACTGGCTGATGATAACTTTAAAACACTTTCATACTTGTGGGCATCACATGCTCACAAATAAATATGACAAATGCATATAAATGAATTTGGAGCCCTTTGATTAATCATCGATGCAAATTGTACAACATTACTTTCTCTTGCAGTTATTGTATATTTTATCTTACACATAAAACACTCACAATGACTATACTTGTCTTTAAAGTTGAAGCACCTATCTTAGTAAGCAAGAATCAACAAGGAATGGGCCAATCAAAAAGGCACCATAGATGTCCAAAAACAATGATTGTAAATCCAAGAACCCAACACAGTCCGCATTGTGAAAATTTCATTCCCTATCTCAAGGAGACCTCTTGAACATACATTCATAAAAACACATAGAGACAACCATCTTTTAAAAATGCAGGTGAACCAATCCTCAATCATTAAGTCATAAAACTTCATTGGAGGCAAAGTACACAACTTTATAAAGAAAATGCACTGTATTAGATCAACAAACACCCAGTCTATTTCTAAATTAAGACTGTCGGGTTCCACAGTGTTTAAACATAATATCCAATATTGTTCAAATCTGCTCAGAGCATACCTGATACATGCGACGGCGAGCACATGTTATAAAATCTATTGGCCGCATGCGCATGTGCAGAGGGTGCGCACGGGGTGTGAATTTTACTAAATTGCACACAACGACACAATTGAGCCTTTCCCAGTTCCCTTCCAGTCTGATCATTAAGGAGGGAACTTCACTACCCCGTCTAACCTTCCTTCCCTTTCCCCTCTCCACCCTGACCCCTAACCCCTACCTACCTACCCCCACATTTTTTATTTTATTTTTATTTATTTATTTATTTGTATTTTTCTATACCGGCATTCACGGAGTTCGTATCATGTCGGTTTACATAAAACAAGGGGTGAGAAATACATTATAACGTAAATAACTAATAACATAAGAGTATACATTAAAAAGTAAAACAAGTGCATGGAAGAAAAAAGTTACAATAAAACGGGGTCATTCTAACTGGGATTAGAGTTAGAGGAAAGATAAACAGTTTAACGAGAAGTAAAACATTGTAATGATTGGTAGATAGAGACTGTTTCAGTTTAATAGGAAATGATCAGTAATGCTGCATTTGATGGTAGTGAATCTTTAAGGGTCCGGAAATGCTTTCATGAACAGCCATGTTTTCAGTCTTTTCCTGAAGGTTTGAAGACATGGTTCCTGTCTTAGTTCTAGGGGGATGGAGTTCCACAGTGGGGGACCTGCTGTGGAGAAGGCCCGATCTCTCAATGTTGGGTGGTATTGTTGTGTGGTACCTGTAGATATTCTCTATATGCTTCTCTGATGGGTCTGTTGGAGGAGTGTTTTTTAAGAGCTATTTGTAGATGGAGTGGAGCCAGTCCATGAATATTCTTGTAGATTGTGGTGAGGGATTTATGAATTATTCTGTAGTGGATTGGTAACCAGTGTAGGTCTTTAAGGACTGGTGTAATGTGATCTCTTCTTCTTTTGTTTGTTAGAATTCTTGCTGCGGTGTTCTGTATCATTTGGAGCGGTTTAGTATGAGATGATGGGATGCCTAGTAGGATGGAGTTGCAGTAATCAATTTTCGCGAATATTATTGCTTGGAGCACTGTTCTATAATCATGGAAGTGAAATAGGGGTTTTATTCTTTTTAATACGTGCAGTTTGTGGAAGCAGTCTTTGGTTGTTTGGTTGATAAACGATTTCAAATTTAGCCTGTTGTCTATGGAGACTCCTAAATCTCTTACTTTTGAGGTTTGCAAGTTGGCTGGCGGATTTGTAGTGATTTATGACTTACTGCTCCCCTGGAGCAGAAGTAGTTTGCATGCTGCAGCTGTCGCCACGCATTTCCCGGCTGGCATCCATCCCACCCCACCCCACCCATCCCCACCCAGACCACTCCCCCTACCTGCCCCTTTTCCAGGGCCCAGTATTTGTGCGTTATTGGCACTTATGCACATGGTCGGGCCCTTTTGGAAATGTGCGTGGCACATGCAGAGCCCGGCTATACGTGTAAGTGCCAAATGTTACATGCACGGCCATTTTAAAATTCAACCTAAAATGTTTAAGCATAATTTTGAAGGGGGAAGAGCAAAAGGAAATTGCATCAATAAAAAGAGAGAAGAGATCTAAAGGTTCAAAAACCTCTGTAAGGTATTTCTGAAAACCCGGAAAAATAAGGACAGTATATAGAAATTCAGGGAAAGAATAAGAACACAGGGAGGGTTAGAATAAGAACTAAAAGGGAATATTGAGGAGAAGAAACAATCCTCTCCAAAAGAAATAGAAGAATTTCCCCAGTTGTGATTGAATCTATGTAATGATGGGGGCTGTTTAACTCAAGTTACTCCCTAGAAGTTGCTTCAATATTGTGGCAAATCACTCTGAAAAGACCATCCAGGAGAATAGTTTGGATCATTCATAAAGTGCCACTACCTATGTGGCCCCAATATTTTTGCAAGGTGCGTAGAAAACCTCTCTCTTTTTTTTTTTTTTTGGGGGGGGGGGGGGCAGAGAGGGTGGTTAAGTTTTATACAAGAATTGAGATTCCACAAAACTGTATAACCCAGGTAGCTGTGACCAGGTCATTGTGAAGGAAGGGGTGAGGGTAGCACACACTTCCCTCCCTACACATTCCACAGCAAAGACAGACTGTAAAATATGACTCAACTTAAGTACCTGAGCCACAACTAATTCATTATATCAGGCATCATTGTGGCAGGCAGTGCATCACCTCTGGACCTGTGCCCACCGCAGTCAAGCAGAACCCAGTTCTTCCGAAAGGTACTCCTCATGGGAGTTCCTGATCGACCTACCATGGACAAGCAAGGTGACAATTCAACCAATGGGGACATTCAATCTGCCACAGCACTGGGGCTGACTGGCCCTGACATCAGACAGCCTCCTCAGCAGATTGCATGCCAACATCACAAAAATACAATGCACTGCTTTCAATTCGAAACCTTCTCCTGGCTCAGGTACTCCCACCAAAGTGCCCGGGTAGTCAATGGCTTGCTCTGGACCCTCTCCCACCACAGCTGTGGCCTAAGGATTAGTCAGTTCCCAATACCCTATGAATAGCCTGCCTAAAGGTATTTAAGAAAATGTCCTGAGCCATGTCTGAAAGGTATACCCCAAACAGGTTCTTGCACATGACACAAAGCCAATCATGCCCAACATGGTGAACCCTACAATGCTTGATGAAATGACCGATCTTCTTGTTCAGCTTCTGCATTCAGCAACTTCATGTCGGTGAGTTCAAGAACCAACAGCAGGAGATGATCTTGGACCACACAAATCTCATAAATGTCATCAAGGATGAAATAAGTGCAATGTTATTCCTCATATTATTGAAAAGAAACCAGCCATGAATTCCCTACAGATCATTGCCCCACCAGGCGAATGATGAGCACTTCGGGTGGTAGAGGTCTGACAGCTGGTTCCGCAGAAGGGGGATGAGCTGGTCCCAATGCATTCCTCTTCTACACAACCATCACACCATTACATATCAAGATGCAAGACCCACGTACACAGCAGCCATTTTAATTACCAGCAGATGGCCGGTTATGAAAACCGACCCAGAGTTTACCGGTGTCAGTCTTCATAACCCACAGCTGTGGCAAGGTCGTGTTAGCAAGGAGGTGCTAAGGTCACGCAAGTGACCCTAGCACCTCCTTGCTAGCATGACCCCCTAGTTTGGGTATAGCATGGCACCCCCCTTGCGGGCATCGTGCGCGTGTTAAGAAAGCGGGCGCTGACTTTTCAGCGCCTGCTTTCTGCGCTTTTTATTACATTGGCCCCTTAATGTGGAAGCGTCTTTTGAATCAGGATAGAGCCACAGCTCCTTTACAGCTGGTGCCACTGTACAGGGTTTGGGGCCCTACCAAAAGCACTATTTCCCTTTCCTGCTAAGGACCTTCCTGAGGAATTTGGGGAAGGTTGACTGGCAGCGCAGGTGGTGCAAATATGTTTACACTTGCAGTTCTGCACCACATATCCCCCTTTGTTAAACCACCAACAAGCCTTGGCAGTAGTGGGCAATGGTTGCCTTTGTCCCTGGGGTCATCTTGACCCCAAAAGGAATGGTTATCTACTGGCACATCTGAGCTTCTAGTCATCATGTGAGTGAGCCACAACTCAATGTCATGGATGCTCCAGGATATGCTTGGAGTGTCAGTCATTCTCTCTATAAACTGCTCATTGTAGTTGAGCCAGGCAAATCCATCAGATGTGAAATGGGCATAACAAATGTGTCCAAATAGCACAACATTGACAAATGCTGAGAGGGATCGCCTCTGCCCACTCTCAATGTCAGTCAAATGAAGGATTGTTGTTAATGTTCCTCACAACCCTTTTGTTCCAAGCAGGTGGCTCCTGTCCCTTGTTTACCTTCTGGGGATTCTCCCCCTCTTGCACCCATCCAGCAAACTGAATATGTTGATGTACTGAGGATGCCTATTGTGGTGCCAGAAGGAACGGGGTACACCCTGTAACAACTGCTTGGTAGTGTTCAGTATGGACAAGTCCATGCCTAAAGCAGCGGTGCCTCCTGAACCCTCTGCCATCGAAGAATCCTAGGAACCTGATAAAGACACCTTTCAAAAGGCAATAATCTTCACCATGTGCTTAATATGCCTCCTCAGAGTCTGGAAATCCATCTGTATGGCTTGGATATTGTTTTACTCAAGGTCATTGGTTCTAAGGTGGATGATAATGTCAACTTAAGAGTCCTTATGTTCTTCATTTATTGCATTGACTATCTAATTAGCAATTCTACTAGCTGAATATCCTGGAAGGCAGTGTTCCCCTTAAAAAATGTTCCCATATTAGTGCCTCTGATGTCTGAGTCTACCAGCACAGGGAGCTTCTTCTTATGGTTTTTGGTTGGGTTATGGAATTTCTGTGTGCATTGGGTTTTTTCTTTCTTTCCGATCCCACATTAGTCTCCATTGCTAGAGCTTCTTCATTTCCCAATATTTTGTACTTGTGTCACTTGAGAGTGGGTATCTCTGCATTACAAGTCTTATCCTATCCGAACCCTCTGTTATCCATTTATTCTTGGGTTTCTGGATGCTCTGTGCAAGTGGAGAAATGCATCTCAGCTGCACTATTGTGAAGAATGGGTGCTTTTGGGTCACAAGTCTAATCCTACCTGAGCCAACTGTAAATCCTTTGTGATGGGGGTCAGGAATAATTCCTGAATTTTTTAAAGTGGGTGAGACTTCCTTGCAGGTTTCAATGTGTGCCAAGTGGATTTTAAAAGTCGCCCCAATATGTGCATACTTGCTGTTGCACGCACAAATAAAAAGTTCAGAAAAAGGAGCAGGGCATGGGCGTGGTCTGGGCAGGGCATGTAAATTCCTGGATTTAAACTTTAAATTAGCTTGTAAATACTTACGTGCACTGGCATGTGTCGGAGTCCCCTGCCATGTAATTTTACTTCTGTTATAGATGACATGTAAGTAGTAAAACAAAAACATATAGGCAGATCAGTTGGGTTTTAAAGTTCTGAGCTAACAGGGGATAAGGGAGGCTATTAAACTAAGGAGATTTAGAAGTCCTAGCCCTTAACTGGGTGAAATGAGAATGAACTTTGAAAATGTCCAATAGCCTTGGCATGCGTGGCTTTTAAAATCCTCCCTATTAAGCGGTACAAGTGGCATTTGAATGCACAGGCATGCACAAACTTAAAATTGCATACACAACTGCATGCAGTCAGGAAATTTTGGAACATGTGTGTACATATGCATGAATTCTATAAAATGACCATATCCCTGGGCATGGATCGATGAAGGTGTGCGCGTATGCACCCGTGCACCGATTTAAAAGTTACCGTCCTTGTGCCGAATTTGTACTCTTTAAGATGAGTTTTAAAAAGCCTGTCGTGTGCCAAATCCGGGAGATATGCAAATATGTTGGGCCTGCACATGCCAAGCGGATTTTAAAAAACACCTGAGTACACGTGTATCTCCTGCTGCGGGCACAAATAAAAAGTTCCAAAAAAGGGATGGTCTGGGTATGAGAGAAAGAGAGAGAGAGAGAGAGAGAGAGAGAGAGAGAGAAGAGAGAGAGACTAGCAATAATGTCTGCTCCCTAGATAGGTATTTGTATCCCTATGGGTGGCCCACGTAGTAACTCGAGGTGAGGTTTATGTATTAGTGTAGGGGGTTAGGGGCCACTTTGACATTCAACATGAGACGTACGAACAGAACAGTGGTCTCTTTGAAGATTTGATGACCTTCGGAGTGAGGAGACTCACTCCAAGATGATATTTGTGCAAGGTTCTCTCAACCTAGCTTGATGGACACTCTACCTGGGTAACATCAAACTAGGTGGAGAGAACATTGCCCAAATCTCATCTTTGTCCTGGACATGGGCCGATGAACATGTGAACATGTATACCCTCATGCTTGTTTAAAAGTTACCATCCTTTTGTGAGTAATTCCCCCAGGAGTAAAATATGAGAGATTTGGAGATTTTTGGCTTGAACAAAGAGCTCCCCTTGATGCAAGATCTAGTTGCAACAAAAATCTGGTTTTCTTAGGGGTCCTTTGGCATTGAAGGTGATATGATACGACTCACCTGCTCATGATGAAAGGATAAAAGGGGCATGTAGGGATGACAAAGCAGTGCAAAAATACTAAATGTATTCTTTGCTTCGGTATTCACTGAGTAAGATGTAAGAGATATACCCATGCCAGAAACGATTTTCAAAGGTGATGATTCAGAGGAACTGAAACAAATGTCAGTGAACCAGGAAGATGTACTAGGGCAAATTGACAAACTAAAGAGTAGCAAATCACTTGGACCAGATGGTATACATCCCTGGGTGCTGAAAGTATGGAGAAATGAAATTGTGGAACTGTGATTGGAAATGTGTAAATTATCAGTAACATCATCTATGATACTTGAAGACTAGAAGGTTTCCAATATAACATAATTTTAAAAAAAGAGATCAAGGGGTGATCCAGGAAACTATAGACCACTGAGTCTGACATCTGTGCCAGACAAAATGGTAGAAACTAGAAACAATCATAAAGAACAAAATTGCTGCACATATAGAGAGGTATAGTTTAATAAGAGAAAGCCAACATGGATCTAGTAAATTGAAGACTTGCCTCACAAATGTGCTACATTACCAGAAAGCATTTGACAAAGTCTCATGAGAGACTTCTTAGAAAATTAGGAGGGATAGGATAGGAGGGAGTGTCCTATTGTAGATTGCCAACTTGTTAAAAGATAGAAAACAGAGAGTAGGGATAAATGTTACATTTTTTGAATGGAAAAAGGTAAAAAGTGGAGTTACCCAAGGATCTGTTCAGGGACAACTACTTTCTAAAAGGGATGTGCATCATTTTTTTTTTTTATCATTATCATCTCAGGCTTCGTTTTCTGGGCCCCCCCCCCCCCATGGTAAATTTAGTTTTTCCCGTGGTTCGCGGTTTTTTTTGGGGGGCCCCCAAATTTTGGGTTAGTGAGTGCTAACTCCCAATAGTGCACACTAATGGGTCAAAGTTAGGGTGCACTAACTCCTGTTAGTGCACACTAACCCGAAAAATGAAATTTTCTGAATTTCGGAAAAATCTAATTCAGTTTTCGGTTCCCCCAAACAAGGCAATTTCGTTGAAATTGCCTAATTTGAGAAAAACGAATGCACATCTCTACTTTCTAATATATTTATAAATAACCTGGAAATGGGAACAACAAGTGAGGTGATCAAATTTTCTGATGACACAAAATTATTCAAAGATGTTAAATCTAGGGATGTGAATCATTTTTTGACGATTTAAAATATCGTCTGATATTTTGTAAATCGTCAAAAATCTTTAAAGAGTGCGATACAATAGAAATTCCCCCGATTTATCGTGAAAAATCGTTAATCGGGTTTGTGTCCACTAACGGGAGTTATTGGGGGGGGGGGGGGGCGGGAAAACCGGCACACCAAAACAACCCCTAAACCCATCCCAACCCTTTAAAACTAATCCCTTACCTTCCACTACCCTCCCAAACCCCCCCAAAATATTTTAAAATCACCTGGTGGTCCAGTGGAAGCCCCGGGACCGATCGCCCGCTCTCGGGCCGTCGGCTGCCACTAATAAAAATGGCGCTGATGGCCCGATAAAAAAAACCCACCTCAACCCTTTAAAACTGACCCCTTAGCCTCTCCCACCCTCCCGACCTCCCCAAAAACATTTTTAAATCACCTGGTAGTCCAGTGGAAGCCCCGGGACCGATTGCCCGCTCTCGGGCCGTCGGCTTGCACTAATAAAAATAGCGCCTCCTTCACAGGTTTCTTGCTTTGGATATTTTTTAAAAAGTTTTTATTATGAGTTTTTGCCTCTATGGCCAATTTCATTTCAAATTCTCTCTTCGCCTGTCTTATCAATGTTTTACACTTAGCTTGACAATGCTTATGTTTTATCCTATTTTCTTCAGATGGATTCTTCTTCCAATTTTTGAAGGATTTTTTTTGGCTAAAATAGCCTCTTTCACCTCACCTTTTAACCATGACGGTAATCATTTTGCCTTCCTTCCACCTTTCTTAATGCACGGAATACATATGGACTGCACCTCTAGGATTGTATTTTTAAACAATGTCCATGCCTGTTGAACACTTTTAACCTTTGCAGCTGCACCTTTCAGTTTTTTTCTAACTATTTTTCTCATTTTATCAAAGTTTCCCTTTTTAAAATTTAGAGTTGGAGCTGCAGATTTACTTATTGTCCCCCTTGCAGTTATTAGTTTAAATTTGATCATGTTATGATCACTGTTGCCAAGTGGCCCCACCACTGTTACTTCTCTCACCATATTTTGCATTCCACTAAGAATTAAATCTAAAATAGCTCCCTCTCTTGTTGGTAACCTATCACTAAAATCATCCATTGTACCTGAAGACTGCCAATGTAACCCCAATATTTAAAAAGAGCTCCAGGGGCGATTTGGATAACTATAGACCAGCGAGCCTGACTTCAGTGCTGGGAAAAATAGTGGAAACTATTCTAAAGATCAAAATCGTAGAGCATATAGAAAGACATGGTTTAGTGGAAGACAGTCAACATGTATTTGCCCAAGGGAAGTCTTGCCTAACAAATCTACTTCATTTTTTTGAAGGGGTTAATAAACATGTGGATAAAGGTAATCTGGTAGATGTAGTGTATTTGGATTTTCAGAAGGCATTTGACAAAGTCCCTCATGAGAGGCTTCTAAGAAAACTAAAAAGTCATGGGTTAGGAGGCGATGTCCTTTCGTGGATTATAAACTGGTTAAAAGACAGGAAACAGAGAGTAGGATTAAATGGTCAATTTTCTCAGTGGACAAGGGTAAACAGTAGAGTGGCTCAGGGATTTGTACTTGGACCGGTGCTTTTCAATATATTTAAATGATTTGCAAAGGAAAACAATGAGTGAGGTTATCAAATTTGTGGACGATACAAAATTATTCAGAGTAGTTAAATCACAAGCAGACTGTGATACATTACAGGTGGACCTTGCAAAACTGGACGTCTAAATGGCAGATAAAATTTAATGTGGACAAGTGCAAGGTGTTGTATATAGGGAAAAATAACCCTTGCTGTAGTTACACGATGTTAGGTTCCATATTAGGAACTACCACCCAGGAAAAAGATCTAGGCATCATAGTGATAATACTTTAAAATTGTTGGCTCAGTGTGCTGCAGCAGTCAAAAAAGCAAACAGAATGTTAGGAATTATTAGGAAGGAATGGTTAATAAAACAGAAAATGTCATAATGCCTCTGTATCGCTGCATAGTGAGACCACATCTTGAATATTGTGTACAATTCTGGTCGCCACATCTCAAAAAAGATATAGTTGCAATGGAGAAGGTTCAGAGAAGAGCAATCAAAATGATAAAGGGGATGGAACAGCTCCCCTATGAGGAAAGGTTGAAGAGGTTAGGGCTGTTGAGCTTGGAGAAGAGATGGCTGAGGGGGGATATGATAGAGGTCTATAAGATCATGAGAGGTCTTGAATGAGTAGATGTGAATTGGTTATTTACATTTTCAGATAATAGAAGGACTAGGGGGCATTCCATGAAGGTAGCAAGTAGCACATTTAAGACTAATTGGAGAAAATTATTTTTCATTCAATGCACAATAAAGTTCTGGAATTTGTTGTCAGTGCAGTTAGTACAGCTGGATTCAAAAAAGATTTGGATAAATTGTTGGAGGAGAAGTCCATTAATGGCTATTAATCAAGTTGACTTAGGGAATAGCCACTGCATCAGTAGCACGGGATCTTCTTAGTGTTTGGGTAATTGCCAGATTCTTGTGGCCTGATTTGGCCTCTGTTGGAAACAGGATGCTGGGCTTGATGGACCCCTGGTCTGACCCAGCATGGCAATTTCTTATGTTCTTATAGTTTGTCAAATTAGGAATTTTTTTTTCTTGTGAAGTTTTGTTTTCTCCAACTGGATATTCATTAGTCTTGAGCAGTCTATGATTCCTAGGGGTGTGCATTCGGATTGACCGCATTAGTAAAACGCAACTCATATTTTTTTTTTACTTAAAAAATTGATTCGACATAAACGATCGGATTTCCCACATATCGAACATAGATATGTTCGATATGTTGGAAATCGCGATTGTTGAGCCAAAATAAAAATATAAACCCCCTCACCCTCCTTAATCCCCCCCCGACTTACCACAACTCCCTGGTGATGGAGCGAGGAGTGAGGACGCCATTTCTGCAATCCTTGGCGAGAAGCATGTGACATCGGCGGCACGTCGAGTGACGCCGGCGTCACGTGATTCCCGGCTCGTTCACGCCGGACGGCTCGTTCGGCCCAAAAAGAACTTTTGGCCAGCTTGAGGGGGTCAGGAGGCCCCCCCAAGCTGGCCAAAAGTTCTTTTTGGGCCGAACGAGCCGTCCGGCGCGAACTTGCCGGGAATCACGTGGCGCCGCGTCACTCAGACGCGATGTCACGTGATTCCCGGCAAGTTCGCGCCGGACGGCTCGTTCGGCCCAAAAAGAACTTTTGGCCAGCTTGAGGGGGTCAGGAGGCCCCCCCAAGCTGGCCAAAAGTTCTTTTTGGGCCGAACGAGCCGTCCGGCGCGAACTTGCCGGGAATCACGTGACGTCGGCGTCACGTGATTCCCGGCTCGTTCGCGCCGGACGGCTCGTTCGGCCCAAAAAGAACTTTTGGCCAGCTTGGGGGGGTCAGGAGGCCCCCCCAAGCTGGCCAAAAGTTCTTTTTGGGCCGAACGAGCCGTCCGGCGCGAACGAGCCGGGAATCACGTGACGCCGCGTCACTCGACGTGCCACCGACGTCACATGCTTCTCGCAAAAGGATTGCAGAAATGACGTCCTCACTCCTCGCTCGATCACCAGGGAGTTGTGGTAAGTCTGGGGGGGGGATTAAGGAGGGTGAGGGGGTTTAAATTTTTTTTTTGCACATATGTACATATACCCAACTCATTGGATTTTTTTTATGTCCATATTGGCCGCAAGTGGGACCCCCTTTCGGACATAAAAAATATGAACATAAAATTTTGCTCTGCACATCCCTAATGATTCCATTTTAGTTGTTATATTGATTTGCTAAGCTGCTAGTTTTAACCCAGAGTTCATCACTTTACACTCCAGACCAAAGTTATGATAATGGAAAACATTTCTGCTCATGACTCCACTAAGTACTTACCATTCCTGCACAGCACAAAACTTGCCAAACCTTCCTGTCCAGTAAAAAAGTGCTACGGTACTTGGATATTTAACTGAGTACACTTTCTTTTAATCATTTTCTTTTAATCTGTTTCTATTTAGATCCATGAGAGTAATGGCTCTATTGTTTTTTGGGGTTTTTTTAACAATTCACCAAGGCAGTGCCTCTGGTCTCTGTCTTTGGTTCTTCTGCTTGGTAAACAATACAAAGGAAGAAAGTAAACAAAGACTTCTAGAGAAATACGATGCTAGTGCAAGGATGTAGTGAGTAGTACTGTTAATACCACTGAAAACAGGTTCCTATATTTTATTGATAAAAGGAACATGCTGAAGCATAACTCAACAGTGATGAAAAAGCAGGTTTCTCTATTGTTTGTTATTTTATTACAGGCTTGGAAATTGGGTTGAAAAACTGAACTCAGTGTGTTGATATTAAAGTAAGCAATAATGTACTCTACAGTTTTCATATTTGTTGTTTATTAACATTTGAGCTGTTATTATTTCTTTTGCAGACAAGTAATCCTAATATGTGTATATATATACACACACACATATATATATATATTTGTATGTTTAAATTACTTTTCTCCTGAGCTAAGCTCATTCCACATTATAAAAGGAATCAGACTATTCTCAGTAATAGCATGGTAATATCAGATTTTCATTTTAAACTCGGACTATAATATTAATTTGAATTGCATTTTGGGTGTTGTGATTAACCTCATATACATTGCCACTTTAATTGTAAGTAGGAAGATTATAAACAGCTGAATATTACAGTTTTATCAAGCAATTTCTTCCCCTAGAAGTTTTGGGTTTGTTGACAGTTTTGTCAAGGTTTGTTTCACCTCTAGGTAGAGATAATCATTTCCTTGAGTAAAATTGGATATTCAACACTATACAGTCATAGAAGGGGATCTTAGTAAAAAAAAAAAGCTTAAAACATGGAATAAAATAATATTACAATAAGAAACAAGATCTGTTATTACTACAACTTCTTATCATTTCTTAAGTGTACAGATAAGTCAAGGTGGCCTCATCTAGCCATTAAGTAGTGTTGCCCAACCTGTGTATCATGGCACACTTGGAGTGCCTAATCAGGTGGATCACAGAAGAGTCACCAATGCCTAAAGCTTAGATCAAGACCAGCACATGGGATCAGGCTCAGGAGCTCGAAGCAACACCTGCAGTGGCTGTTAAACACGTAGCAGCTCCTTCCTGAGAAGAAGTGTAGTCAAGCATGCCTCTCCTTAGCTATAGCATGAGCCTTGAATGTGGGAATTAATGGGCAGCATGCAGAGCAGAGACACTTTCCCACCTGTGCCTCTTCCTTTGAGTTCTTCCAGCCTATCCCCATTCTGAGTAAGATGGGGGAAGTGTGCACTGAGTACTGGATGTGACTCCCTTTGGGCACTGGGAGTGGCAGCAGTGGAGGAATGTTGGCAGTCAAGGTATCTAACTGCCTGGGCTGCCCACATCATACCAAATTCTCTATTCTCCTGCATTTGTATATAAAGGGAGTTAGTCCATTCTGGTGGGTTCATGTATATCTCCTCTTTTTTATTTTGGTCATATGAGTCCTCTCTGTCCACACTGCCTGATTAATGTAGGCTACTATGCCTCACTAACATTTTTGTTAGTGTAGGTGTGCCTTGGGCATGGAAAGGTTGCAAAACACTGCATTAACGGGCCAGCATTCAGTTTTGTAAGTTTCAATACGCGCTACTTTTTTTTTTTTGTGCTTTATAGGTAATGAGCTGATTTGCATAGTTTTGTATATCATTACTTCATTGGTATACTTTTAGCACTGTAAACATGTATAAATTAAGTTGCACACCCTAATAGTGCTTTTAATGCTGCATTAGCTCTTGTGAAAGCATTTGCACACTTTAGTGCATTGGCTTCAAAGTCAGTACAATTAAATATATTTATTTTTTTTATTATTTTACTAACCTTTCTGGCTTCCTTTACATACCCCAAAGGAGCAATGTGTTTTAAAACCTTTTGTCCTTGGCTTTTTAGCAATAAAGTGCAAGGTGGCCTATATTTTTCAAATGCTATATGAAGTAGAGATGTGATTTGGCTGAACCTTTTGGTTCAGCCGTCAATATTGGCCCACCGCGGGAAATTTCATTTTCCCACGGTTTGGGATGATTTTATTTCGGCTGCCCCCCTGAAAAGAAGAATAAAACCCACCCCAACCCTTCAAATTGAATTACAATGGGGGGTAGTAAAATAAAAACCCAAACCTACCCCAACCCTTAAAATTTAATTAATTGCAACCCTCCACCCTCCTGACCCCCCCAAAACTTGCCAAAATTCCCTGGTGGTCCAGCGGGGGTCCTGGGAGCGATCTCCAGCTCTCGGACCCACGGCTGCTAGTAATCAAAATGGGGCCAATGGCCCTTTTCCCTTACCTTGTGACAGGGGCTATCAGTGCCATTGGCCGGCCTTTGTCACATGGTAGAAGCACTGGATGGCTGGCACCATGTTAAAAAATGGCGCGGGCCATCCATTGAAGAAAGAAATCAAGAAAGCTAAAAGTCAAGCAGGATTGCCAAAGAGGTAAATAGAGGTGACAAAACATTTTTCAGATATATCAGAGAAAGGAGAAAAATCTGAAGTGGTATAGTGAAACTGGAAAGTGACAATAATCAATGTATGGAAAGAGACAAAGAAATGGCTGAAATATTAAACAAATACTTCAGTTTGGTGTTCGCTAAAGAAGACCCTGGAGAAGTACCGCCACTAGTTAACAGGTCAATAGATGGGGGTGGAATTAACGAAATTCCATTTACAGAAGAGAATGTGTGGGAAGAGCTAGGAAAAATGAAAGTGGACAAGGCAATGGGGCTGGATAGGTACATCCCAGGATACTGAGGAAGCTCAGAGATGTGCTGGCAGATCCGCTGAATAAATCCTGAAAATGGGAGTGGTGCCACAAGATTGGAGAAGAGCGGTGGTGGTCCTGCTTCACAAGAATGAGAGCAGAGAGGAGGCTGGAAACTACTGGCCAGTTAGCCTCACCTCAATGGTGGGAAAATTAATGGAGACTCTGCTGAAGGTAAGGATAATAGATTGGTTGATCTGTGGCAGCATGGATTCACCTAAGGAAGGTCCTGTCAGACAAATCTGATTGATTTTTTTGATTGGGTGACTAGAGAACTGGATCAGAGAAGAACACACAATGTGATTTAATTGGATTTTAGTAAAGCTTTTAGATTAGATTTTATTATAGAGTCCAACACAGATGACTCATGAACAAAATGAGAAGTTTGGGACTGGAAGCTAAGGTAGTAGCATGGATTGCAAACTCGTTGACTGACAGGAAACATTGTGTAATGGTAAATGGAACCTACTCTGAAGAAAGAACAATGTTGAGTGGAGTGCCACAGGGATCAGTTTTGGGACCGGTTCTGTTCAATATCTTGGTGAGCAACCTCGTGCAAGGGATTGAACGTAAAGTTTGTCTATTTGGGGATGATATTAAGATCTGCAACACTGTGGACATGTCTGAAGGAGTAGACAGAATGAAAAGTGATTAAAAAATACTTGAAGAGTGGTCGAAGATTTGGCAGCTGAAATTCAATGCCAAGAAATGCAGAGTCATGCATCTGGATTACGGCAATCCAAAATAAATTTATGTAGCAGGTGATGAAGGTCCAATGTACATGGACTAGGAGACAGACCTTGGTGTGATAGTGTCTGATGATCTGAAGATGGTAAAGCAATGTGACAAGGCGATAGCTATAGCCAGAAGAATGCTGGGCTGCATACAGAGAGGAATAACCAGAAAGAAAAAAGAGGTGATAATGACCTTGTACAGATCCTTGGTGATATCTCACCTGAACCACTACATTCAATACTGGTGCTTGTATCTCAAAAGGGATAAAGTCAGGATAGAGGCAGTCCAAAGAAGAGTGCCCAAAATGATGAGGGGGTCAGCATTGGAAGTCTTATGAGGAGAGGCTAAAAGGAGCAGCTATAAAGGCAAAAAGTGTGCAAGGGGCATGGTCATTGTTAAAAAATGCCATCCTAGAAGCACAGTCCAAATGTATTCCACACATTAAAAAAGGTGCAAAGAAGGCAAAACAATTACCGGCAAGTTTAAAAGAGGAGGTTAAAGAAGCTATTTTAGCCAAAAGATCTTCATTCAAAAATTGGAAGAAGGATCCAACAGAAGAAAATAGGATAATGCATAAGTGTTGGCAAGTTAAATATAAGACATTGATAAGACAGGCTAAGAGAAAATTTGAAAAGAAGTTGGTCGTAGAGGCAAAACTCACAGTAAAAACTTTTTAAAATATTTCTGAAGCAGAAAGCCCGTGAGGGAGTCAGTTGGACTGTCAAATGATCGAGGGGTTAAAGGGGCACTTAGAGAAAATAAGGCCATCGCGGAAAGATTAAATGATTTCTTTGCTTCGGTGTTTACTGAAGAGGATGTTGGCGAGGTACCCATACTGGAGAAGGTTTTCATGGGTAATGATTCAGATGGACTGAAGCAAATCACGGTGAACCTAGAAGATATGGTAGGCCTGATTGACAAACTGAAGAGTAGTAAAACCTGGACCAGATGGTATACACCCCAGAGTTCTGAAGGAACTAAAAATGAAATTAATTAAAATCATCCATTGTACCTGAAGACTGGAGGATAGCTAATGTAACCCAAATATTTAAAAAGGGCTAAAGGGGTGATCCGGGAAACTACAGACCGGTTAGCCTGACTTCAGTACCAGGAAAAATAGTGGAAAGTGTTCTAAATATCAAAATCACAGAACATATAGAAAGACATGGTTTAATGGAACAAAGATAGCATGGCTTTACCCTAATCAAGTTTTGCTTCACAAATCTGCTTCACTTTTTTAAGGAGTTAACAAACATGTGGATAAAGGTGAACCGGTAAATGTAGTGTACTTGGATTTTCAGAAGGTGTTTGACAAAGTTCCTCATGAAAGGATTCTAGGAAAAGTAAAAAGTCATGGGATAGGTGATGATGCCCTTTCATGGATTACAAACTGGCTAAAAGATAGGAAACAGAGAGTAGGATTAAATGGACAATTTTCTCAGTGGAAGGGAGTGGACAGTGGAGTGCCTCAGGGATCTGTATTAGGACCCTTACTTTTCAATATATTTATAAATGATCTGGAAATAAATACGATGAGTAAGGTAATCAAATTTGCAGATGATACAAAATTGTTCAGAGTAGTTAAATTACAAGCAGATTGTGATAAATTGCAGGAAGACCTTGCAAGACTGGAAAATTGGGCATCAAAATGGCAGATGAAATTTAATGTGGATAAGTGCAAGGTGATGCATATAGGGAAAAATAACCAATGTATAGTTACACAATGTTAGGTTCCATATTAGGTGCTACCACAGGTGCTACCACCCAAGAAAGAGATCTAGGCATCATAGTGGATAACACATTTGCAGCAGTCAAAAAAGAAAACAGAATGTTGGGAATTATTAGAAAGGGAATGGTGAATAAAATGGAAAATGTCATAATGCCTCTGTATCGCTCCATGGTGAGACCGCACCTTGAATACTGTGCACAATTCTGGTCGCTGCATCTCAAAAAAGATATAATTGCGATGGAGAAGGTACAGAGAAGAGCGACCAAAATGATAAGGGGAATGGAACAGCTCCCCTATGAGGAAAGACTAAAGAGGTTAGTACTTTTCAGCTTGGAGAAGAGATGGCTGAGGGGGGATATGATAGAGGTGTTTAAAATCATGAGAGGTCTAGAACAGGTAGATGTGAATTGGTTATTTACTCTTTGGGATAATAGAAAGACTAGGGGGCACTCCATGAAGTTAACTGTGGCACATTTAAAACTTTTCGGAGAAAGTTATTTTTCACTCAACGCACAATTAAACTCTGGAATTTGTTGCCAGAGGATGTGGTTAGTGCAGTTAATATAGTTGTGTTTAAAAAAGGATTGGATAAGTTCTTGGAGGAGAAGTCCATTACCTGCTATTAATTAATTTGACTTAGAAAATAGCCACTGCTATTACTAGCAACAGTAACATGGGATAGTCTTAGTTTTTGGGTACTTGCCAGGTTCTTATGGCCTAGATTGGCCACTGTTGGAAACAGGATGCTGGACTTGATGGACCTTGGTCTGATCCAGTATGGCATGTTCTTATTCTTATGTACACCCTGGACGAAAGAAGGTACAGGGTGTTGCGTGTCCCGGCCGCGCTAGTGCCACAGCCATGCGTGCTCACCTCACTCAGGCAGGTCCTGGTCCATCTTCCCTTGCAACTGCAGCCAGCTCCTCTCGCCCGCGGCGCTCCAGGGCATCCCCAGACCCGTCAGGGCCTTCAGATTTGCAGCGCTCCTCACGCTGGTGCTCAGCATCCTCCTCGACGTCGGCCCTGCTCCTAGGTGCGCGTGTGTGGACCGCTCGGCCCTTTAAATGGCCCAGTGTGGGAAACTGTCTGCGGGTTTGGAGCCCCAAGCCCAGTCTGCATTCCAAGCATTGAAAGAAGCCTTCCATATTGGTTCATGTCTCCGTCTTCCGGACCTTAGCCAACCCTTCGTGGTAGAGGTCGATGCCTCCACCATTGGAGCTGGGGCGGTCCTTAGTCAGTACTCAAGCAAGGGAACCCTTGTCCCATGCACTTTCTATTCCCATAACTTCTCACCCACAGAACGGAACTACACTAATGGGGACCGTGAACTTATGGTCGTGAAACTTGCCCTCCAAGAATGGCATCCTTGGCTTTGATCTGTTTAGCAGGGCACAGAAAGATTTGACAGGATATTGCAAAGGCCTTAAGATGTTCAATAATCACTAAAAAAGGAAGCTTAATTGTTCATCAACCTGCATGGGGGCTGGTGCAATGTATGTGCCAGAAAGCATGCAAAATGATTTGAAAATTCAATCTTTGCACATAATTTCCCTCTTCCGGTCCGAAGGCAAAAGTATGCATGTTGTTACTCTCATTAAATAGAAAAGGCAATATTCGAAATGCATTTTTATGCAGGCAAGCACAGGTATGCGCACAGAAAATCTGTTGAGTATTGCCTCTAGGGGGGTAATTTTGTAACATCACACATAAGTTAGCTGGCAAACATATGCATACGTTCAATCAGTTTTTGAAAGTGGACGCATGTATGTATTTGGTGCATGTAGTTTTACATAGTGTTCTCTCTTAAGATCATAAAGCTTTTTTTTTGGAGGTCCCAACCTGAACCACACTCTAGAATTCCCCTTCCTTATATGTATAAAAATATGCATATGAAGGTGAATCTTAAAAGTCTGGAGCACATCGAAATTGGGAGATGCATGCACGAATCAGGCCGGTGCGCGCTGAGCAGATTTTAAAAGCCGCCGGGATACGTGCATGGTTGATGCAGGAGAGAGAAATGAAAAGTTCAAAAAAAGAGGTGAGACATGGGCGTGGTCTGGGCAGGGTACGGGCATTCCTGGATTTTAACCTGAAATTAGCATGCAAATACTTTCGCGCACAAGCGGGTACCCGGGTTTCCTGCTGTGTAACTTTACTTCTGCTATGGATGACATGTTATAAAATAAAGATACATAGACAAACTTGTGGGATTTTAAGGGTTGGGGCTAACAAGGGAGAAGGGAGGCTACTAAACTAGGGGAGGGAGGTGGAAGTCCTATTCCTAACTTGGGCAAACTGGGAACAAACTGGACAAACTGGTAATATTGGTGTGTAGGGATGTGAATCGTTTTTTGACGATTTAAAACAATCGTCAGATATATTTTAAATCATCAAAAATTGTTAGAGCCGCGATACAATAACAATTCCCCCGATTTATCGTCAAAAAATCGTAAATCGGGGGAGGGGGGAGGTCGGGAAAACCGGCACACCAAAACAACCCTAAAACCCACCCCGACCCTTTAAAACAAATCTCCCACCCTCCCGAACTCCCCCAAAATGTTTTAAATTACCTGGGGTCCAGTGGGGGGGTCCTGGTGCGATCTCCCGCGATCTCCCACTCTCGGGCCATGGCTGCGTTAATAGAAATGGCGCCGGTGGCCCTTTGCCCTTACCATATGACAGGGCAAAGGTAGCGCCGGCGCCATTTTGGTTCCAGTCACCTGACGTCATGAGTGCAGGAGATCGCTCCTGGACCCCCGCTGGACCCCCAGGGAATTTTGGCCAGCTTGGGGGGGCCTCCTGACCCCCACAAGACTTGCCAAAAGTCCAGCGGGGGTCCGGGAGCGACCTCCTACACTCGCGCCGTATTGCCAATATTCAAAATTGCGCCAGCGCTACCTTTGCCCTCACTATGTCATACGACCCGTAGTAGCGCCGGCGCCATTTTGAATATTGGTAATACGGCACTACTTTTTGGCAAGTCTTGTGGGGGTCAGGAGGCCCCCCCAAGCTGGCCAAAAGTCCCTGGGTGTCCAGCGGGGGTCCGGGAGCGATCTCCTGCACTCATGACGTCGGGTGACAGGAACCAAAATGGTGCCGGCGCTACCTTTGCCCTGTCATATGGTAAGGGCAAAGGGCTACCGGTGCCATTTCTATTAACGCAGCCATGGCCCGAGAGCGGGAGATCGCGGGAGATCGCGCCTGGTGCCCCCCCTGGACCCCAGGTAATTTAAAACATTTTGGGGGGGTTCGGGACGGTGGGGGATTTGTTTTAAAGGGTTGGGGTGGGTTTTAGGGTTGTTTTGGTGTGCCAGTTTTCCCGCCCTCCCCCAATTTACGATTTTCTACGAGTTAAAAGAAAACCAAACATGATTATCAGATTTCCCTCCTCCCTCAGCCAAAATCAATCGTTAAGACGATCGATCACACGATTCACATCCCTATTGGTGTGTGTGTCTTTTAAAATCTCCCCACTTATGTGGTAAAGTGGCATTTGCGTGCATAGACATGAATACACTTAAAATTGCGCACCCATGTATGCTTGGTCAGGCTATGTGCATATACACCTGTATGTTATAAAATGGCAGCGATCCTGGGTACAGGCCGAAGAACATGTATGCATGGGTGCCCACGCGCCGGTTTGAAATTTACCATCATGCAGCCTATATGCATGTAACTCTATGCTTGTATGAGTCACACAATTTTCTAAAGGGCCATTTCTGGGAGTAAAGTACTATTTTCCTTGCATAAGTCCATTTGGAAATTATTTTCCCTATGTAGAGAATAGGGATGTGTTCCTATGTACAGTACAGCAAGGGAGGGCCTATAACAAAAGGTGCATCCTACAAAATAAATTGTAAATTGATGGAGAACATGGCCTTCAGTTATTTAATCAATTACTTTTGATACTATTTGCTCCTTTTTATATTCTTTGCCTCTATAGAGCATTTTTTTCTGGTGTATATTGTCTGGGGAAACCATCTTTCTTCCAGTTTTTTACCTGTTCATTTTTTTGATGGTTATTTTTTTCTTCTGATTATCACATCCAACTTTTGATTTGTTGTTTATTTTTTCAAAGTGCTGATATACATGAATTTTTCTAATAAAGAATGTTTTAAGATTCGATAGGAAACATTAAGCAGAACAGGAGAAATGTCTGTTATAGCTAGTCTGCGCTGTTCATATATCAAATACATATCCCAAAATATAAATTATGTTAATAGCAACATTGAGTTGCCTCATGTTGAGGGATTATGTTATCAAAGTATTTGAGAAACGTGTCTACTCCTCAGGTTGATAATAACCTCTCAAATATAGAGGCAAGATTCCAAATTACCATATGAAGTACTTATCTGTTTAACTTACCTCTGTGATATTTCAGAGCAAATACAGACTCACTCCAATTAGTAATAATAATAATAATAATAATAATAATAATAAAAAGAACACCCAGTTTATCAAAGTAAATGATGCCCAAGGAGAAGTTACATATTCTATGCATCTTCTCTTTTAGAAGTGTAATAATTATGGAACAAGAAGATTTCATATCCAGAATAATTTATAACTCACTCTGGAAATTACCTTATCAAACAAGAGCATTACTCATTCTATTTAGTATATTAAGCCAGCTGGGAGTCAAAATAAATACAGAAGCTGAGTGCAACTGGACGAAGTATTTATCATTGTAGTCAAAAAGCATCTCACATCCAGCTCGTTATTCAGAGCCATAGCCCCCAGTACATAAATCTAATATGCCACCCTCCTCAGTACAAACCTCTCATGGTCCCCTCCCCAAGGACATCTTGAAAACAGACCAAGTTCTTTAAATCTTAATGTCTTTACAGTTCATAAAGTGCTCCACTATAGGAATTGGCATAGTTCCCATGCGTATTAAACTTTCCTGCTCACTTGTACAAAATTAACATTTTTTGGAGGTCTTACTAATATACCCACAAGATATTTTCAATATATATACTATAAACTCACAATTATAGGAGCTTTAGGAGTAAACTGAAAAAGTTTCACCGAAGTGAGGCATTTATAATCAGAATATAGAAATTGACTTACCCCTGATATTTTTGACATCCTAGAGTTGCATAGCAGCCAAATATTGTGTTTTCATAAATATATATTATCATAAACAAGGATATTTAGCTGCTGTTTGGGCTGTTTTGAAACTCTCAAAATGTTATTTGGAAAGAGAAGGAAAAACAATTTGAAGATATCAGGAAATGGAATCTACCTTTAAACTTTGTTATTAAGCACCACTGCACCTACAGTCCTACCCTGAACTAGTGATCAAAAAAATCAATCAAATTCTTTTCGCATTATGTTCCTTTGATAAGACCATATTGACTGGATCAGCAGCCTAGTGGACTCACTAGAATATATCTGAACTCCCTTAACATCCTGGGATGTAACTCATCTGACCCCTAGGCCTCGTCTACTTTCAATTTTGCTAGTTCCACCCAAAAATACAACAATGGAAGGTCATGTTAAAGAAATCTGATATCTATTTTTTATTGGGTGACTAGATAATTAAATCAAGGGTGGTTACTTGATGTGGTTTACTAGGTTGTGAGCAAAGCTTTTGATGACGTCCCATATAAGAGGCTCATGAATAAAATGAACAGCCTGGGAATGGGTTCCAAGGTGGTGGAATGGATTAGAAATTGGTTGACTGACAGACATGTAGTGGTAAATGGAACTCATTCAGAGGAGAGAAGGGTAATTAGTGCAGTGCCTCAGGCACTGGCTCTGGACATTGCTCTGTTCAATAAAATAAATAAAAACCTTTGTGATTGATATTGTAAAGGAATTAGAAGAAAAGGTTTTCATTTTGTGGATGAGAGTTATTTAAGAAAGCCTGAGGAGTTGTTGAAGATTTGTCAGCTTAGATTCAGTGGAATTCAGTACCAGAGGATGTGGTTAGAGAGGTTAGTGTAGCTGGGTTTAAAAAAGGTTTGGATAGCCATTCCTATTACTGTTTTTAGTAGCTTGGGATCTATTTAATGTTTGGGTACTTGCCAGGTGATTGTAACTTGGATTGGCCACTGTTGGAAACAGGGTGCTGGGCTTGATGAACCCTTAGTCTGACCCAGTATGGCATGTTCTTATATATATTCATTTGCAGAAATCTTAAGGAGCAATAAATGATGGTGGGCAAGTGACTGATGTTCACAAATCAGGAGAGAGCCTGGAGGGATAGTGTCTGATGACCTGAAGTAGCCAAGCAATGTGGCAAGGTGGTGAATAGGGCCAGGAGAATTCTGGACTGCATAGAGAGAGGCATAGAGAAAGGAAAAAGGGGGTGACAATGCCTCTGTATAGGTCATCGGTGAAGCCTCGCCAAGAATACTGTGTTCAGTTCTGAAGGTTGTATGTCTAAAAGCATAAACAGTCCAGAGAAAGACAACCAAAATGGTGCGGGTATGCACTGAAAAACATCTGATATGATACTTGAGAAACAAAATAGGTATACTCTAGAGACAGGGAGGATATCATATAGACATTTAAGTACCTGAAAGATATTATTAATGCACAATACATGCCTTCCATAGCAGTGTTAAAGTTACGTGGCAGGGGATCCCGGCGCGTGCTTATGCACGTAATCACTTATGTGCACATTCCATGTTAAAGTCCTGGAATGCCCATGTCTCACCCAGACCACGCCCACCCCACCCCCCCTTTCTGGGCTTTCTCACTTGTGTGAGTACCGGGAGAAATGTGGGAACATGGGCAGCTTTTAAAGTCCGCTCGGGGCGCGCTGGCTGAACATACTTGTTTCTCTCCCGGTTTTGGCTCGTGCCGGGATTTTAAAATTCATCCCATATTTAATGTATTTTAAGAAGGCCCATCACAAACCTACCCTAAAGCTTTAGAAAGCTGCAGTGTTTTGTGACATCAGAAGCTCAGATGCATTCAGCCACATGCAATCTGGACCACCTTGACTAACATTGCAAAATGAACTGATCCCCTGTTTTATTGGATTCCCATGGTCTGTCTGGTGCATCTGATCCTTTTCAACCTTCAGAGCTGTCATAAAGGTGAGCATAGGCTCAGGAGGAGCTTGAACATTAAGGATCACACTAGTGTTTGATTCAGTAAATATACATTCAGAAGAACTGTACAGAAAATAGCTCTGTTTGAGAGTTGGCTTCTACAAGCACCATGCTTCCATCTAAGTGGTAAAACTAATATAAAAAAAAGAAACCAAAATCACAAAAGGAGCTCCCCAACTCTTACTCTGTAAGCAGTGATTTATTTAAAAAGAAACCTTTCAATGTAATAAAGTATTGAATTCAGAATGGGGTCCTTTTCTATGGCAGTGAGACACATGATTCTTTCATTCAGCCTCCCTGTAATTTAAAACTTTCCCTGCACTAGGTAAGGCATCATTTTTATGTCATGCACAGAACCAGTTCTGTTTGGCAGAGGATATAGGAAGACAGACATTCAGGCCACAGCATTGTGGTTTGAAATGGGTGTGAACTAATAAAGGAAGTTTAATTCTTTTCTACCTAAGAAAAGTGAAGCATTAAGAAGCAAAACAGCAAATTCTGTCTTGTATAAGTGATATCTTACAAGCAGTTATAAAATATTTCCATAGCAATGTGGACAGAAAGATCTGGGCAGACTGAATGGGATGTTTCGTATTTTCTTGCTGTTGGGAATCCCGTCCGCAGCCATCCGCGGTCCGATCCCCCCTTACCACCAAGCTCGCTTCCTGCTCTGCGGGCTGCCCCGGCCCTGCTCGGGCCGCGTTGGTGCCTTCTCGCAGTATTCTCCCCACGAGGGAGATGCTGTTGGGATCTTTGGGTGGCTCTGCCCACTAGGTGCGTGCGCGCCTGACTGCCCGGGATTTAAAGGGGCCGCGGCGGGAAACATTGGCCTGGCCCCAAATCCCTCGTCATCACTGGAGGACTATAAATAGGCTGCCTCAGACCCCATTGCCTTGCCTTGGCAACAGTCGCCTCCTGGGAGAATCTAGTTCCTTGTTCCTGACTCCGTTCCGGTATCCTGCTTGTTCCTGACTCCGCTCCTGCCTCCCTGCCTGCTCCCGCTCCTCTCCTGTTCCTGAGTTACCAGTTCCCACCTGCTTGCTTCTTCGGTTTTGACTTCGGCTTGGTACCTGGTTTCGTCTGTCTGCTGCCCATCCTGACCCTTGGCTTGCTCTTCAGTTCTGTCTGACTTCTGCTGGCCCTGACCTCTGGCTCGTCTCCTCGTCTGGCTCCTCTGCTGCCTGCCTCGAACCCCTGGACCGTCACTGACTCCCCACATCTGCAGCCTGCCTTGTACTGTTCACTATTCTCCTCTTCGCCAGGAGACCTTCTCCTAAGTCCTGCCAGCCCCGGCACCCAAGGGCTCAACCTTGGGAACAAGGGCTGGTATAGGGGAAGGTCCTGTCTGGTCTCCTGGTCCTGACCTGCCTCCCGGCTACAAGTACCACTGTAGGCCTTCCTTCAGTGGTTCCACCTCACACTCTAGTTGGCCCAAGGGTCCACATTCACAACACCTGCCAGCATCTCCTATGTTACCATGGGGCTGATATCCAAATAATGAACCCAGACAAAATCAGATTTCAATAGCTTAAATTGCCATATTTGAAACTCTGGCCCCTCTGACAAGCTGAATTTTTTATGGCAAAATCCACAAGCAAAACAAATTTGTACAGCCAAAAAAATGGGTTGATTGGAGGCATTTCTTGTGCGGAGTTTTGTAATTTAACTTGTTAGCAGCTACATTTAGCTGCACAAATCTAGTCACTGCAATAGCAGGCCTAAATTTACCTGACTGCTCCTCAACTTCCCACCCTCCCTGCATTTGATAGGCATAATAAATAGATTTCAATGAGCCCCTAACACCCACCACCCCTACCCCCACTCTCTCCCTCCCAGCATCTGATTTAAAACAAAGCTCTTCCCAATCTCTACTCTTTCCCAACAAGCACTCAACCTTCTAAAAATTCTTCTTAAGCCCTCCTTCCTCCTGGCACCTGACATTAAATAAATGCCCCCAAGCCTCCCTCTTAACTGGCCAGCTCCCAGTAAAAATATTAAGTGAGGGCAATCTGATCTCTCTCCTTTTTTCATCTCAAAAGTATTATCCCCCATTGCCCCCTTCAAAATTCTCTTCCACTCCCCAGCATCCCCTCAAAGTCAACCCCAAGCCAAGTGAGAAGATTAGGAAGGGCACGTGCATCCTTTCTGCTAGTTTGGCATCCAGCATTATTCTTACAGTGTAAATAAGAAGGGACAGATGCTTCGGGGAAACATTTTTTTTTAATGTATGGTGCCAATGGGAAGAGAAGGGAGTCTAGGGGATTTTTTTTTAATGTTGGATGCCAGGAGGATGGCTGAGTAGAAACAACTTCTCAAAGGGCTTAGTCTGTTAGTGCTAATTTTCAGTACTAACAGACTAAGGGTTATTGTTACCGACCGGTAGTGGTGAGGACCCCAGTGATAGAATAACAGCCTACCTTGAGTAGTGGTGCTCCGATGATAGGCCAAGGTGGCCGTCCAAGCGGGCAATCCAGGTCAGAGGCAGGCAGCAAGGCAGACAATCCAAGAGGTCAATCCGGGTCAGAGGCAGACAGCAAGGCAGACAATCCAAGAAGGCAATCCGGGTCAGAGGCAGGCAGCAAGGCAGACAATCCAAGAGGTCAATCCGGGTCAGAGGCAGACAGCAAGGCAGACAATCCAAGAAGGCAATCCGGGTCAGAGGCAGGCAGCAAGGCAGACAATCCAAGAAGGCAATCCGGGTCAGAGGCAGGCAGCAAGGCAGACAATCCAAGAAGGCAATCCGGGTCAGAGGCAGGCAGCAAGGCAGACAATCCAAGAGGGCAATCCGGGTCAGAGGCAGGCAGCAAGGCAGACAATCCAAGAGGGCAATCCGGGTCAGAGGCAGGCAGCAAGGCAAACGATCCAAGAGGGCAATCCGGGTCAGAGGCATGCAGCAAGGCAAACGATCCAAGAGGGCAATCCGGGTCAGAGGCAGGCAGCAAGGCAAACGATCCAAGAGGGCAATCCGGGTCAGAGGCAGGCAGCAAGGCAGACAATCCAAGAGGGCAATCCGGGTCAGAGGCCGGCAGCAAGGCAGACAATCCAAGAGGGCAATCCGGGTCAGAGGCAGGCAGCAAGGCAAACGATCCAAGAGGGCAATCCGGGTCAGAGGCAGGCAGCAAGGCAAACGATCCAAGAGGTCAATCCGGGTCAGAGGCAGGCAGCAAGGCAAACGATCCAAGAGGGCAATCCGGGTCAGAGGCAGGCAGCAAGGCAAACGATCCAAGAGGTCAATCCGGGTCAGAGGCAGGCAGCAAGGCAAACGATCCAAGAAGGCAATCCGGGTCAGAGGCAGGCAGCAAGGCAGACGATCCAAGAAGGCAATCCGGGTCAGAGGCAGGCAGCAAGGCAAACAATCCAAGAAGGCAATCCGGGTCAGAGGCAGGCAGCAAGGCAGACGATCCAAGAGGGCAATCCGGGTCAGAGGCAGGCAGCAAGGCAAACAATCCAAGAAGGCAATCCGGGTCAGAGGCAGGCAGCAAGGCAAACGATCCAAAAGGGCAATCCGGGTCAGAGGCAGGCAGTAAGACAGACAATTCAAGAGGTCAATCCGGGACAGAGGCAGGCAGCAAGGAAGACAATCCAAAAGGCCAATCTGAATCACAAGAAAAACAGGTAATCCAAATGAAAAGCACCAGTACAAGCAAGCCTGTAGCCGAGGCATTTGCTGGTGCTGAGGAGTCAGTTAAAATAGCAATTTTTTCCTGCACTGGTACAGAGTCCATCAGGAACGTCAGCTTGGGGGGAGGGGATTCACTGGCCTGATATGTGCGTCACAGCACGGTGGGCAGTCTTGCTGCTGGCGGGAAGGGAGCACCCGATGTCGGGATGGTTTCCCTGAAGGAGAGGTACAGGACAGCACCATAACAGTTATATTTAACAAACTGGGTCATGTGATCACACGCATTATTTATGTTGTTACCAATATTTATAAAGGGGACTATTTACTAATGCACATTAATTAGTAATGCAATTTGATAAATATTTCCATAAGTCAAATACAGTCAGGTTAGATTTAGCAAAATTTGTAACTGAAACACAAGGACCCCATATTCAGCATTACTTAGCCAGATAAGCAGTGACTTATCTTGTCAAGTGGCAGCTGCTGAATATCTATCAATGTTCAGTGGCCACCACATAGCCAGATAAACATTTATCTGGCTAAGTAAACTGATATCCAGTGGGTGGATAATGGGAGTAATAAGGCAGCATTTCTTAACCAGATAACTTAACTGGATAAGTGCCGATATTCAGACTTATCTTCTTAAGTTAATTGGATAACTTAAACCTGCCATACAGCAAGTCTAATGTATCCAGATATATGGCCAAGTAGTGAAAAAAAATATAGGGATATTCAGCAGCATAGCTGTGCTGCTGAATACCCCTTGTGAGTTAGAAGGATAAGTCTTATCTGGCTAACTTACATAGCCAGATAATGCTGAATATATGGCCCTAACTGATTAGGTTCAGCGGAAAATTCAGCTGGTTAAAATTAACGCATTATTATTGACACTCTTTAACTGTTTGAAAACTGACCCCTCTATGTCTATATGTTCCCGAATTTCTTCATCTTGTAGCCTACAGGTTCTTTACTGGTCTTTCCATGCTTTCCTAATCATGTACATTGTCCTCCCATACCAAGAGGGCTGAAACACAAATGAAACATCTTGATTGCCATCCAGATTCTAAGACAAAGCAAGGAAAAAAAAATAAAAGGATCCTTAGTAAACCAGGACTAGCAATTAGCAGTGGAAAAGTAGAAATTTGTATTTTTACTGTGAAAATAGTCAACAATCCACCAGAAGACTACATTAGCTATCTACTAAAATGTACAGAAGTGAAACTATTCTACATTCTAACACTTGCATATCTTAGCTAGCAAAGCTTTAGACAACTTTATCTTCGACACTGCTTTTATTACACTTGATGCAGTTGCAAGATATCTTGCAGCTGTATATTTGTTGCATAATTATAAAGCTAAAAAAAAAAAAATCTCACACGCCTAACATTTTCAAGATTTATGTCAATTCTTTTAATGGTAAGTTTAATTAGCTCTCAGACATTTTGAACAGCTTTATACATTTCATAAACATTATCCTCTTATCCTAAAATGACATTCAAACTAATCATTTCATTAGCACAAAATTGGAAACAATTGTTATTAGGGTTCAGAGAGAAAAGAAAGAATTCCTTTGGACTAAACTTTAGGAACATAAGAACATAAGAACATAAGAAAATGCCATTATGGGTCAGACCAAGGGTCCATCAAGCCCAGCATCCTGTTTCCAACAGTGGCCAATCCAGGTCATAAGAACCTGGCAAGTACCCAAAAACTAAGTCTATTCCATGTAACCATTGCTAATGGCAGTGGCTATTCTCTAAGTGAACTTAATAGCAGGTAATGGACTTCTCCTCCAAGAACTTATCCAATCCTTTTTTAAACACAGCTATACTAACTGCACGAACCACATTCTCTGGCAACAAATTCCAGAGTTTAATTGTGTGTTGAGTAAAAAAGAACTTTCTCCGATTAGTTTTAAATGTGCCCCATGCTAACTTCATGGAGTGTCCCCTAGTCTTTCTACTATCCGAAAGAGTAAATAACCGATTCACATCTACCCGTTCTAGACCTCTCATGATTTTAAACACCTCTATCATATCCCCCCTCAGTCGTCTCTTCTCCAAGCTGAAAAGTCCTAACCTCTTTAGTCTTTCCTCATAGGGGAGTTGTTCCATTCCCCTTATCATTTTGGTAGCCCTTCTCTGTACCTTCTCCATCGCAATTATATCTTTTTTGAGATGCGGCGACCAGAATTGTACACAGTATTCAAGGTGCGGTCTCACCATGGAGCGATACAGAGGCATTATGACATTTTCCGTTTTCTTCATCATTCCTTTTCTAATAATTCCCAACATTCTGTTTGCTTTTTTGACTACCGCAGCACACTGAACCGACGATTTCAATGTGTTATCCACTATGACACCTAGATCTCTTTTTTGGGTTGTAGCACCTAATGTGGAACCCAACATTGTGTAATTATAGCATGGGTTATTTTTCCCTATATGCATCACCTTGCACTTATCCACATTAAATTTCATCTGCCATTTGGATGCCCAATTTTCCAGTCTCACAAGGTCTTCCTGCAATTTATCACAATCTGCTTGTGATTTAACTACTCTGAACAATTTTGTGTCATCTGCAGATTTGATTATTTCACTCGTCGTATTTCTTTCCAGATCATTTATAAATATATTGAACAGTAAGGGTCCCAATACAGATCCCTGAGGCACTCCACTGTCCACTCCATTCCATTGAGAAAATTGCCCATTCAATCCTACTCTCTGTTTCCTGTCTTTTAGCCAGTTTGCAATCCACGAAAGGACATCGCCACCTATCCCATGACTTTTTACTTTTCCTAGAAGCTTCTCATGAGGAACTTTGTCAAACGCCTTCTGAAAATCCAAGTATACTATATCTACCGGTTCACCTTTATCCACATGTTTATTAACTCCTTCAAAAAAGTGAAGCAGATTTGTGAGGCAAGACTTGCCCTGGGTAAAGCCATGCTGAATTTGTTCCATTAAACCATGTCTTTCTATATGTTCTGTGATTTTGATGTTTAGAACACTTTCCACTATTTTTCCTGGCACTGAAGTCAGGCTAACCGGTCTGTAGTTTCCCGGATTGCCCCTGGAGCCCTTTTTAAATATTGGGGTTACATTTGCTATCCTCCAGTCTTCAGGTACAATGGATGATTTTAATGATAAGTTACAAATTTTTACTAATAGGTCTGAAATTTCATTTTTTAGTTCCTTCAGAACTCTGGGGTGTATACCATCCGGTCCAGGTGATTTACTACTCTTCAGTTTGTCAATCAGGCCTACCACATCTTCTAGGTTCACCGTGATTTGATTCAGTCCATCTGCATCATTACCCATGAAAACCTTCTCCATTACGGGTACCTCCCCATCATCCTCTTCAGTAAACACCGAAGCAAAGAAATCATTTAATCTTTCCGCGATGGCCTTATCTTCTCTAAGTGCCCCTTTAACCCCTCGATCATCTAACGGTCCAACTGACTCCCTCACAGGCTTTCTGCTTCGGATATATTTAAAAAAGTTTTACTGTGAGTTTTTGCCTCTACAGCCAACTTCTTTTCAAATTCTCTCTTAGCCTGTCTTATCAATGTCTTACATTTAACTTGCCAATGTTTATGCTTTATCCTATTTTCTTGTGTTGGATCCTTCTTCCATTTTTTGAATGAAGATCTTTTGGCTAAAATAGCTTCTTTCACCTCCCCTTTTAACCATGCCGGTAATTGTTTTGCCTCCTTTCCACCTTTCTTAATGTGTGGAATACATCTGGACTGTGCTTCTAGAATGGGATTTTTTAACAATGACCATGCCTCTTGGACATTTTTTACTTTTGTAGCTGCTCCTTTCAGTTTTTTTCTAACAATTTTTCTCATTTTATCAAAGTTTCCCTTTTGTAAGTTTAGCACGAGAGCCTTGGATTTGCACACTGTTCCTTTTCCAGTCATTAAATCAAATTTGATCATATTATGATCACTATTGCAAAGCGGCCCCACCACCGTTACCTCTCTCACCAAGTCCTGTGCTCCACTGAGAATTAGATCTAAAATTGTTCCCTCTCGCGTCGGTTCCTGAACCAATTGCTCCATAAAGCTATCATTTATTCCATCCAGGAACGTTATCTCTCTAGCGTGACTCGATGATACATTTACCCAGACTATATTGGGGTAATTGAAGTCTCCCATTATTACTGCGCTACCAATTTGGTTAGCTTCCCTAATTTCTCTTAGCATTTCACTGTCCATCTCACCATCTTGACCAGGTGGACGGTAGTATACCCCTATCACTGTAGTCTTCCCTGACACACAAGGGATTTCTACCCATAAAGATTCAATTTTGTATTTAGTCTCATGCAGGATGTTTATCCTGTTGGACTCTATGCCATCCCGGACATAAAGCGCCACACCTCCTCCCGACTGCTCCTCTCTGTCATTGTGATATAATTTGTACCCCGGTATAGCACTGTCCCATTGGTTATCCTCTTTCCACCATGTCTCTGAGATGCCAATTAAGTCTATGTCATCATTTACTGCTATACATTCTAATTCTCCCATCTTACTTCTTAGACTTCTGGCATTAGCATACAAACATTTCAAAGTTTGTTTTTTGTTTGTATTTTTATTCTGCTTTTTAATTGATAGGGATAAGTTAGAATTTCTTAGCTCAGGTGAGTTTTTAGTTACAGGCACTTGGACTACTTTTCTAATTATTGGAACCTCACTGTCGGGATGCCCTAATTCTAATGCATCATTAGTATCCTTTAAAGATACATCTCTCCGAACCATGTGCTGCTGAGCGACTGTCGGCTTTCCCCTTTGTTCTAGTTTAAAAGCTGCTCTATCTCCTTTTTAAAGGTTAGCGCCAGCAGTCTGGTTCCACCCTGATTAAGGTGGAGCCCATCCCTTCGGAAGAGACTCCCCCTTCCCCAAAAGGTTCCCCAGTTCCTAACAAAACTGAATCCCTCTTCCTTGCACCATCGTCTCATCCATGCATTGAGACTCCTGAGCTCTGCCTGCCTCTGGTGGCCTGCGCGTGGAACAGGGAGCATTTCAGAGAATGCTACCCTGGAGGTTCTGGATTTAATCTTTCTACCTAAGAGCCTAAATTTGGCTTCCAGAACCTCCCTCCCACATTTTCCTATGTCGTTGGTGCCCACATGTACCACGACAGCCGGCTCCTCCCCAGCACTGTCTAAAATCCTATCTAGGTGACGCTATTGTTTTCTTTCCCATTATCCCAGGCTTTTCACAGAATACCTCAGACTCACTAAGAGGGTCATTTTTTAAAGCTAGAGCACGCGAAAAGGGACAATTTGCATGCAAAAAGTTCCTTTTTGCGTGCGATAGCTAAAAGGGGGCGGAGTCCGGGCGGCGTCTGCCCCAGAAGAGGAGGAGTCGGGGCGGATCCCGCGAAGACAGTGTGGACGGCGAAAAGGTAAGGAGCCTTTTCGCTGCCCTTTTCACGCTCAATAGCACCATCTTTTATGATGGTGCTAATGGGTGTGAAAGCCCGCCACCTGCTTTGCCCCACCCCCACCCCCCTGCACTGTGCGATTCACGTCGCTGCGGTGTTTTAGAAAATATAGGCCTAAGAGGCTGATTTTAAAAAGCATATGCTTGCTTTAAGTTAGGTTTTACACGTGTAAATGCACTTTACTGGAGTAAATGGGCTTTTGAAAATTGCTATCGTATTTACCATTGAATTGTCCATAGGATTGACTTACATAAATGCACTTTAAACCAATAAATGGCTTTTTAAAATTGCTATGATAGTATGCTACATTTACATGTGTAACTCTTTTTAAAATTCCCATTAAAGTGTAAAATCTACACAAAAATATTGTATTATCTATACCTCTGATTAAAATTGTTTAATTTCTAGCTATTTTTGATAGAGGGACACTACTGAAATCATAAAGAATGACACAGAAGGATAGGCATTCCTTTCTAGTCCTAGCAATACTCTGTCATTGGGAATACAAGGTGAGAGGTAAAGGCAAAGGACCCTAACTTATCAAAGTGTTGTTATTGTTTGTAAGGTTTTGGGTGGACCCTTGGACACTGCGGCAGCTGACCATGCCCACGGGGGGGAAGTCCCATGAGGGGCCACAGGTCAGGCTCAGCTTTGGAACACACAACACAGAGTTATATCTTTTATTAGACAGAGTTGAGAAGCCACCAGAGGTGGCAGTAGTGAGTAGAGATGAAGCCTGGCTGGGCTAGGGTTCCTCAGGATACTGGAACAGTGATTCCCTCTATGGCTGTGCTGTAGTGGAGAAAACTGAGATAGTGAGTACAGTGGAGCATACACAGAGTTCTGGTATAGAGCCTCGTTGGTAAAGTTACTCACACAGCGGTTTCTCCCGGAAGGTGACACAGAAGCTGGAATAGAGGCAGGCCCTCGAGGAGCGAGTACCTGGTTCCAGGGAACAGCTCTGAGGAAATAAAGTTGGTAACTCACTGATGATGTAGGCAGCGGTTTCTTCCAAGCAGAAGAGATAGGTTCAGGCAGCGAGTCAGGGAACATGGGCCCTCGAGGAGCAAGTACCGGTTCCTGATAGCGACCTGCAAGAAATGAGAGAGGCCCCCGAGGAGTGAGTACCCCGTTAGGATAAAGTCCAAAAGTTGGAGAGGCAGAGTAGCTAGGTACGGAGAGCGAATCCCATCCGTAAGGATTCCCTTGCTAACTCAAATAGCTAGCAAAAGTGTAGGCTTTTGTATCCGGGATATGTGACGTCATCACAGGGGGATGCCCCTGAGGTTCGCGCCAAAGAGAGAATAAGAAGCAGGGCCATGCGACGCGCGCACCCTATGGTACCTGGACAACATGGCGGGATGCAGCGCCCAAGCCGGACCGGGGATGCCGGAAAGGATGGCAGGCAGATGCCTTGGCAGACAGATGTCCATCAACTGCGGGGGGAGTCGCAAAAAAGGTAAGGTGGGCGGAGTGGAGATGTCAGGCAGTGACGGTCGTAACAAGTATCAACTGTATCCTCTCTTGTTCAATTAATATTTTCTCATATACCCTGGATACCAAAAATTCAATGCCCCTCCAAGATAATTGCACACTTTTTCTGCAGCATTCAATATGCCTTGTAATTATAATTGTGATGGCACTCTTGTCATCTATAGCTATAAACTTTAAAATGTAATAAAATACAATTTTGTCTGTAAAAGTAGCATTGTAAACTAAGTAGGCAATAGCATACAGATAAACATCACTCATAATGAACTCGGAAACCTGTTTCAAACTGTATTTAAAGTCATAAAAGCTTGAGTCACCCAAATGTAAGACCTAGAAACATTTTCAATAGAAAATAATTTGCCAGATTTGATAAAAAGCAGAAAATAGTTTCTGCCACACCCAAAGAAATTGATTGCATGGCTAAACAGGAAATGTAAGGAGGGGAGTTTGAATTTCTTATGAATAGAGTTGCCAACTGGATCCAGATTTTCAGGACAGGTTGATCCAGTCCTGGTTTTACTCCCCTGCATGCAGGGACTTGTAGTCTTGCTTTTTCTTAGGGAATACATTAGAGAAATGAGAACAAGTCCCTGCATGCAATGGGGTAAAACCAGGATTGGATCAACCTGTAAATCTGGAATCAGTTGGCAACCCTGCTTGTGAACTAGGAGACTGCTACTCCTGGGGGAATTCTGCACTACTGTGGAGTGCATAATTTGTACAGAATTCCCCTCCTGCACGGAATTTCAACTTTTGGTGCAGAATTTGAAGAGAGGCACAGCTGCAATGAACGGAGACTGTCCCTCTCATGACAAAGATTTCACAGGCCTGACATGCCATGAGCAAAGCCCATCGTGTTCACAGCGAAGGTGATTGAGGCCCAGCAGCTGCAAGCAGAGGCCTTCCCCTTCTCGGCGAAGATGAATGAGGCCCGACAGCCACAAGCGGACATCATCCTGCTTGTGGCAAGAATGACTAAGGCTTGGCAGCCATGAATAGAGTCCATCGCACTCACATCAAAGATGACTGAGGTTTGACATGTCATGAGCAGAGCTATCAGGGGAGAATGAAGGCTATTAAACTAGGAGGGTTTGAAAGTCATATTCCGTAACTGGGTGAAGTGAAAGTAAATTGGGAAAAGAGGTAATTTCGTGAGCGCATTCGTCTATTAAAATCCCTCCACTTACAAGGTAGAATAAGCATTTGCGCACACAGGCATGTGTCCATTTAAAATTGTACACACATGTACGCATGGTCAGGATATTTTATAACATGCATGCATATACGCGCATATGTTATAAAATGGCCATGTCCCTGGGTGTGGGCCACAAAAGCACATACATTTACCATCAACCACATGGGCATCAACACCAAAAACATAAGTGAGGGATAAGGCAGCAAGTGCAGTGACATCAATACTCGAGACACTGCATGAGGAGTAAATCATCAAGAGGAGTGGCATCAACACCCCAAGGCATAAAGTGCAGAGTAAGGAAACTAGAGAGGCATCAACACCCTCAGACATTGATTGATAGAAGAAGACTCATAGGATGAAGAATGTTCTAATATTTTTTTATGAAATTAAATTGCTGAGTTTTCTATCTCCTTTTTCCTATAAATTTTTATTTTCTCTGGCTTAACTTGTACTGGTGTGTTATTGCAGTAGCCAGTAAAGTTAAAGCAAGTTCTTTATTTCATCTTTTTGTTCAGTTTTTCTGTTGGGACTGGGCAGATTGTACCACTAGGAATGTGAATCTTACTAGCAGGTTCAATCCCAAGGAACTATTGCCCTCAAAGCAGCTTAATAGAGAACATATGACATTAGCTACACCTCATTCCATCTTCTTCTGTTTGGAAGGGGACCATGGACAGCCTGCTTCTTGGATACATTCTCAATTATTTTATTTGAAATTCTCTTGCTGAGTTGTCCAGCTTGCTTATGCTATATATTTTTCTTTTCTCTAGCTTAGCTGGTGCTAGTGTGTGTTATTGCAGTAGCTTGTAAAGTTTAAGCCATTTTATAAAAATGTTCTTTTCTTTGGCTTAACTGGCTCTGGTGTGTTTTTGCAATAACCTGCAAAATTTAGCTATTTATTTATTCCCTCTCTTTTTTGTTCAGTTTATCTGTGGGGAGGCTGGGCAAACTCTGCCACTAGGAATTTGAACCTTATTCTTTACTTCCACCTATACCAAAAGCTTTATCTACAGTATCTCTCTCTCTATTTATATATATATATATATATATATATATATATATATATATATATATATATATATATATATATATAAATAGACCATGGAAGCAGGCTATCCATGGTCCCTTCCAAACAGAAGAAGATGGAATGAGGTGTAGCTAATGTCATTGATTGATTTAAAATTTTGCTTCGAGTTTTATCCAAGTACCCTGGGTTTGGAGATCGTCTATGTGAGTTCCCCAACCCAAGGTGGATGCATCTGTAGGGTAAATATATATAAGCATGCACAATGTTTTGGTGAATCAGCTTTCCCTATTGGTAAGACCCTAGAGAGGATAACTTTCAAACAAATACACATGAGGGCATGTACATGCATATGTAGTTGTTAGCAGATCTATGCTATTATTAATAATCTGCAGGTATGATATACGTGTGTTTTATAAAAAAAAAAGTGTTTCTCTACCTTTCAATATGCAGACATATGTAAGCTTATGTGTCACTACAGGCAATGCATTGATAGAACATATTTTCCACCTATTTAAAAAAAATAATACATTGTGAATATATTTTACGTGTGAAAATAAAGAAGAACTTACGCACGACTATCAGGATTTACTTGGTGTCTTTTAAATCATGCATGCATGTATGCATCAAGGAAATTACCATTTTTATTGAATAGACCACTAGTTTGACCAATCCTTCTCCAAACCATCAAGACCCTCTTGGTTCATCAGCCTGAACCACTCCCAGTTCACCCTGACCTCCCACCTGGCCAATAGTACATAATAATCAAATGTAATATCATTTATGTCAGATAACTTGCAAGTATAAAATATGTGAGTAAGTAGGAATACTCAACTAGAGGTATTTATGTGCATATATGCTAATTTTTACATGCATAGCATTTTAAAAATTCACCTCTAATTGTACAAAGCCATGCTTGTGCATAAATCCTCAGTGCTTTCTCAAAAGATATTAGATCTCTTGTGTTTGAGTTTAGCCCAAATCTAATGCTTGGAAATTTGTAATCCCTGAGCTAGAAAAAGTTATAAGACAGGGGTAGCAGTCCAGCAGCAAGATGGGGGCTATCAAGTCTTTTGCAATGAGGGTGAAATATTTGGCCAGCCATGGGATGGCCCGCATGACTGGCTTCTGTCACCCCTACGTGCCTCTGCTTCTGCTAGCAGCTCAGACAGACACCAACACCAAGCTCCATTGCTTCACCGCCCTCTCTGTTAGGCATGTGTGCACATGCACCTTCACCAGCTACAGAGGCCCCATGGTGGAAAAGGAGCTCACAGTGCTCATTAATGATAACAGTGCAGTTGGCTACTTAAACCCCTGCTGCACTCTCGGCCAATGTCTCAACATCAGGTCCTCCTGCCATGCAGTGCATGTTGCTATCTCTTTGTGTCTTGCCTCCTGGTCCTGTCTCCTTGCTTTGTTCCTGCCTTGCTCTGCTTTTCTATTGCCTTGCCTTGTCCCCCCCTTCATTGTCTTGTTTCACATTGTATTGTCTTGCCTTGTCATGTTTATCTTGGCCTGATTCCCAGTTCTGACCTCTGCTCAGACACTGACTACTATTCTGGACTGCCACCTGCCCTGACCCCTGTTCGGACCCAGATCCCATCTGCTTGCTAGCAGCCCTGACTGCTGCCCGAATCTTGACTTTAGCTGACCGGTCATGACAGGACTTTTGCCTAAGCCCTGCCAGCCCCTGGAACCTAAGGGCTCACCCTGCGGAGAGCGGAGCTGGTATAAGTGAAGCTACAGCTCTAGTCCCAGTAAGAGCAAGTCTACCGCTGTCAGTAAGGTTCACCTACTACACTGTGTGAACCATGCCACAGCCCAAGAACTCACATCCATGACAGAGGGCCACATGTATGATTATCTTTCATGTAGGGAGAGTTTATATGTGTGCATCAACTGTAAATAACTCTTAGTGCTCAGAATGAGTGCAGTCTCTGGAAGCTAGAGCTTGGAGAAACTGAGGCAGAAAGAAAAGTACATAGAGGAGACCTTCAAGGACATAATCAAGCATTCCCACATTTATGATGGAAGTCCTTGTGCTATGTTTGAGAAGTCAGGTCACCAGTAACTGAGAGAGACAGAGACGTAGACAGATGACTAGGGATGTGCACTCGTTTGTGATGAAATAGGAAATATAGACAATATTTCCAATTTTGTCGCAGTTCGGAGGGGTCCCCGAAATGATAGGAAAACCCACAAAATTTTGTGTTTTTTTTTATCATTTTCGGGGGGGGGGGGGGGAATACAACCTGTAAAGATCGTGAATTTATGTTGTGCTCCTTCTAACCAGGGACGACATTCTTGGAGAGCTAACTTCACCTCTAGGAGATTGCGGTCCCTGATAGTATAATTTAGCTCCGCATGTGGATAGAATGAGCAGGGTATTACGGCTCCCTAGGAGGAATACTGGCTCAGCTCTGCCCCTGCCCCAATGGCAGAAGCATCAACTTCGATGAAGAAGGGGCAGTTAGGATCTGGATCACGTAGACAAGGACCAGAGCAGAAGGCCTCTTTCAAGGCATGGAAAGTGGATTGAGCCTTGGGACTCCATTCTTTGTGGTTACTACCTTTCCTAGTCATGGCAGTGAGGGGAGAATAGAGTAGAGTAATTGGCAATGAAGTTCCTGTAATAGTTTGTAAATCCAAGGAATCTCTGTAGGGCGCAGAGGACTATGTGTTGAGGCCAATCTCGGATTTCTTGAAGCTTTTCAGGGTCCATGGTAAAACCATGGTTGGAAATAATGTACCCCAGAAACGGAAGATGAGTCTGTTCAAAGAAACACTTCTCTAGTTCCGCATAGAGACGGTTGTCCCTGAGACGATGAAGAACTGTCTGAACATGTGAACGGTGGGATTTCAGATCCTTGGAAAAGATCAGTATATCATCTAGATATATGACGACAAACAAGAATAGTAGGTCCCAGAAGATCTCATTCATCAAGTGTTGAAAGACCGCAGGGGCATTACAAAGTCCGAAGGGCATTGCAAAGTCCGAAGGGCATAACTACATATTCATAGTGGCCATCCCTGGTATTGAAAGTGGTCTTCCAAATGTCCTCTGGCTGGATCCTTATGAGATTGTATGCCCCTCGGAGATCCTTACGAGATTGTATGCCCCTCGGAGATCTAGCTTTGTAAAGATCTGGGCTCCTTGGAGATGATCAAAGAGTTCGCTGATGAGTGGCAGAGGATAACAATCCTTGTGGCTTACCGCATTTAGCCCATGGTAGTCAATACAAGGATGTAGACTGCCATCCTTTTTCTTCATGAAGAAGAAGCTGGCTCCTGCCGGGAATCGGAGGGTCTTATGAATCCCTTGTCCAGATTCTCTTTAATGTATTCAGACATTGTTTTAGTCTCTGGTCGCGAGAGAGGGTAGGTCCTGCCTTTTGGAGGCATGGTACCTGGTAGGAGCTCAATGGAACAACTAAACTCCCGGAGTGGAGGTAGGATGTCAACAGTCTGTTTAGAGAATATATCTTGGAAGTCTGTATACAGAGCAGGCAACCCACTCAGGGTTGTAGAGTTCAGAAAGAGCAGTGGATGGCCCGTGCCATTTTCTAAGATGGTGCCAGCCGGCCATTGCTCCTACCATGTGACAGGGGCTGACCAATGGCATGGAAGCCCCTGTCACATGGTAAGGGCAAAGGGCCACTGGCGCCATTTTGTTTACTGGCTGTCGATGGCCCGCGAGCGGGAGATCACTCCCGGGACCCCTGCTGGACCACCACAGATTTTAGGCAAGTTTTTTTTTTGGGGTGGGAGGAGGTCCAGAGGGTGGCGGGGCTGTAAATAACTAAATTTTAAGGGTTGAGTGGTTTGGGGTTTTTTTGGCGAAAATTGCCGAGAAAAAAAAACTGGCCCGATGGAAAATGCAGTTTTCCACGGGTTGGCTGACCCGTAGCCTGACCCGGGATAAAAATATGAAGCTCATCTCTACTCTTGACTGCCACCTAAAACTTGGCCTTCGGCTTGACCTGACTATGCCCGGATTGACCGCGGTTTCCGACTCTGCTTTGGCTGACCATTCTGGACTGATACTCTGGCCTTGGTCCTCGCCATACACTCAGACTCTCTCTTCTGGCCTCCTGTGACCTCTGGTCGTGCCTGTCTGGACACCGACTGTGCACCCTTGTTCGTGGTGGGCACTCCCTTGAACTATCTCTCTAGGAGACCCTGCAAGGCCCACCTAAGATCAGGTGGCCTGGGTAACCAAGGGCTCAACCTGAGGGAACCATGGGTTGCTATTGGTGAAGCTCCAGCTAGCCTCTGTCTCCTCCTGTGCTCCGCCTCCTGGTGGCAGACGCTCTCCAGGTCCAACTGGAGGGCCATACCAATCCTGCACCAGGCCAAGGGTCCACTCCCAGTGTAACATGTTGCCAAGGCCATGGACTCGGCGAAGTTTCCCACCTTGTAGGCCATCCCTGGCCTAGCAGCTCATGTCTAAGAACAACAGCGAACCCTAGAAGCATTGACTTCATCTGTGGAAAGACTACGGTCTCAACTAGAGGATTCTCTCAAAGCTAACTCGAGGGGTTGGGCTCAACCTGTACCCTCACAGGCATCTCTGGCCCTACCTGCTTCACCCTGCTACAACGGGGATCCACGCCTCTGTTGAGGTTTTCTCAACCAATGTTTTATGCAATTCACACTACAGCCTGAGCTGTTTCCAAGTGAAAATACCAAGATCACTTTCATCCTCTCACGCCTTGAGGGGAAAGCCCTGGCATGGGCTTCCCTACTTTGGGAATGTTCAAATGTCATCCTCCGTTATCTATTCCACTTCATCTCCGTGTTCAAGCGGACCTTCCAGGACCCTGGCCGACAGGTGGTTGTGGGTCAACAGCTTCTTCATGTCCATCAAGTCTCACATTCGCTCACTGAATTCACGATAGAATTCAGGACACTTGAACAGAACTGGGTTGGCAAGAGGACTGCCTATGGGCAGTCTATCTGGATGGCTAATCTCCTGCCCTCAAGGATAAGCTGGCTGCTCGTGATATTCCCACATCTCTAGACAATATCATCTCTTTGGTTGGAAGGATCGATCATCGCCTTCATCAGAGACATCAGGAGGTAAAGGCTTCTCGGCCTTCTGCCATACTCCCAGTCCATGCAACCAGTCCTCAATTAAAGGCTTTACTGGTGCTTCCTCCATTACCAGAAGAGCTGATGCAGATCAACCGCGGGCGCTTGTCCCCTGAAGAGCGCCTTTGATGAAAGAAGGAAGGTCTTTGCCTGTACTGCAGCAGATCCGGACATCTCTTACAAGCCTGCCCAGTTCGACCGGGAAACTGCATAGCCTAAGCCCGGCGGGGGTCCAGAGCTTGGGTGCTACTGTTACTGGCACCCAATTACTACTTCCTGTATCTCTCTCCTGCGAGTCACGATCATTTGCTACCATTGCCCTTGTTAATACTGGGGCATGTGGCAATTTCATCCTAGATGACATCGTCACACTACTCCAAATCCCGCTCCAGCTTCTGGACATACCTCTTCAGATTTCATCCATCTAGGGAGAGCATCTTCTGGGACGTATCACTCATCACACCATAGCCTTCCGCCTCTCCGAGGGAAATCTCCATGAAGAAAAGATCTCATTATATGACCTGTAGCATTCCATGCACCCAGTAATCCTCGGACTCCCATGGCTCAGGTGAATGGACCTCAATTTGACTGGCAATCCCTACAGTTAATCCAGTGGGGATCTCAGTGCCAACACTGCTGCCTGCATAGGTGGCTCCACCGGTCACCACTCTGAACTCTACAGCCCTGACTGGGTTGCCTGCTCTGTATACAGACTTCCAAGATGTATTCTCTAAACAGAATGCTGATATCCTACCTCCACTTCGGGAGTTTAGTTTTTCCATTGAGCTCCTACCAGGTACCATGCCTCCCAAAGGCAGGACCTACCCTCTCTCATGACCAGAGACTAAAGCAATGTCTGAATACATTAAAGAGAATCTGGACAAGGGATTCATAAGACCCTCTGATTCCCGGCAGGAGCCGGCTTTTTCTTCGTGAAGAAAAAGGATGGCAGTCTGCATCCTTGTATTGACTTCCATGGGCTAAATGCGGTAAGCCGCAAGGATCATTATCCTCTGCCACTCATCAGTGAACTCTTTGATCGTCTCCAAGGAGCCCAGATCGTTACAAAGCTAGATCTCCGAGGGGCATACAATCTCGTAAGGATCCAGCCAGAGGACATTTGGAAGACCGCTTTCAATACCAGGGACGGCCACTATGAGTACGTAGTGATGCCCTTCGGACTTTGTAATGCCAATGCGGTCTTTCAACGCTTGATGAAAGAGATCTTCCGGGACCTACTATACTTGTTTGTCAACATATATCTAGATGATATACTGATCTTTTCCAAGGATCTGAAATCCCACCGTTCACATGTTCAGACAGTTCTTCATCGTCTGAGGGACAACCGTCTCTATGCGAAACTAGAGAAGTGCTTCTTTGAACAGACTCATCTTCCATTTCTGGGGTACATTATTTCCAATCGTGGTTTTACCATGGACCCTGAAAAGCTTCAAGGAATCTGAGATTGGCCTCAACCCATAGTCCTCTGTGCCCTACAGAGATTCCTTGGATTTACAAACTATTACAGGAACTTCATTGCCAATTACTCTACTCTAGCTTCTCCCCTCACTGCCATGACTAGGAAAGGTAGTAACCACAAAAAATGGAGTCCCAAGGCTCAATCCACTTTCCATGCCTTGAAAGAGGCCTTCTGCACTGGACCTTGTCTATGTCACCCAGATCCTAACCGCCCCTTCATCGTCAAAGTCGATGCTTCCGCCATTGGGGCAGGGGCAGTGCTGAGCCAGTATTTCTCCTAGGGAGCCGTAATACCCTGCTCATTCTATTCACATAAATTTTCCCCTGAGGAGCTAAATTATACAATCAGGGACTGCAAACTCCTAGCGGTGAAGTTAGCTCTCCAAGAATGGCATCCCTGGTTAGAAGGAGCACAACATAAATTCATGATCTTTACAGATCACAAAAATCTCGAGCACTTGAAGGAAGCTCAGTTGTTGAATCCCCGACAGGCCCGCTGGGCATTGGTCTTTGAGCGCTTCCATTTTGAACTGTGTTACCATCCTGCAGCCAAGAACACTACGCCCTTTCCCGCTCTCTTGAACCAGAGGATATGCCTGATACCCCTAGGCACATCATTGACCCATCTTGTATAACCCTCGCAGTCACCAACACTGTGTCAGTGGGGAAGACGGTGGTCCCATGCCGCCTCCGTGAATGCATCCTTCGCTTGGCTCTCGACTCAAAATTGGCCGGTTATCCTGGTCGGGCTTGGACCCTTCTTAGCATTTCAAGGGTCCAAGCCCGACCAGGATGACCTATTGGTGGCCTAACATGGTCAAGGACTCCTGTAACTATGTGGACTCCTGTCCCATATGTGTGCATCCAAAACCCCTGACTGGCCATTCATGGGGGCTCCTCCAGCCTCTTCCAGAACCAACAGAACCCTGGTCAAGCAACTCCACCGATTTCATCACAGATCTACCTCCATCCAAAGACCACATGATTATCTGGGTCATTAGTGACCTGGGTCATTATTGATCTGGGTCATTATTGACCTATTCCCACTCCAGAAGCTCCTCTCAGCTCCTGAACTGGCTAAACTCTTCCTCAAACACATCTTCAGCCTACACGGGCTACCCAAAGAGATCATCTCAGACTGAGGTCCGCAGTTTGCCACCAAGTATTGGAAATTCTTGTGCAAAAAATTGGAAATCAATCTGAATTTGACATTGGCTTATCACCCCCCCCCCCCCCCCCCCAGCAAACAGCCAAGCAGAAAGAACAAACAGGTCCTTAAAGACTTTCTTACGTTCTTACATTAATGACCAGCAGGACAACTGGTCAGAACTATTACTATGAGCTGAGTTATCCTACAATACTCATGTTGTTTCTGCCACAGATGTGTCTCCCTTCTCCATGGTATTCAGTCGCCAGCCATGTCTGCCTCTACCAGTACAGCTCACAGTGCCTTCACCTGCGGCCCAGTCGATGGCCCAGATGATAAGTCGTTTATGGAACCAAATCAAAGAAAGGCTGGGCCAGGCTGCTGAACAAGCTAAGTGCTCTACTGACGCTCATCGTCGCACCGCACCCTTGTTCCGGCCAGGCCAGAAGGTCTGGATAAGTACCAAGCACATCAGGCTGAGACTCCCTTCTCAGCGACTCACCCCTAGGTTTATTGGACCGTTTCCAATAATTCGATGCATTGGTGCTGTGACCTATCAACTACGACTCCCTGCATCCATGGACATCCACAACACCTTTCACATTTCCCTGCTAAAACCACTGGTGTTGTCTTGGACCTCTCGAAGAGCTCCCGCTCCCACTCAACTTGAGGCTGAACCGGAGGACATACTTCAAGCCAAGCAAGTTCTATACATCCGCCGATACAGAGCCCATTGGGAGTACCTCCTGTTGTGGGAGGGCTTCAGACCGGAGAACTCCTGGAAGCCCTCCCATCACATCTACAACAAGAACCTCCTTGCTGAGTTCCACCGCCTCCATCCTGAAAAACCCAAGCCAGTAAGGGGGAGGCCTAGAAGGGGGGGGTACTGTTGCACTTCCCGACCTTGTTGGCTCTGTGGCCAGGCCTACTTACCTGGCGCGACCCTCTACCAGCACGGCCTTGAGTTCCTGCTCTGTCCAACCCCGTCCGCGTCCTTCACGGGCATCCCCGGCTCCCTCATGGCCTTCGGCATCGCAGCTCTCCTCGCGCCGGGGCTCGGCATCCTCCTTGGCATTGGCCCTGCCCCCCTAGTGCATGCACGCTGAGCTCAGTCTAATTTAAAGACCCAAGCGCAGGAAGACCTCGGGCAATGCCCAAATCTGACGTCACTCATAAAAGGTATATATACCACAGCCCGGCCCCTAGCTCAGGGCCTTGGCAATTGGGTCGTACAATCCGGTGTCTCTAGTTTGCCTTTTTGCTTTCCAGTGTCTTGCTCCTGTGTCTCTTGTTCCAGTCTCTCTGTCCCAGCATCCCCTGTTCCAGCATCTCCCGTTCCAGCATCTCCTGTGTCTCCTGTTCCAGCGTCTCCTGTTACTTCGCCTCTCCATTTCTGGTAGTACACTTCGGTACTGACCTTTGCTTGTTCTCTGACTACTCCTGCTCACTGCCTGACCAGACCTCTGCCTGGAACTCTGACTTCTCTTGATTGCTTCCTGACCTGACCTCTACCTAGAACTCTGTCTACTCTGACTGCTGCCTGCCCTGACTTCTGCCTGGAACCCGACTACTCTTGATTGCTGCCTGACTTGACCTCTACCTGGAACTCTGACTACTCTTGACTGCCACCTGGAACTTGACCTTCGGCTTGACCTGACTATGCCCGGATTGACCTCTGTTACTGACCCTGCTTTGGCTGACCATTCTGGTCTGATAGTCTGGCCTTGATCCTCGCCATACACTCAGACTCTCTCTTCTGGCCTCCTGCGACCTCTGGTCTTGCCTGTCTGGACACTGACTGCGCACCCTTGTTTGTGGTGGGCACTCCCTTGAACTATCCCTCTAGGAGACCCTGTGAGGCCCACCTAAGATCAGGCGGCCCGGGTAACCAAAGACTCAACCTGAGGGAATCCTGGGTTGCTATTGGTGAAGCTCCAGCTAGCCTCTATCTCCTCATGTGCTCCGCCTCCTGGTGGCAGGTACTCTTCGGGTCCGACCGGAGGGCCATACCAATCCTGCACCAGGCCAAGGATCCACTCCCAGTGCAACATAGAAGTTAATTAGAAGTAGAAAAGTGAGTAACCTAAACAGAATTTTAATTATGACCCCAAAACAACTGAGATATGTCTTTATCAAGGCAGTATAATATTTGGGACATGAGAGGAGCATTGACAAATCATATTTAAGACCAAAGAGGGAGCAGGTGTTAGGTTGAATTTGGGAATTTTATATGTAAATCTATCAAAAGAGGATTCATTTCAACTGGGCTATTTTTGTCTTTAGCTGCTGGTTTTTACTACACTATCATTTAACTAACACCATGTGGTCTCAACCTTGAGAGTGAATGGAATTCTATTTTGTGAATTATTTGAATTTGTAAGCCCATCTGATTCTTTGAACGTACTTCTGTCAGATGATGTGTACTGTCCTTTAGATGTGTTTGTTTTCTCATACCTTATCTTCTGCTTTTATGAATGCACATATTGATCATTATAATTTCTTTCAGCAATGATAGCATATGTACAATGATTGGATAATTTGTAGCATGTGATTCCTTTGTTGATATGATATCATCTGATGCTGAACATCTTCTGTGTTCAATTTAACAGTTTTGTGCATTTTTTTCCCTATATGCCACCAGATAACTTGAGAGATATGGTTCCGTGCAGGCATTTTGGGCTGAAACTTGGTCATCCAAGGTTTCTCAGATGACATGCAATCTCAGAATTTTCAACCTCAACTTTCAAAATTATGGGGTAGATTTTAAAAGAAGCACGTGCGGCCTACATGTGCGCTACCCAGCACGCTCATATTATAATAACGGGGGTCGGTACACGCAAGGGGGTGCACAGTTATGCACCTTGCATGCGCTGAGCCACGCTGCCTTTCCCCATTCCCTTCCCCCTAACCTAAGCTTCCCACCCCTTCCCCTAACCTTTCCACCCCCTAGCCTTACTCTAACCTCCCCCAAAATTAACTTATCTTTTGCGTCTGCCTCCGGGCACGTTGCGCACGCCGGCAGCTTGCCAGCATGCCAGCATGCGATCCTCTGACAGAGTGGCAATGGCCACTCTGTCAGAGGCCTCTGGCCCCACCCCCACCCCATCCCTGGACTGCCCCTTTAGTAAAGCCCTGGGACTTACACACGTCCCGGGGCTTTATGCGCGCCGCCGGACCTTTTTAAAATAGGCCCGGCGCGCGTAGCCCTTTTAAAGTCCAGCCCTTTGATTCTGAAGATTAGGAATTGTTTTTTCAGAATTTGGTTTTGAGATTAATTTAAAATTTGGGGTTGTTGACTTTTACAGTACTAACCATGTGCTCAAATCTGAGCTTTTCACTTGATTACTATTAATGCACACATTTAAAAAAACAAACAAACAAACATTCATTTGCGAGGTGCACATGAGCCACTGCAAAATGACTGCCTAGTTGATTGGCTCTTCATGAACATTTGCAGAATTAATTTAAATATTCACTGACTTTCTTTCTTTCTTTTTTTTTTTTGCCCCTTTACTGAGATCATTGCATGTTATCATGTGTGGACCAAAAAAGCAACAAGATTGAAGCTGCTTTTTTTGATGGCTTCCAGAACTAAGCATTTGAAGCATGATCCCTCATCTCTGGAGAAAATGGTGCTCCACAAGGCAGCAGCATCCAAAACTATTAAACCTGCAGCAACTCAAGGAAATGCTAAACAGAGAAATTATGAATGCTGTTAAATCAGAGCTTGCTTCAAAATTTGCTATTTTTCGGGAATGTGTTGAAAAGATAGAGCTTCAGGTCAAACCTACTGCAGATGCAGTTTCACAGCTACAGATGGCGGTTAAAAAGATTGATATTGTGCAACAGGACCTTGAAGGCTTATCCAACAGAAACAGGTAGAATAACATCCATATTTTGGACTTGCAGAGAAGCAGTGAAGTATCAGATATGATTAATCGTTTTATGAAACTTATTTCCATTTGCTTGGGAATATTATTTGTCAACCTATAGAGACTGAGTGAGTGCACAGATTTCCCTCATAAACTCTGAAAAATGCAAAGATTTCTATACTTGTAGTCCTATGACATTCTCATGTGCTGGAGGTTCTTTCTGCTGTAAACATTAAAACACTACTTACCCGTGATGGCTGGAAATTTTTATTTGTACCTGATCTTCCTAAAATGACTGCTCGACATAGGAAGGCTTTTCTTGGTTTACGACCACAACTCAAAAAACTTGGAGCTAAATTTGTCATCCTTCATTCTGTCAATAATATACAATTTGCTTACAATAACTGTAGTAAAACATTTCACTTCCCAGAAAAACCTTCAGAAATATATGCAAGAGACTTTTGCAATCGTTAGTATGGACTAGAAGCAATGTGCTAAGCCCTGCCTATCTTACATTTCAGTGAGATAAACTCCACCCGTCATATGCATGACTTGCATTACAAAGACTTTGCATATTCTCATGCATGAAAAAAAACTTATTTGGGAAGAACTGACTGACTGGTAGATTTGAACCACTCTGATGCACAAATGTTATCAAGATAATTTTTGAAAGCTTGTGCACAGAAAAAATGTGCATATATGTGCGTAAATAGCATGCTATTTTATGAACATCAAACATATGCATGCAAATAAGGATTCATATGCAAATACATATGTTTAGAAAAGGGGACATCAAGGTGCAGTATGGGGTAGGGCAAACAGATACATGCTTAAGTTGCTATATTAAGAGGCACTTATGCATGTTGATTTGGAAACTTACATGGGCAATTTTATATCTGCTAACAGGGAGGATAACTTTCAAACAACTGTGCACAGTGGCATATACTCACATATGTGGCTGTGAGTAGTTTTACCATAGTTTATTATAACATGCACGTATCACAAACACACATTATAAAATTTGCTTATTTTTACTCCACAACATATGTGCATATGTAGGTCAATGGATGAATAATACATGCAATGTATTGAAACCATGTGTTTCAATGCATTGAACACACACAAGTTCATCAGTTTGTCCAGTCCTGCTCCAGGATATCGAAACCTTCCTGGTTCTTCATCCTGAACTCCTTCCAGTTCATCCAGACCTCCCACCCAGTCAGTACTAAGTACACAATAAACATGTTTAATACCACTTACCCCAGATAATTAGCAGGCGTAAAAACCCACAAGTAAAATATATACTCACATAAGTCTGTTTTAATATATCAATTTATGACAGTAAATTTAAAACAGCCATGCAGGTGCACGTGTGTACACATATGCCGCTCACGTCAATGGACGTGGCCATTTTATAGCATACACTCTTATATGCATTTATGTTATAAACTTAGCGGTATGCACGCAAATGTGCGTGCAATTTTATATGAACGCACCCATGCGTGCGCAAATGTCACCTCTACCATTTAAATCAGGGGATTTTGCTAGGCAAACGCCCTAACACAGATCATTCCCAGATCATCCCGGTAAGGGATAGGGCTTCCTAATCTCCCTAGCTAGATTGCCTCCTTTTACCCTATTAGTTCTGACCATGCAAACCCCACTGACTAGCCCTGATTTTTTTATTTTAAAATTGACATGCCATCCAATGCAGGAGTAACGTTTATGGTAGGGGACCTCCATGGACACTTACGTGTCCATTTCAAGTGACCTTCCCAGAACACCCACGTCCTGGCTGCCCATGGCCCGCCCAGACCACATCCACACCCCACATCCATTTTGTAGCTTTTTGATTTGTTCGCATACCGGTAAATAGCTCCGGCCTGAAACACGCTCGTATCTCTCGGCTTTGGTGCGTGTAGGCTTTCAAAATTCACCTTTACATGTGTGACTGTTGGCCCTGCTCAGAAGCAATCCTAGGGAACCCCTTGTTTATTTCTTCACTTTCTGCTTATTAAACAACTTTACATTTCCAGACAATGAAAGGTAGGAGGGGAGATGGAACAGAGTCTTTTTTTTCTCTTTAATGATCATATACATGCAACAGTAACCTGCTGCTATCAGCTCTGTTGGAGTCAGTATGGAATGGCTGCATCACGACGGCAGTTTATAACTTTCAAGCATGGCACGTGTTATCTCACACTATATAGCTTACATAACATAGGTTTGGGTTTAATACAGTTCTTCCAAGGCTTTATTTTTGATATGCATTGATTGGTTAAAGTGCAGTGGCTTTGACTGAGCAAGTATTTAAGAAATAAATCTAGTTGTCATGTAAATAATGCACAATGACATCAGAAATACATTAATCATTGGATTCTAATTAATACATTCAAATTGTAAGGAACATTTAGGCATTTAATTGACATTTAACAAGTTAGCTCAAGCAAGTTTGATATAAAATTACACCTATCAAATGCCAATTAGTACTGTAAAAAAATTAATTGCCGTGCTACTTTTTAAAATGTTAATGTATGAAAGTTTGTTGCAAATCCAGAGTATTAAATAGGATGCTAATTTATATTTATTGCTTGTTTAATTGTTGCATTTATGCTAATCTCCATTTCTGCATCCTCAAAACATCAGTGAGAGGACAATTAATAGGAATACAACACATAATCATACAAAATGATATTTGATGCCCATGTAACAATTATTCATTCACTTGTTTGTTTATTTACTTGCTTGTTTGATCTTTGGCATTCTTTTTTTTAATTAAATTGTGATGTAGAGCAGAGCGTGGATTGTTCTAGCTTTCTAGGATTGTAAGTAAAGGATGTGAGACCGGCGACTTTCAGACTAGTTTAAGTTCACACCATCTCTGCCCCACTTTTAGATGGCCCTGCCTTTGCTATAATCCTTCAGGTCTGTGTGATCTCCACCAAAATCCAAATCAGTTTCACTAAGGAGCAGAACATTCCTTTCAATTTTTTCTAGATTTTAAGTGGTTTTACCTTAAAGTGCTGATTAAAAAAAACAAAACATACAAAAAAAGTTTGTTGAACCATTTGGCAAATATTTGCTAAATTTCTAGGCTCTTCACAATAGTTCATAGACCTAAAGAAAAAAAAAACACGTTAATATGTCTCTACTATCGGTGACTTTTCCAACACTCCCAGCATAAAACTTAAAGTTATTGACAACTTTCTAATATGTATGACTATTGGACTTCTTAGTATTCTTACATCCTTAAAATTATCCCTTATTGTAAGAGTTCAAGAACAGTAGTGAATAGGGATGTGATTCAGATGATGTGAATGCAAAATTTGATCTTAATGGATTGATTTTTTGTTTGGTTCAGATCATCCAAACCAAATGGCAGTCTTCCAAAAGATCCAACTCTTTTCCACTCATTTGGTTCAGTCCCAGTAAAGTCTATAAGAGAAGCAAATCTAGATAAAGTAGTACTGAAAGGAGATGGGACAAGGAAGGAATCAAAACAGTCATGTTACAGCACATATTCAACTACCATATCCGGTGCGATTTCACTGTGAGGTGAGGCCAGCTGCAGCCTTTCACACGAATAGCGTCACCGTAAAAGGTGATGCTATTTGCCACACTACTGCCGCCGAGAGTTCCTCACATTATCGCCGGCAGAGGTACCATGGCCGAATCCTCCCCGCCCCGACACCTCCCCTCTCAGTCATTTACATCCTATCGCACATGAAAAGGCCCTTTCCATGTGCGATAAGGCCCTAACGCACGCAATATTCATCGATAAGGCCCTAACGCACACAATAAACCTTTAGCAAATAACCACCTAGTTTTCCTAATTTCAGGCTAACTACGTCAGTGCACACCATAGAAACATAGAAACATAGAAACATAGAAACATAGAAATGACGGCAGAAGAAGACCAAACGGCCCATCCAGTCTGCCCAGCAAGCTTCACATTTTTTTCTCATACTTATCTGTTTCTCTTAGCTCTTTGGTTCTATTTCCCTTCCACCCCCACCATTAATGTAGAGAGCAGTGATGGAGCTGCAACCAAGTGAAATATCAAGCTTGATTAGTTATGGGTAGTAGGGGAAGTAGGGGAAGTAACCGCCGCAATAAGCAAGCTACACCCATGCCCATCTGCTTTACCCAGACCGTGCCATTCAGCCCTTATTGGTTGTTTTTCTTCTCCCCTGCTGTTGAAGCAGGGAGCTATGCTGGATATGCTTGTAGTATCAGTTTTTCATCTCCCCTGCCGTTGAAGCAGAGAGCCATGCTGGATATGCGTGAAGTATCAGTTTTTCTTCTCCCCTGCCGTTGAAGCAGGATATGCATTAAAAGTGAAGTATCAGGCTTATTTGGTTTGGGGTAGTAACCGCCGTAACAAGCCAGCTACTCCCCGCTTTGTGAGTGCGAATCCTTTTTTCTTCTCCCCTGCCGTTGAAACAGAGAGCTATGCTGGATATGCGTGAAGTATCAGTTTTTCTTCTCCCCTGCCGTTGAAGCAGAGAGCTATGCTGGATATGCGTGAAGTATCAGTTTTTCTTCTCCCCTGCCGTTGAAGCAGGATATGCATTGAAAGTGAAGTATCAGGCTTATTTGGTTTGGGGTAGTAACCGCCGTAACAAGCCAGCTACTCCCCGCTTTGTGAGTGCAAATCCTTTTTTCTTCTCCCCTGCCGTAGAAGCAGAGAGCTATGCTGAATATGCGTGAAGTATCAGTTTTTCTTCTCCCCTGCCGTTGAAGCAGAGAGCTATGCTGGATATGCGTGAAGTATCAGTTTTTCTTCTCCCCTGCCGTTGAAGCAGAGAGCCATGCTGGATATGCGTGAAGTATCAGTTTTTCTTCTCCCCTGCCGTTGAAGCAGGGAGCCATGCTGGATATGCGTGAAGTATCGGTTTTTCTTCTCCCCTGCCGTTGAAGCAGAGAGCTATGCTGGATATGCATTGAAAGTGAAGTATCAGGCTTATTTGGTTTGGGGTAGTAACCGCCGTAACAAGCCAGCTACTCCCCGCTTTGTGAGTGCGAATCCTTTTTTCCACATTTCCTCTTGCTGTTGTAGCTTAGAGTGATGTTGGAGTCACAGTAACCATGTGTATGTTTATTGAATAAGGGTATTGTCTCCAGGCAGTAGCCGTCATTCTGGCTAGCCACCCACTCTTTATTGACGGCCTCTTGATTTTATGGATCCACAGTGTTTATCCCACGCCCCTTTGAAGTCCTTCACAGTTCTGGTCTTCACCACTTCCTTCGGAAGGGCATTCCAGGCATCCACCACCCTCTCCGTGAAGAAATACTTCCTGACATTGGTTCTGAATCTTCCTCCCTGGAGCTTCAAATCGTGACCCCTGGTTCTGCTGATTTTTTTCCTATGGAAAAGGTTTGTCGTTGTCTTTGGATCATTAAAACCTTTCAAGTATCTGAAAGTCTGTATCATATCACCTCTGCTCCTCCTTTCCTCCAGGGTGTACATATTTAGATTCTTCAATCTCTCCTCATAAGTCATTTGATGAAGACCTTCCACCTTTTTGGTCACCCTTCTCTGGACTGCCTCCATCTTGTCTCTGTCTCTTCGGAGATACGGTCTCCAGAACTGAACACAATACTCCAGGTGAGGTCTCACCAAGGACCTGTACAAGGGGATAATCACTTCCCTTTTCTTACTCGATATTCCTCTCTCTATGCAGCCCAGCATTCTTCTGGCTTTAGCTATCGCCTTGTCACATTGTTTATTGTCACACCAAACACCAAACTTGTCACATTGTTTATTGTCACACCAAACTCCCATTAGTGCGCACTAACTCCGAAATTAGGGAAACCTGAAATGAATACCTCCTGAACCATTTTAAAAACAAAATTTAACAGATAATGATCCAAAACAAAAATGACATGAAAAAAAAAAATCAGTGCACATCCCTATTCACTACCTTTCTAAAAAGAAATATTTTCTATGATTATTCCTGAGTGTATTCCCCTTTCACATTCATTTTCAAACCCCTCATTCCACAGCCTCCCTTCTGTTGATTCTTTGGAGGTATTAGGATAATTTTCAAAAAACAGAAAGCTTGTGAGCACTCTACATGCAGACTTTCTAATAATTATGAAAGAAAAACTACATGCATATTTTCATTTTTGAAAATTTATTGTCAGTCAATCACAAACTCACTCACACAAAGTTTCATCTGCCATTGTTTATTTCGTTGAAAATGAATGCACATCCCTAGTAGTGAATGCATGGAACGACTGATCTCACAGTGAAGATGGAGGAGACAAGGACAGTATCTGAATTCAAGAAAGAATGAGACAAGCACAGGATATCTCTTAGGCAATGGTAAGTATTGCAGACCTGAGCAGTTGGTGTGGATGGGCAGACAAGACAGGCCATATGGTCTTTTTCAGCCGTCAAATTTCTGTGTTTCTACTAAATAAAAGGTTGGGGGGAAAAATTTAGATTAAGCTGCACTTTTATGGCAGGATTTTCAAAGGCCAGCGTGCGTAAATAAATGGGAGATATGCACGCGGCTGGGCCACACACGTATCTCCTGGTATAAGCAGAAGAGCCGGCTTCGAAAAAAAGGGGAGGCCTGTGGAGGACCGGGGGATGGTTCTGGGCAGGGCATTGATGGGCCTTGGGTGGGCTAGGTCAGCAGTATTATGCACTGTCCCGGTGAAGTGCGTGCTGGCAGCCGGCTGGCCCGCGCATCCTACTACTGCTCCAGAGAGCAGGTAAATATTGAAATTTAAAAAAAAAAAAAGTTAGAAGGGTTTTAGGGGTCAAGGAGGATAGGGGAAAAGGCAGGCAGGGTAGGTAGGGGATGTGGAAAGTTCCTTCCCAGTCTGCTCCTTTATTGGAAAGGACTGGGAGGGAACTGGGGAAAGGGCCTATCGCGTCGATGTGCGTGTTTTATAAAAAGCCTCCTTATGAACGCGAGTCAGCTCTCGTGTGCACATGCAACGGCCAATATAAAATTGGGCATACATGTGCGTGCATGTAGCAGATTTTATAACGTGCATGCATCGATGCACGCATGTTATAAAATTGGCGCGTCCGTGTGCGCATGCCGGGAACAGTGTGCAAATGGATGCTCGTGTGAGAAAATTAAAATTCCCCTTTAAGATACAGTTATTGTTTCCTAGTTGTGCTGCTAGTAGCAAACTAAACTTTAATCTCTCCATCAGAGAGCTAAATTGTAACCACCATACCCCTCACTCCATGCCTTGAGGTCTTTGTGCCACTGTAGTTGCTAACACATCCTTCACTTTATGCCTTGTCATGTTGATGGCACTATGCTTCCTGTCATTCCCTTCACTGTATGACTTATGGTGTTCATGTCGCTTGGAGGGTTATTTTCTAAACGTTTATCGCGTGTGTTAGGGGTCTTATTGCACGCGATAAAGCCCTTACATATGCGATAAACCCCTTTTGCACGAAAAGGGCCTTTTCGCGTGCAATAGGTTTTAAATTAGCTGGAAGGGAGGAGCCAGGGCGGGGAGGGGGAGGAGTCAGCTGCAGCCCCGCTGCCGGCGATAATGTGAGGAACATTACACTGGTCTACATTTGAAAAAAAAGTTATCTGCTGACCTAATTATTTTTGCTGATTTTACCCAAATGAAAAGTGCTGATTCCAGATCTGAAGTCAAAAAATATGCAATACGTCTCATTTTTTTCACAAATGAGAAATGTTTGATTAATGATTATAAAGTTGAATATAAAGGGTAATAAGAAGTTCTGAAGAAGCGATAGCACGTAATATATTTGTTTTATGCAAAAAACAAGTCTATCATCTAACCAAGAGAGCAATAGTTGTGTAACTTTTAATTGTTAGGGAGAAGTGTTCTCTTTTTGGATGCTCTGGAATAGTTATGATCAGGGTTGTCATGCTGTGAACACCAGCAGTAGTCTGCCATCATGTTTGTGTTCCATCTGCCTTGATATCTATGTTCCATGGTCTTGACGTCTTGGTGAAAGTGTTCTCCTTGTTCTTATCTCATAGCTCCAAGATTTGAGGGGAAGTAGTTCAGGTGGCTATCAAGGAAATGCAATTTGACATTCATGTTTGCTTCCAGTCTTTGAAAAGCAATCAACAATTTTTGAACTAAAAGGTTATAATTTTCAGCCCTGAAGTTGCCCATAAAGTCTGTAATCATGTCAGAAAAAGCAAACCAAGCATCCTTTTCTATGGTTTTCATGGTATGAAGGAATTCTCTGTCTTTGATTAGAAGCCTTATTTGCGGGCCATCAAATATGCCAGCTTTCAACTTCATGTGAAAGAGCAGGAAAGAGCATATTCAGCATGTCTTTCTAGGCATTAATTATCTTTTTGCGTATTCAGCATATCTAAATAATAATGTAAAATTATTTCTATAAGAGTTTGAGTAGACAGCATTTTGCGGAAAAACCAGAAATGGATGGTATTTTTGGATTCAGCACACTAAAATACATAAAGATCATGTTATCTTGTAGTCAGCAAAGTTGATATAGACCAGTGTTTTCGCCGGCAGGAGTACAGTGAATAGCTACACCTTTTACGGTGTCGCTATTCGCTGTGAAAGGCTGCAGCTGACCACACCGCAGCTGGTGAAATCGCACTTCCACGGTGTGAATGGCTGCGGCCTTTTGCAGTCCCACCCCATCTTTGCCCCCCCACCCCCTTTTTCACAGGATTCATCATTCCATGAGGAATGATGAATCCTTCCCTTGGTGCCCTATGCCCCTCTTTCAGTGCTGTGGCATGTTCATGTTATTTTTAGTGTCTTGGGTTGCTGTTCTCTCTCCTGCTCATGATGGCCATAGCTTGATGGACTCTCTACCTGGGAAACATCAAGCTAGGTTGAGAGAACCTTGCCCAAATCTCATCTTGGAGTGAGTTTCCTCACTCCAAAGGTCATCAAATCTTCATGAGACCACTGTTCTGTTCATAGGTGTCACGTAGAATGTCAAAGTGGCCCCTAACCCCCTACACTCTTACCTAATCCCCACCTCGAGTTACTAGGTGGGCCTACCATAGGGATACAAATACCTACCTATGGGCCATGTCATTATGGCCAGTCTCTCTCCCTCAATGGTCCCCCAGTGGTTGAATGCAGGAAATACAACAGGTCAGCACTTATTGCAGAATCTGAAAAGGGTATTGTAACTTGCACTAACTTAGCTCTTTGCACAGGTAATTAGCAATAAATGCTATATTAGCATAAAACACACCCCTTTTGCTATCGCATGTGGTACTTACCGCATTTTGATAAATCCAGGCCTTAGATTGTAAGCTTTCTGGGGATAAGGAAATACCTACAGTACCTGAATGTAATCCACTTTGAAGCACTGCAAAAAGTGGAATATAAATCTAAATAAATAAACAGAGTATCTTTGGATCTCTCAACTCAGGTATCTATCACTAAGAAATAGGTATTGCAAGGATGCAGCAACTAGAAATCCCTATCCATCAAGGACTGTCATGTAAACTGGGAGAGAGTGTCCTGGAGAGGGAGAACCAGAACAGAAGGATTTAAATCCTACTTCTCTGATACTTCTTGTGATCTTGAGCAAGTCACTTTATCACCCTTTATCTCAGGGACCCACATAAATGATGAGCTCTTTGAGAAAGAGATGTGTTATACCTGCATGCATTTTATAATAAAGTGCTATATATAAAGACATAAATAAATAGAAAGGTTTAGTAAGCGTGTCAATCCCAGTGAAATAACCTAAGTGAACTTGAAAGGTCCTGTACCACATAACATACTATATTTGGATCATTTTTAGGTTGAACTAATAATAGGATCAAATGCGTAAAGGCTCAAAGACTGTGAGGATTCTGACCTTAGCATTTCCACCCAAATAAGTTCAAGAAATAGCTAATTATGTTTTGAAAGGAAAAAGAAAATAAATCTAAAGCTCTTTTCTGATTTACAAGATTTAAACCTTTCAGAAACTAACCAGTAGAAAAGTCAAAGACCTAAAATCAATGAACCCTAATTCTCTCCTGGCTCTGAACAGACAGCATTAATATCTTGTTATTTGTTACACTTGTGTAGGGCCAGTCGGAAGAGTATGGGAATCCAATTGTTTGAGAAACCTTTAAAAAGGCAACATCATTGTCATTTTGATCTCTTTTATTTTCCATTTTTTTTTTAAGAAATGAAAAATGGTCAATATATTGAACAAAATACATTCAAAATAACAATCATAGCTTTAGCTTATGAAGATTAGGGATGTGCATTTGTTTCAAACGAATGGGTAAAACATAATGAATAAACTCACATTTGTTTTATTTGCAGTCCCCAAAATGAATGAGGGGGTCCCATTGAAGTCTGGCCCTGTTCCAAATACAGTTGTGCTCTTAAGTTTACTTACCCCCGGCAGGATTTGTAAGATGTGCAGTATTTTAAGAAAACATGAGTGATCAGACAGAACACATCTGTTATTTTTAATGTTTCAAATTAAAAACTATTATGCATCACAAAGTAGCACAATCATTAAACCAGCCTTGGAAATACTGAAATAGACCCGTTCAAAAGTTTGCATACCTTTAAGTCCTTAATATCGTTTATTGTTCCCTTTTGCATCAATGACGGCTTGCAATCTTTTGTGATAGCTGTGAATGAGGCCCTTCATTTTCTCATGTGGTAAAGCTGCCCATTCTTCTTGGCAAAATGCTTCCAGATCCTGTGAATTCTATGATTGTCTCGCATGAACTGCATGTCTGAGTTCTCCCCAAAGTGTCTCAATGATGTTGAGGTCAGGAGACTATGATGGCAACTCCAGAACATTCACTTTCTTCTGCTGCGGTCACTAAAGGGTTGACTTGGCCTTATGTTTCAGATAATTGTTGGAAAGTCCATACACAGCTTCCTGGTTGATGAATGCAAATTCTTCTGTAATATTTTCTGATAAGATGCTGCATTCATCCTGCCATCAATTTTCACTAAATTCCCTGTGCCGCTATGGCTCTCCTCCCCCTCCTCTAAAAAGAAAAAAAAAAAAAAAGCAGAGAGCCACATCCATGCTTTATAGTAGGGATGGAGTGGTTCTATTCATATCGTTTACGGTTGTGACCTTAAAGTTCAAATTATTTTGTTACAGAAGTTTTGAGGCTTCTCTACCGGTAGTTGCTGTTTGGCGTATTGTAAGAGGGCTGTTTTGTGGCATTGGTATAGCAATGGCTTTTTTCTGTCTGCTCTACCATGTAGCCCATTTTTCTTCAAGCATCTCCTTATTGTGCATGCTGAAGCACCCTCACCACTTTATTACAGAGAAGCCTGTATTTCAGTAGAAGTTCCTTTTGGGTTTTTCTTTGTATTCTCACAAATTTTCCTAGTGCTTGTGTTTGAAATCTTTCTTGGTTTACCATGGTATTAACAGAACCCATAATTTTCCACGTCTTGATCAGAGTTTGTTCAGTATGATTGGCATTTTCAAATATTTGGCTATCTTTGTATATCCTTTTCCTGATTTATAAAGTTTAGCTACTTTTGCTCACAGATCCTTTCACAGTTCTTTTGCTTTTCCTATGCCTCAGTAACCACCAAGTCAGTGCAGCCCTGGATGAAATGCACAAGGGTTTGTCAAGAGCTAATACATTAATTTACCATATATACACAGACACTAATGACAATCAAACAAGGCAAAGGAATAGATATCTATCCTGCATTGCCATCTCAACCTGTGTGTGCCCAAACAGACAAGGTATATAAAATTTTGAACAGGAATATTTTATTTCCCTTATTACTATGGTTTGTGCTATTCTATCATGTATAATAGTTTTAATTTGAAACACTTTAAAAATATCAAATGTGTTTTGTCTGATTACTCATGTTCTCTTAAAATGCTAGGAACACAATAACCCCAAATACTGATCAAGATGCCAATGTACAACTGTTGCGAGCGCGTCCTCCACGCTGCTGACGAACCGAGGGCTTGGAGGCCTTCGGGTTCAGCTACGAGCGCGAGGAGCGCGGTCGCCTCTAGAGCAGGTGTAGTGAGCCCCTGGGCCACGGCGAGACTCAGGGAGGAGCCCCAAGCCACACCGTGGGAGGTGAACCAGTGCAAGCATGGAGGGCTAGGTGAGGCAAGGCTGAAGCAAGGACGAGAGAACAAGGTCTGACCCTCAACCGGACCTGAACGCCCACTGCAACCAACAACGCAATGTTGATTGATGAATGGTCCTCTGTCTGTTCCAAGCCCTTTCGGACCTGCCGCTGGTATCGGCATTGGGCAGCAGGCCGGACAGAGGACGAGGGCAGACAGAGTCCTTGGAACTCAAAAGACATCACAACGAAGACTGCAGCGAAGTCATCATAGACGAGGGTTGAAGCAGAGACATCACAAGCGAGGGCTAGGAAGGAAGACATTGGCACTGTCCCTCAGGGCACCCTACTCAGCCCACCGACACGGGCAGACCCAATAGGCTGGTCACAGACCACCCTGTCCCACTGCGCGCCCTACACAGCCCAGGAAGGCTGGTCGCAGACCACGCTGAGAATGGGACAAGCGCAGGGAAGAAGCAGGGTACTGCACTCCTGGCAGTCTGAAGCGGGTACTGCACTCCTGGCAGTCGAAGTGGGATACTGCACTCCTGGCAGTCTGAAGCGGGTACTGCACTCCTGGCAGTCTGAAGCAAACTGGAACCTCGGGAATTGGAAAAGGAACAAACATCTAGGAACATCTGGAACCAACATCAAGGAAACAGGGAGAGACACAAGACAGGGAGCCATCAAGACAAGCGAGACCACGGAGGGCCTGGATTGATGAAGAAGCACAGCCAACTGTGAGACTCAATCCGAAGGCAAACAGGAACTGAAGTGAAAGTCCTTTTATACTGCTGTATGCAGGCAACTCCCTGGGAGGAGTTCACCTGGACCGCCCCTCACCGGCCCTATAACTGAGGAGGAGTGCCGCGGGCCGGCCCCTAGGGAGAATATACCTGGAAAAGTTTGTATTGTGAGTTTTTGTTTCCACAGCAAGCTTCTTTTCAAATTCTCTCTTTGCCTTCCTTATCAATGCTTTGCATATAACTTGGCGGTGCTCATGCTGTTTCCTGTTTCCTTCACTCAAATCACTTTTCCATTTCTTCAAATATGTTCTTTTAGCTATTATGGTCTCTCTCACCTCACCTTTTAACCAATCCATTTAGTGAATAAATTATCCGGGTAAGGTTAGCTGGATAAGTGGGATAAATATTCCTCTGAATATCCTTTATTAAGCTTACCTTGCTAACCTTAGCCAGGTAAGTTTAAACATAACCAGATATTCTTTTGTATATTGCTGTTCATGTCTAAGGTTATGCAGCTTTGTGTGGCCAGATAACTTAACCATATAACCTGGAAAGAATATATCTGGTTAAAAGACAGGAAACAGAGAGCAGGATTAAATGGTCTGTTTTCACAGTGGAAAAAGGTAAACAGTGGAGTGCCTCAGGGATCTATAATTGGGCCAGTGCTTTTTAATATATTTATAAATGATCTGCAAAGGGATATAATGAGTGAGGTAAACACATTTGCAGATGACACAAAATTATTCAGAGTAGTTAAATCACATGCAGATTCTGATAAATTGAAGGAGGGCCTTGTGACTGGAAGATTTGGCATCCAAATGGCAGATGAAATTTAATGTGATGCATATATGGAACAATAACCTGAGCTGGAGTTTCATGATGTTAGTTTTCATATTAGGAGCTACCACCCAGGAAAATGATCTAGGCATCATAGTGGATAATACATTGAAATCATCGGCTCAGTGGTCAAAAAAGCAAACAGAATGTTAGGAATTATTAGCAAGGGAATGGTGAATAAAATGGACATTGTCATAGTGCCTCTATAATGCTCCATGATGAGACCACACCTAGAGTACTGTGTACAATTGTGGTTGCCACTTCTCAAAAATATATAGTTGCATTATAGAAGTAACAGAGAAGACTGACCAAAATGTTAAAGGGGATAGAACAGCTCCCCTAAGGGGAAAAGCTGAAGAAGTTAACTTGGAGAAAAGATATGATAGAGGAGGGATACATTAGAGGTCTATAAAACCATGAGGACTAGAATGTGTAAATATGAAATGGTTATTTATTCTTTCAGATAACAGAAGAATTAGGGGGAACTCCATTAGGTTAGCAAGTTGCCTATTAAAAAAAAAAAGAGACAATTCTTTTTCATTCAACATATAATTAAGCTCTGGAATTTATTGCTGGAGGATGTGATTAAGGAAGTAAGTGTAGCTGCGTTTAAAAAAGGTTTGGATAAGTTCCTGGAGAAGAAGTCCATAAACTGCAATTAATCAAGTTGACTTAGGAGTAGATTTTCAAAGATGCGCATGTGCGCCCATGTGAGCGCGCTACCCGGCATGCACACATAGATGCCCGATTTTATAACATGCGTGCGCAGGTGCACGTATGTTATAAAATCGGGGGTTGGTGCACACAAGGGGGTGCACTTGTGCAACCTGCACACGCCGATGCCCACAGCCATTCTCAGTTCCCTCCCAGTCCGCTCCAATTTCAGAGTGGAATGGAGGGAACTTTCCAAGCCCCTACACTAACCTCCCTTCCCCTTCCCCTCACCTACCCACCTCTAGCCCTAACCTCGCGCCCCCCCCCCCCCCCTCAAATCTTTATTTTACCTTTTGCTCTTGCCTTAGGGCAGGCGCAGGTTGCGCGCATCAGCATCTTGCCAGTACGCGATCCCGCAGCCCAGCGGCCTCTAGCACCACCCTGGACCGCCCCCTGGATCGCCCCACCCTGCCTCCTCCCCACCCCTTTCCCGAGGCCCTGGGACTTACGCACATCCCTGGGATTTGCGTGCATGACCGGACCTTTGATAAGTGGCCCGGCGCATGTAAGGCCGGTCACACACGTAAATCCCCAGAATTTGCATGCATAACGCTTTGAAAATCTACCCCTTAGGGAATAGCCACTGCTATTACTGGCATTCTTAGCATGGGATACATTTAATGTTTGGGTACTTGCAAGGCACCTGGATTGGCCACTGTTGGAAACAGGATGCTGGGCTTGATGGGCCTTCAGTCTGACCCAGTATGGCAGCTTCCTATGTTCAAAAGTTCCTTTAAGTGCTTTTATTTACATTGCTTAAAACAACATTTCCACATTTAAACTCTATCTTCATACTTCCCCAATCACAATCTCAGGTGCTACTTAATCCCTCCTTTATAATTCTCAAACACAAACTCAGGCCAGCTTGAGCCAATAAATGTATCAAATGGGATATTTATTTGTATTTAATTTAAAATATTTATTACCCACCATACCATAATTCAGGGGTGGGAACATTGTTAACATAAACCTTAATTTAAACAAGCAAATAATAAAACAATGATTACTGTTTCATAACATCAACCATGAAACAGCAAACATATTGAATCAGTGTAGAGAGGATTGGAATATTCAGACGTTTAACATTAAGAGGACAATAGATCAAAGGCCAATTCAAAGAAGTGCATCTTATTAGCATCTTTAAAAGTTTTAGAATAATTTATATTATGGATTTCAGCTTGGATTAAGTTCCAAATCAAAGGACCGGATGCCAAGAATGAGCATTGTTGAGTTTCATCAAGATGTTCTAATCTATGCGAGAGAATGTCCAGAAGGATTTCATATGAAAGAAGTGTCAATTTTATGAGTTAAAAATATCCAGAATGAAGTCATATTATTTAACAGGCTATGAATAATAACCACGAGTTTATATTTAGTTTGCCAGAAAATAGAGAGTCAATATAGTGACTGAAGGACTGGAATTATGTGATTACATAGCAGCAGGATGGTTAACAATCTGGTATCCAAATTTTGAATGATCTGAAGTGCTCTTAATGTGGTAGTAGGAAGACCAATATAGAGGGTATTGCAATAATCAAGACTGGAGAACATCAATGATCGTAAAATTATGAAAGTCAGAGGAGTTTAATAATGGCTTCATATGATATAATAATTTAATTGGAGTTTATTAAATGAGGCAGCAGAAGAGGACTGGAAGGTTCATCTGCATTTTCTACCCAGCAGCCCCCAGGAGAGGTCTCCAGAGGTCACAGTGAGCCATCCACAGCCCCAGCTTCCAGAGACCCCTCACCCCTTGCAACAGAAGAGAAATGGAGAGGTGCATGCCTCAAAACTTCCTTACTATATTCTATCCATTCACCTTGCTATGACATCTGTTTACTAGACCTTCTCTGTTTTAATTTGGTTTTATATGTTTTGATTTTACATGGTAATTGTGTTTGGTAGGAGTAATTTGTTGAAGATTTTATACCTAAGGAATCTATTTCAAAACAAGAGTCAATAAGTTGGGTAACTAGGAAGAAATAGGTAGATTAATTGTAGAGTGTTGATGGTCATTGCCAGACACATATAAGATAAATCCATAGATTAAAAGTACTTTAGGTCAGCTTTACATTCCTCTCCCTTAGAAATTTGAAATCAATAACAAATCAACAAAATTATGATGCAGTAAGTAGTAGAGACGTGAATCCGATTCACATCGTGTTTTTTTTTCCGTCTGGCCCGATCTCGGTTTTGTTTATCGGCTGAGCCTGAGCCGATAAACAAAAAACCCACCCGACCCTTTAAAACTAATCCCTTAGATTCCCCCACCCTCCTGAGCCCTCAAAAAACTTTTTACAGATACCTGGTGGTACAGTGGGGGTCCCGGGAGTGATCTCCCGCTCTCGGGCCATCGGCTGCCACTAATCAAAATGGTGCCGAAGGCCTTTGCCCTTACCATGTGACAGGGTATCTGTGCCATTGGCCGACCCCTGTCACATGGAGGGAGCACTGGATGGCCGGCACCATTTTTAAAGATAAAACCTTGTCCACTAGAATTAGTGGCAGCTGGTGTTGGAGCCAGAGTGCTCAGTAGGGTGCCCATAGGTCACCCCTGGTGGTGGGGTGATGTTAGGTCAAAAGGTGTCATGGCTGGCCTTGAACCTGGGTCTGCCCAGTCTGGGGCTGGTATCCTGTGCAACTGTGCATAGAGTCACAGATTGGCTCAGAGAAAGCCACCCTCAGATGTCAGATGACCTGGTGTATGGCCCCAACCTGGAGAATCTGGATTGGTTCTTGGAGATTCAAAAGGGATGCTGGGAAACCTTGAAGTTGTTCTAGCATATAGGTGGCTGTGAAGCCAATATATAGTTTGGGATCCCAGAAGAAGACCCCTGAGCTTTTCCCCTTCTATACATTGATGTTATATTATATGTTGTTAAGTGTGGAAGCTTTGTGCCATGTCTCTAAGTACAAATTTTGTCTCAGGCTGCTTCTCTGTTTGTCTGTGAAGAGGAACTCTTGTGAACTGTCCTGAACTGGACATATGGACTGAAATTAAGCTTGCCCAAACCATGTGCGTTACCTGTTTCAGTTATACCCACAGTGCACCATAAGTCCATGAAATATTATTGCCGTTGTTAACATTAAACCAGTATTGAGAGACACAATACCCGTGTGATTGTGCTGCAGGGGCCTTCCAACCTGACAAAGCATGGGTATATTTACAATGCTAGAAAACACATACTTTCTCTATCCATTTCATAAACATACATGCCTATATTTCATGCACAAAATAATCATGACACTGCACAAATCAACACTCAGAATTACACATATATTATAACAGATATTTTATAAATTATGCATATAAACCATTTTAAAAATACTTCCTTGCACACTTATGTGGAATCATCAGTTCACCGATACGTCCACCAGTTCACCCAGCCCATCTCAGTACACCTAGACCCTCTGGCACTTTAACCTGAATCCCTCTCAGACCTCCTACCCAAAATCCGCAGACAAGTCTGATTTCACTTGCGTGAGTCAGTTATCAGGTGTCAAAGTTTACAAATAAGTTTGGTAATATATAATCTCTTACAAAATAGCAGCTACCATATTGCTGAAATCTGTTCCTTCTTTCCACATTAAATGTATGTATGAAACTGCGAAAAAAACATGCACACTCTCAATGTTTCTAAAATAGCATATACAGAATGCATATACCTGCTTTTTACACGTATACCTGGTATACTGTGGACTCCTTTGAAAGTTTACCTTTGTGTGTACTGCTAGTACAGGATCTGGAAAACTCCTAAAGCTGTGAAGATGATGTAAGAATGAAAGTGCAGGCCTATGTGTTCAGGATAGCGTTACACTGTAGGGATGTGAATCGTTTTTCAACGATTAAAATTATCGTCCGATAATGTTTATATCGTCTTAAATCGTTATAGAACACGATACAATAGAAATTCTAACGATTTATCGTTAAAAATCGTTAAATCGTGTTAGTGTGCACTAACGGGAGTTAGTGCGCACTAACTCCCCGTTAGTGCGCACTAACTCGATTTAGTGCGCACTAACTGAAAATGATACAAATAAACACTTTCCAGGTCACTGAAGGTCAGTTAGGAATGAATATGTGTTCCTATTGGCTGGCTGCCCTCTTATCTATTGATGTTACCAAGGTTACCACTGAGGTGATGGTTGGGGGGATGGGAAATGGAACTGGAAACTAACGAACACCAACAGAAAATGAAACAAAGTGTTCACACTTCCCAGGTCAGTAAAGGTCACTTAGGAATGAATATGTATGTATGTATTCCTATTGGCTGGCTGTGCTCTTATCTATTGATGTTACCAAGGCTAACACTGAGGTAATGGTTGGGGGGATGTGAAATGGAAACAGTTGGAAGCTTGACAAAAAAAGTAATGTAATGATCAGCACTCACGTGACTAGAACTTGTTTGTTTATTATTTTTGTTAGCAGGCACCTGAAATGCTAGTGCATGTTGAATTTGCCAATCACTGTGCATTTTAGAAAGGTGGTCCTGGCTGGAACTGTACACAGTTCAAATATATGTAAATGATTGTTGGTAAGTGTATTTTTTAAGTAGCCACACTGGCACAAGTATGTTTACTTTTCCTCCTACTTAACTCACTAGCTCAGCTTTGTAAGAAGGGCTTCTCTGCTTGTGTGTTGTTTTTGTTTGGTGTGAGGAGAGCAGAAACATCAGATCTTTATTCAATCTACTACAGTCATCTCTTACAGTGCCCTATCCCTATTAATACCAGGAGTGTTGTGATCTTCCTGCACACAGTGCCCTAACCCTGATACCAGTCTGAGACAGCTCCCTCCCTGCATTACTAGTGAGAGGCTGGCTTCACAGACAGGGGGGAGCTGCCTGACCCTCACTCCTGACTTTCCCCATGTCCCAGCTAGTGAATGGTGTGTGGGTGAGGAGGGGGGGGAGGACGATGGTGAAGTCTGAGACAGCTCCCTCCCTGCATTACTAGTGAGAGGCTGGCTTCACAGACAGGGGGGAGCTGCCTGACCCTCACTCCTGACTTCCCCCATGTCCCAGCTAGTGAATGGTGTGTGGGTGAGGGGGGGGGGGGGGAGGATGGTGAAGTCTGAGACAGCTCCCTCCCTGCATTACTAGTGAGAGGCTGGCTTCACAGACAGGGGGGAGCTGCCTGACCCTCACTGTTGACTTCCCCCATGTCCCAGCTAGTGAATGGTGTGTGGGTGAGGGGGGGGGGGAGGATGGTGAAGTCTGAGACAGCTCCATCCCTGCATTACTAGTGAGAGGCTGGCTTCGCAGACAGGGGGGAGCTGCCTGACCCTCACTCCTGACTTCCCCCATGTCCCAGCTAGTGAATGGTGTGTGGGTGAGGGGGGGGGGAGGATGATGAAGTCTGAGACAGCTCCCTCCCTGCATTACTAGTGAGAGGCTGGCTTCACAGACAGGGGGGAGCTGCCTGACCCTCACTCCTGACTTCCCCCATGTCCCAGCTAGTGAATGGTGTGTGGGTGAGGGGGGGGGGGGGGAGGAGGATGGTGAAGTCTGAGACAACTCCCTCCCTGCATTACTAGTGAGAGGCTGGCTTTGCAGCCAGGGGGGGAGCTGCCTGACCCTCACTCCTGACTTCCCCCATTTCCCAGCTAGTGAATGGTGTGTGGGTGAGGGGGGGGGGGGAGGATGGTGAAGTCTGAGACAGCTCCCTCCCTGCATTACTAGTGAGAGGCTGGCTTCACAGACAGGGGGGAGCTGCCTGACCCTCACTCCTGACTTCCCCCATGTCCCAGCTAGTGAATGGTGTGTGGGTGAGGGGGGGGGGGGGGAGGAGGATGGTGAAGTCTGAGACAGCTCCCTCCCTGCATTACTAGTGAGAGGCTGGCTTCGCAGCCAGGGGGGGAGCTGCCTGACCCTCACTCCTGACTTCCCCCATTTCCCAGCTAGTGAATGGTGTGTGGGTGAGGGGGGGGGGGAGGATGGTGAAGTCTGAGACAGCTCCCTCCCTGCATTACTAGTGAGAGGCTGGCTGCACAGACAGGGGGGAGCTGCCTGACCCTCACTCCTGACTTCCCCCATGTCCCAGCTAGTGAATGGTGTGTGGGTGGGGGGGGGGGGGGAGGATGGTGAAGTCTGAGACAGCTCCCTCCCTGCATTACTAGTGAGAGGCTGGCTTCACAGACAGGGGGGAGCTGCCTGACCCTCACTCCTGACTTCCCCCATGTCCCAGCTAGTGAATGGTGTGTGGGTGAGGGGGGGGGGAAGGATGATGAAGTCTGAGACAGCTCCCTCCCTGCATTACTAGTGAGAGGCTGGCTTCACAGACAGGGGGGAGCTGCCTGACCCTCACTCCTGACTTCCCCCATGTCCCAGCTAGTGAATGGTGTGTGGGTGAGGGGGGGGGGGAGGAGGATGGTGAAGTCTGAGACAGCTCCCTCCCTGCATTACTAGTGAGAGGCTGGCTTCACAGACAGGGGGGAGCTGCCTGACCCTCACTCCTGACTTCCCCCATGTCCCAGCTAGTGAATGGTGTGTGGGTGAGGGGGGGGGGAAGGATGATGAAGTCTGAGACAGCTCCCTCCCTGCATTACTAGTGAGAGGCTGGCTTCACAGACAGGGGGGAGCTGCCTGACCCTCACTCCTGACTTCCCCCATGTCCCAGCTAGTGAATGGTGTGTGGGTGAGGGGGGGGGGGAGGATGGTGAAGTCTGAGACAGCTCCCTCCCTGCATTAATAGTGAGAGGCTGGCTTCGCAGACAGGGGGGGGAGCTGCCTGACCCTCACTCCTGACTTCCCCCATGTCCCAGCTAGTGAATGGTGTGTGGGTGAGGGGGGGGGGGAGGATGGTGAAGTCTGAGACAGCTCCCTCCCTGCATTACTAGTGAGAGGCTGGCTTCTCAGACAGGGGGGAGCTGCCTGACCCTCACTCCTGACTTCCCCCATGTCCCAGCTAGTGAATGGTGTGTGGGTGAGGGGGGGGGGGAGGATGGTGAAGTCTGAGACAGCTCCCTCCCTGCATTACTAGTGAGAGGCTGGCTTCACAGACAGGGGGGGGAGCTGCCTGACCCTCACTCCTGACTTCCCCCATGTCCCAGCTAGTGAATGGTGTGTGGGTGAGGGGGGGGGGGGGATGGTGAAGTCTGAGACAGCTCCCTCCCTGCATTACTAGTGAGAGGCTGGCTTCTCAGACAGGGGGGAGCTGCCTGACCCTCACTCCTGACTTCCCCCATGTCCCAGCTAGTGAATGGTGTGTGGGTGAGGGGGGGGGGGGAGGATGGTGAAGTCTGAGACAGCTCCCTCCCTGCATTACTAGTGAGAGGCTGGCTTCTCAGACAGGGGGGAGCTGCCTGACCCTCACTCCTGACTTCCCCCATGTCCCAGCTAGTGAATGGTGTGTGGGTGAGGGGGGGGGGGGGGGGGAGGATGGTGAAGTCTGAGACAGCTCCCTCCCTGTATTACTAGTGAGAGTCTGGCTTCACAGACAGGGGGGAGCTGCCTGACCCTCACTCCTGACTTCCCCCATGTCCCAGCTAGTGAATGCTGTGTGGGTGAGGGGGGGGGGGAGGATGGTGAAGTCTGAGACAGCTCCCTCCCTGCATTACTAGTGAGAGGCTGGCTTCACAGACAGGGGGGAGCTGCCTGACCCTCACTCCTGACTTCCCCCATGTCCCAGCTAGTGAATGGTGTGTGGGTGAGGGGGGGGGGGGGGAGGATGGTGAAGTCTGAGACAGCTCCCTCCCTGCATTACTAGTGAGAGGCTGGCTTCACAGACAGGGGGGAGCTGCCTGACCCTCACTCCTGACTTCCCCCATGTCCCAGCTAGTGAATGGTGTGTGGGTGAGGGGGGGGGGAGGAGGATGGTGAAGTCTGAGACAACTCCCTCCCTGCATTACTAGTGAGAGGCTGGCTTCACAGACAGGGGGGAGCTGCCTGACCCTCACTCCTGACTTCCCCCATGTCCCAGCTAGTGAATGGTGTGTGGGTGAGGGGGGGGGAGGATGGTGAAGTCTGAGACAGCTCCCTCCCTGCATTACTAGTGAGAGGCTGGCTTCACAGACAGGGGGGAGCTGCCTGACCCTCACTCCTGACTTCCCCCATGTCCCAGCTAGTGAATGGTGTGTGGGTGAGGGGGGGGGGGAGGAGGATGGTGAAGTCTGAGACAGCTCCCTCCCTGCATTACTAGTGAGAGGCTGGCTTCACAGACATGGGGGAGCTGCCTGACCCTCACTCCTGACTTCCCCCATGTCCCAGCTAGTGAATGGTGTGTGGGTGAGGGGGGGGGGGAGGAGGATGGTGAAGTCTGAGACAGCTCCCTCCCTGCATTACTAGTGAGAGGCTGGCTTCACAGACAGGGGGGAGCTGCCTGACCCTCACTCCTGACTTCCCCCATATCCCAGCTAGTGAATGGTGTGTGGGTGAGGGGGGGGAGGATGGTGAAGTCTGAGACAGCTCCCTCCCTGCATTACTAGTGAGAGGCTGGCTTCACAGACAGGGGGGAGCTGCCTGACCCTCACTCCTGACTTCCCCCATGTCCCAGCTAGTGAATGGTGTGTGGGTGATGGGGGGGGGGGGGGAGGAGGATGGTGAAGTCTGAGACAGCTCCCTCCCTGCATTACTAGTGAGAGGCTGGCTTCACAGACAGGGGGGAGCTGCCTGACCCTCACTCCTGACTTCCCCCATGTCCCAGCTAGTGAATGGGGTGTGGGTGAGGGGGGGGGGGAGGAGGATGGTGAAGTCTGAGACAGCTCCCTCCCTGCATTACTAGTGAGAGGCTGGCTTCACAGACATGGGGGAGCTGCCTGACCCTCACTCCTGACTTCCCCCATGTCCCAGCTAGTGAATGGTGTGTGGGTGAGGGGGGGGGGGAGGAGGATGGTGAAGTCTGAGACAGCTCCCTCCCTGCATTACTAGTGAGAGGCTGGCTTCACAGACAGGGGGGAGCTGCCTGACCCTCACTCCTGACTTCCCCCATGTCCCAGCTAGTGAATGGTGTGTGGGTGAGGGGGGGGAGGATGGTGAAGTCTGAGACAGCTCCCTCCCTGCATTACTAGTGAGAGGCTGGCTTCACAGACAGGGGGGAGCTGCCTGACCCTCACTCCTGACTTCCCCCATGTCCCAGCTAGTGAATGGTGTGTGGGTGATGGGGGGGGGGGGGGGGAGGAGGATGGTGAAGTCTGAGACAGCTCCCTCCCTGCATTACTAGTGAGAGGCTGGCTTCACAGACAGGGGGGAGCTGCCTGACCCTCACTCCTGACTTCCCCCATGTCCCAGCTAGTGAATGGTGTGTGGGTGAGGGGGGGGGTGGAGAAGGATGGTGAAGTCTGAGACAGCTCCCTCCCTGCATTACTAGTGAGAGGCTGGCTTCACAGACAGGGGGGAGCTGCCTGACCCTCACTCCTGACTTCCCCATGTCCCAGCTAGTGAATGGTGTGTGGGTGAGGGGGGGGGGGAGGAGGATGGTGAAGTCTGAGACAACTCCCTCCCTGCATTACTAGTGAGAGGCTGGCTTCACAGACAGGGGGGAGCTGCCTGACCCTCACTCCTGACTTCCCCCATGTCCCAGCTAGTGAATGGTGTGTGGGTGAGGGGGGGGGGAGGAGGATGGTGAAGTCTGAGACAGCTCCCTCCCTGCATTACTAGTGAGAGGCTGGCTTCACAGACAGGGGGGAGCTGCCTGACCCTCACTCCTGACTTCCCCCATGTCCCAGCCAGTGAATGGTGTGTGGGTGAGGGGGGGGGGGGAGGAGGATGGTGAAGTCTGAGACAGCTCCCTCCCTGCATTACTAGTGAGAGGCTGGCTTCACAGACAGGGGGGAGCTGCCTGACCCTCACTCCTGACTTCCCCCATGTCCCAGCTAGTGAATGGTGTGTGGGTGAGGGGGGGGGGGAGGAGGATGGTGAAGTCTGAGACAGCTCCCTCCCTGCATTACTAGTGAGAGGCTGGCTTCACAGACAGGGGGGAGCTGCCTGACCCTCACTCCTGACTTCCCCCATGTCCCAGCTAGTGAATGGTGTGTGGGTGAGGGGGGGGGGAGGAGGATGGTGAAGTCTGAGACAGCTCCCTCCCTGCATTACTAGTGAGAGGCTGGCTTCACAGACAGGGGGGAGCTGCCTGACCCTCACTTCTGACTTCCCCCATGTCCCAGCTAGTGAATGGTGTGTGGGTGAGGGGGGGGGGAGGAGGATGGTGAGATCTGAGACAGCTCCCTCCCTGCATTACTAGTGAGAGGCTGGCTTCACAGACAGGGGGGAGCTGCCTGACCCTCACTCAAGCAGAGAAGCCCTTCTTACAAAGCTGAGCTACTGAGTTAAGTAGGAGGAAAAGTAAACATACTTGTGCCAGTGTGGCTACTTAAAAAATACACTTACCAACAATCAATTACATATATTTGAACTGTGTACAGTTCCAGCCAGGACCACCTTTCTAAAATGCACAGTGATTGGCAAATTCAACATGCACGTGTCTGCTAACAAAAATAATAAACAAAGAAGTTCTAGTCACGTGAGTGCTGATCATCACATGTCAAGCTTCCAACTGTTTCCATTTCACATCCCCCCAACCATTACCTCAGTGGTAACCTTGGTAACATCAATAGATAAGAGCACAGCCAGCCAATAGGAATACATATTCATTCCTCAGTGACCTTTACTGACCTGGGAAGTGTGAACACTTTGTTTCATTTTCTGTTGGTGTTCATGAGTTTCCAGTTCCATTTCCCATCCCCCCAACCATCACCTCAGTGGAAACCTTGGTAACATCAATAGATAAGAGGGCTGCCAGCCAATAGGAACACATATTCATTCCTAACTGACCTTCAGTGACCTGGAAAGTGTCTATTTGTATCATTTTGAGTTAATGCGCACTAACTCGAGTTAGTGCGCACTAACGGGGAGTTAGTGCGCACTAACTCGAGTTAGTGCGCACTAATCGGGAAAAACAATTTTTAACGATTTTTCAACGAAATAATCGTGCCAAACACGATTTTCTTCTCCTGCCACACAATTTCTATCGTTAAGACGATATGGAAAACGATTCACATCTCTATTACACTGGTTGTGTGTGGGAGGAAGGATTGGCGTAAACAGTACTGTCCCTTTATAAATGACTTCTGCCATTAAAAGAAAAATGTAGTCAGCAGATTTTTAGGCATGGCAGGTTGGAGCAAGGCTTCCTAATTTAGTATAAGAAGAAATGTGGAAAAATTGCTCAAAAACATTGAATGGGAGCTGTGCAGACGTGGCGAGCGTGTTTCCGGTGGCCAGGGGCAAATATGTTTAGGCTCTAGAGGTTCATCACAGGTAATATGAAGTGCTCAAGTGGATGGGTGAGTAATGTTTTGTGGTCCTGTCAGTGGAGGGAACAGAGGGTTTTAACAGAGTGCCTCTGGAGACTCTGCATGCCTAAAATTGTAGTTTTGAACCATGCCTATTATTTTGCCCAATATTAATATCATGTAAATAAACCCTTTTAAGGAAGGTTATTTGCCAAAGCCTGAATTTGCAGAACTATTCACCTCCTTGCAGCCTGAGGAGAAGTAAACCCTAACTAAAGCATCATTAGTGAACAGTAACCTACAAAAAGCTACCAAGGTCATTAACGTTTGCATACTGTACAATTCGAGTAACTAGTATTTTCTTTAAAAAAAAGATGCAAAAGAGTTTTCTGCGATATTGTTTTCCAGGTGTGCGTGCAGCAATGTATTGACGGTGTTTCTTTCGTGCCCTTTGATTCCTCGCTTCATGGACCACCTTTACTAAAGCTTATGGGCTTAAGATTCAATTTATGTACCCAGCACCAGGAATAAAAGCTTCACGAGGGAGCATCTCTGCAAGAACTAATACATATCTCCAAAATCCAATCTTCCCTTTGAAGGGATTTTTATTACAATATTAAAAAAAAATGCTTATCTATAGTTACTATAACTTAACAACATGGTAAACAAGATATAATGGCCACAATCTAATCCATAAACTAGCTTATATAAACAAGAGTGTATTAGCCCTTTGAGACTATTTTATAAGTGGATCAGAGTATTTATTTAATTTATTGTGACTTTCAGCATCAGGTATACTGTCTTTGCAAATGACTTTTTTGCAAGGAAGCAAAATGGCAATCTCAGGGGATCAGTGGTTATTTTTGTTGTCTACTAAACAAAATCAGTCATAAAAGACATTAGAGAAGCAATTTTCAGCACGCATACATGTATACCAAAATAGATAATAGCTTGGAAAGTAAGATAAAGACCATACTAGATGCAAATCATTAATTTTGATTTTTTTTCACAATTTTGCCAGTCAGCATATATTATGGTCAAGAGTTTGTTTACTGTTATTTTGCAATATTCTATGGCCATAACATCTAGCAGAGAAGAAACCCAGCCTCTGGTCTAGAACAATACTATCAAAACCTCTTGTATACATAATCCAAGAATTAAATCAAACATCTGAGAATGAAAATTAGATGGATAAATCATAAGTTAAATCAATGTCCACACAAAGTTCAATAGTAGGGTGTATTCAATGTCCCTACTATTGAACTTTGTGTGGACATTGAATTTGTTTAACATTCTTTTGCTTGATTTGAATGTTTGCGTGCAGCAGTGCTCCTTTTTTGTTTCTTGGAATAAATCATGTTAACCATCTAACCTCTAGATTCATCAAAATGCTATCATTTCACATGGATAACGCCCGCATTAAGAAAAAGGGCTTGTCTATGATCATTTTTGAAATACCGCAAAGATGAGATTTCTACAGTGCTCTCTCTCCCTAGCTTGATAGTATCCTGGTATAGAGTCCATCAAGCTAGGGAGAGAGAAAATTGTAAAAATCTCTTCTTTGTGAGACTTTCCTCACGCCAAATGACGTCAGATCTTCACTAAGGTTTACTGTACTCTTTGTACATCTCCCTCTGCATGTCAAATTGGCCCCAAAACCCTAAACCACCACAAAATCCTCAGCTCGAGTTATTAGCTGACCCTCCTATAGTGATATAAATAGTTGAATACTGCGATGGCCTCCCCAGAGGCTCTCTCTCTCTCCCCCCAGTCCAAAAATGCCCACAAACATTTTCATTCCCGCCCTTTTGAAAAATGTGCATTCGCACTAAGTACCGCATGCGTTATGGTATTAACGCCATAATGCTTTTTGATGAATGGCCCTGTTATTTTGCTAACTCCAATACTTGCAGCTAGCTGCATAAATTATTCAGCTAAATCTAAATGTGTCTGAGAGTAGGTCTAAAATTATCTGGGAAATTGTTTGATGATGACTATAGACTTACCTAGAATATATAGCTGGTTAAGGGGCGAATTACTGAGAAAAAAAAAAAGGAGGCCTAGAGAACTCTAATCAGCCTCCCTCCTCCCTTCCACTTGAGCTCCAAATCCTGAGCCCTGCTGGGCCAAGCCTGCCCCTCCTCCCTAAAGCGCCTGCCATTCCCACTCCCCAACTGCTCAGCAACATGAGAGGTGCCAGGTCCAGGTTGCAGTAGGAAAATCTAGGCTGAAAATTAAGGTACAGTGAGGGTGGGAGGATAAGGGAAGGGTTGACTTTGGGGAAGGAGGGGGTCCATGGAGAGAAATACATTTGAAAAAAGTAGATGGAGTAGGAGGTGGGGGGAGGGTAAGAGACCGGTCCCTACCCCCAGCACATACATTTTATATTAAGATGGCTGGTGCTTTGGGGAGGAGGCATCAGGCTCTACATTGGAGCTTGAGTGGGAGGGAGGCGGGGTCTGGTTAGGGCCAGAAGGCCCACAATGGGTTTTTTTTCAGCACTTTGCCACTTAACCGGCTACATTCTTTTGAATTTAGCTGGTTAAACCTAAACTTACCTGGCTAATATTGGGTTATGTTTAAAGTTATCCGGTTAACTTTAATCCGAGATTTTCAGTGGGACGTTTATCCCTGTGAATATGACAGAGAACTTGTCCAGCCAACATTAGATAGGTTATCCATTTTCCATATTTTTTTTTATATTGACCTCATAATTGTTGTTATTTGATGATCTTTATATATATAGAGATATTCTAAATGTATGACCAACTTTTAATCATGGACTTTCAGAAAACACAGACCCAAAGATATTATCACACATTAAGGGCTGTGCGATATAAGTGAAAACAAATCTGACAAAAATCAGCATAGGAAGTCTGAGTAACTCAACCACCGATAGAGAGTTAGAGCACAAAATGTACTGTATTGGTCTGAATATAACAATTTTCAAAATGTGCTTCCAATACCTACTTCATCTTCTATTCACAACCTAATAAGAAAGGAGGCACTGGGAAGTGGGCTCCGTGGGAAGTGAAAGCCTCCTTACCCTCTGCCAGCAGGACAGAAGATTGCGCCCTCCCAATTGGCAGGCCATGTAAAGCAGCCAGCATACCCCTGGGCCCAGTGGATGATGGGAGGGAGTCAGCTGCTGGCACCAGTCCCAACAGGGAAGGAGGAGCAGTATCCTTATTACCTTACCAGCCAGGTGGAAGAAGAGCAAGCACAAACAACTGACATATTTTGGTTCACAATTTTTAAATCATGAGATGGAACACAAAAATAGGTATAGCAGGGATGGCACTTCCAATCCAGTCTGGTTTTCAGGATATTTCTAATGAAAATGCATGAGATAGATTTGCATGCACAGTGCCTCAATTGTATGAAAATTATCTCATGCATTATCCTTAAGGAATACCCTGGAAACCCAACCGGTTGGTGGTCCTTACGATCTGTAACTGCCTGCCCCTGATGTATAAAGTTCATGGATCACAATTTGAAAATGATAAATGTTGGTTTCAGTCATCTCTATCTTTTCATAGAGTATACTATTTGAAAAATACAGAACAGGCAGTAGAGATGGAAGAAACTGTTAGAGGGACACTTTTGGTCACCCTTGTGTTCTCTCAAAATTGGGTCTCTATCATGAGAGCTTTTTTCCACAATAGACAATTTTTCTTTTTGGCGAAAAGGTTTGGTTATCTCAAGGTCTACACATGTATTTTATGATGCGCCAGGAAGTTTAGACTTTTTGTACAAAATTTATACTTTGTTTTCCTTTTAAATGTATTTTGACATTACATGATGTAAAATATGTTGGGTTATTTTTTGAACAAGAGTCACAAAAGGTACCACCAATGTCACTTCAGGCACACAAGAAACCAATTCCAATTGCATAAGAGACCTGCATCCGGATAGAGGAGGTTTTCACCCCTGACGAAGTTGCAAGTTGTGCAGCGAAATACCGACCGCTGTCGGGGAGATTGTTTACAGCCAACGGGACATTGTGACATTAGTTATGCTATTTTAAAAGCAACTGATAAAAGTTCTCCAATTTAAAACATTCCTTCTAGGCTTAATAGCCATAACAACTACAACAGGCTTACAGAGCCCGGTAAGAAGATCTGCAAATGAAGAGAAGACCGGACAGTTCAACCTAGTGCATTTGAACATGTTGACAGGCTTGCAGATGCAGCTCTTACTTTATTAATAATTTTTATCTTATGCAATTGGAATTGGTTTCTTGCGCGCCTGAAGTGACATTGGTGGTACCTTTTGTGACTCTTGTTTGATTTCAAGGACCTATTTAGTGCTCTTTGGGGGGGGGGGGGGGGGTTTGAGTCATCACAAATGAGGTTTTTCTTAGATTCTAATATTTGAATATGTCCTGAGTTGGTAGCATAAATGAGGAGGACCATGTAGTAACATAGTACGTGACGGCAGAAAAAGACCCAAGCAGTCCATCCAATCTGCCCATTAAGTTGCCTTGAGCAGTAACCTCCGCTCTGTGCCGGTTACTCCCGTGCCTTTTGATAAGGGTAACATAGAAATGATGGCAGAAGAAGACCAAACGGCCCATCCAGTCTGCCCAGCAAGCTTTCACACTTATTTTTTTCTCATACTTATCTGTTACTCTTGGCCCTTATTAGTAACTTTTTGGTTCTAGTTACCTTCCACCCCCACCATTGATGTAGAGAGCAGTACTGGAGCTACATCTAAGTGAACTATCAAGCTTAATTGTAGTAACCGCCGCAATAAGCAAGCTACTCCCATGCTTATTTGTTTACCCAGCCTGTGCAATGTTGGTTGTTGTCTACATATACATCCTCTTTTCTTCATTCCCCATGCTATTGAAGCAGTGAGCTGCATTGGATATGTATTCCAAGTGAAGTATCAGGCTTAACTGATTCAGGGTGGTAACCGCCATAACAAGCAAGCTACACCCACGCTTATTTGTTTACCCAGACTATGCAATTCAGTCCTTGTTGGTTGTTGTCTGAATATAAATCCTCTTTTCTTCATTCCCCCCATGCCATTGAAGTAGAGAACTATGCTGGATATGCATTGAAAGTGAAGAATCGGGCCTATTTGGTTTGGGGTAGTAACCGCTGCAACAAGCAAGCTACACCCCCACTTTTTTGTGAATGCAAATCATCTTTTCCATATTTCATCTTGCTGTTGAAGCATAGAGCAATGTTGGAGTCACATTAAACATGTGTATGTTTATTGAATAAGGGTATTAATCACCGTTAGTACCTGTCATTCCCACAAGCCACCCCCATGCCTCTTCTCTTCATTCAAATCCTCTAGACTTTATGGATCCACAGTGTTTATCCCATGCCCCTTTGAAATCCTTTGCAGATCTTAGTGTCATCCGCAAAAAGACAAAACTTACCGTCTATCCCATCCACATTGTTGCTCACAAAGATATTGAACAGGACCAGTCCCAACACCGATAATTGTGGCACTCTGCTTAACACCGCTCTCTCTTCAGAGTAAGTTCCATTTACCATCACACATTGTCTTCTGTCCATCAACCAGTTGACAATCCAGGTCACCACCTTGGCACTCACTCCTAAGCTTCTCATTTTATTTATAAGCCTCCTGTGCGGTACCATATCAAAAACTTTGCTGAAATCCAAGTAGATGACATCAAGTGCTCTTTCTTGATCCAATTCCCTAGTCACCCAGTCAAAAAAGTCAATCAGATTTGTCTGACAGGACCTTCCCCTGGTGAATCCATGCTGCCTCTGGTCCAGCAATTCTTACGAATGTAGATAGTTCACTATTCTTTCTTTTAGCAGTGACTCCATTACTTTTCCTACCACTGAGTTGAGGCTAACCGGCCTGTAGTTTCCAGCCTCCTCTCTGCTCCCACTCTTGTGAAGTGGGACCACCACCACTCTTCTCCAATCACTCGGCATCACTCCATTTTCCTCTAGTGGTTTCCAATACTGAATAATAAAAGATTCAAATCTGTGTTTGTGTGTCCAGAGTCTAGCCTGACACTGTGGTCTCTCACGAGACTGCCCCCCGTGGGCGTGGTCAGCTGCCACAGTGTCCAAGGATCCACCCAAACATCAATAACCATAACACCTTATCTCCAGCGTCTGGATCTGTTCCTCACCTTGTCATCACCAACTCTGTTCTGGTTCTCCTTGTTCCAACCAGCCTCTAGCTTCGAAACCGATCATGCTCCCTCTGTGTCCGTGGGCATACCTGACTTTCATTCTCTCAGGAGACCCTGTGAGGCCCACCTAAGTCCAAGTGGCCTGGGTCCCTATGGGCTCCTCCCAGGGAACCCCGGGCATCCAGTGGTGAAGCTCTTCACAGCCTCTGTCTCCTCCAGTGCTCCACCCCCTGGAGGCAGTTACCTCCTGTTCCCTTTCAGGAGACGTTCCTTCACTGTCCCAGGACAAAGGTCAACTCCCAAGCGCAACAGTTACCTCAGTTAATACAGGTTCTCTCTTTTCTTTGTTTCTATACTTTAGCCATTAGGGATCCTCTGTGTTTGTCCAATGTATTTTTTAATTCCCTGACCATTCTTGTCCATCAGCTCTTCTGGAAGTCATGCGCTGCATTCTTGCCCTTTTGGTTAATTGATCTCATTCTTTTTCTGAATTGCTCTTTACATTTTTACTCTGCATTCATAATCTGTGCTCAGAATTTTCTTCTTCAGTTCCCCCTTTATTGTGATCTGTTATAAGATACAGCTAGTTTATTTTTTTCCTTTGTTTGTCTTTTTTACACTGTATTTTGTTTTCTGGATGTATTCTTAATTTATGTAGCAAAATGTATCATAGTTGTATTGGAGCTAGCACTAAATTATTAAGCCATTATGTCCCAGTGTCCTATTTAGAGGATAGCCTCTTTAAAAGTTTGGGACATAAATAGGTTATTAATAATAATAAAATCAGAAAAGGTAGTAAGAACTTCAATACAAAAGGAATATGCATGTTTCCCCGTTTTCCTATATAGGGGTCAATTTTAAAAGATGCACGCATGCTCACGCACATGGATGCACCAATTTTAAAACACGCGTGTGTCGCTGCGTGCATGTTATAAAATATGATATCCATGTGCACATGTGTGTCCGATTTTATAATTGGCATGTGCGGGCATGTGTTTGTCATGTGTGCAATGGGGTGGGGTGGGTTAAAAATATACATGGAGACACAGTAGGCCTTTCCCAGTTCCCTCTCAGTCTGCTCCAATTGTTATAGACCTGCTTCCCAGAGGGGAAGAGTTAGCAATCTGTTATAGATCTACTCCCCCAGAGGGAAGGAGTTAGCAATCTGTTATGAATCTGGCTGCTGGATACTCCCGTTGAAGGAGGAGTTAACAATCTGTTAGCGATCACCCCGCCAGGGGAAGCGAAGTTAGCACTCTGCTACTGATCTTGCTAAGGAGTAGCAATCTGTTAGTGTTCTGCTCCTCCAGAGGGAAGGAGTAGCAACTGTTATGCTTTGTTCCTGTAGAAATATGAACCAGCAACCTGTATGATTCCCACGGGGAGATAGCTATCTGATATGGATCAGCTTCCGCAGAGATAGGAGTAATGGTCTGATGTGGGTTGGCTCCCACAGAGTGGCAAATGATAATACCACTCTATTAGTGTAGGAAGTAACACTTAGTAAAAATAGTGAACCCCTGGGCTGATGGCAGATGACAGCACCCTCAAGTGGAGATCTTGAGAGGGACCACCGGCTAGGCTGGAGTATTGAGGCAAACACAGATAGTTCTTTATTAGACTGGAAGTAGAACCGCCAGAGGTGGCAGTAGTGAATTGATATGCCTGGCAGGGCTGTCCCTCTGATACTGGAACTATGATCTCTGAATTGCTGAGCTGTAAGGAGAGACTATAGGTAGTGAGTAGACAGGGTATGCTGGGCATAACCAGTGGTAGATGATACACTCACAATTGTAGATCTCTGTAGTGTCTTCTTGATAAAACAGAGAATCTTCAATATACAGGAATAGGAGCCACAGGCGCGTACTGGTTCCTATAGGCAGTCTGAAATAGAACTCATAATAACTGTGTATGGGATGGCTTCTGGAATAGAAGAGAGGCTAGAAGAGATTTAGGAACATAGGCCCTCATGGAGCGAGTACCGGATCTTATCTGTTAATCTGTAATAGTAATCCATAAGATACAGGTATGCAATATCTTCTGAGGAAGAAGAGAGTATGAGAAAGGAATTAGGAACATAGGCCCTCATGGAGCGAGTACCCATTCCTATAAGAAAACTGCAATGGTAACTCACGATCTCCGTACCTTCGATAACGTCTTAGACTGAAGGGAGCCTTAGAGATTAGGAACAATGGCCCTCGTGGAGCGAGTACCGGTTCCTGTCTAATAGGACTCACTTTGTTCACGTCTGTGATCGCCTCCAGGCAATAGGAGTCTTCTGAGTCTTCGAAAACGTAGGCCCTCGAGGAGCGAGTACCGGATCCCATCCAACAATCTGAAAACAAGAATAGAGAGAGTGGAGCCCCCGAGGAGCAGGTACTCCTGGTAAGTTTGAAAAGGCCGAGCAGTGGGGAAGAATTCCCCTTGCTTACTCGGAATGTAGTTGCAAGTAGCATGGACTGCCGAAGCAAGTCCCGTTGGAGTTCCTTGCTAACTCCCTTGTAGTTAGCAAACAAAGACCTTTTAAATTGAAAACGGATGACTTCATTATGGGGGGACGCCCCCGAGGTTCACGCCCTTGCCAGTACAAAGTCTGGAGCGCGCGCGCCTTTACGTCATCAGGAACATGGCGGATCCATAGCATCAAGCCAGCCCGGGGATACCGGGACCAAGAGGCGGGGAGAAGCCGCGGCTGCATCTGTCCATCTGAGCCGAAGGGAGTTGCCACAAATGTAGAGAGGGTGGAGCGAGGGCGAGAATAGACACGAATGCAACATCAATTAAGCCAATTAAGGAGCAGACTGGGAGGGAACTTCCTTAAACCTAACCCTATCCTTCCTCCCTCTTCCCCTTACCTCTCTGACCCTTAAACTATCACTATCCCCTATTTTTTTCCTGCTTACTGATCCTCCAGAGCAGAAGTAATCTCTGCACGCCAGCTGATTGCCAGTGCGTGCTTCCCCTGGGACCGCGTCAAATAGAACTGTCCTGGGCCACCCCTGCCCCCCCTCCCCTCCCCTCCCAGACCACAACCCTTGCCCACCCCTTTCTTTGACCCCGCCACTTCATCACGTAACGGGGGTTACGCACATGGCCAGGCCCTTTGAAAAATATGTTCAGCACGCACAAGGCCCTGGCCATGCACATAACCCCCCAATCTTATGCACGCCAGGTTTTTAAAATGTAAGCAATATTGAGCTGCAATTGCTACAATGGGACATGATGATTAGTAACCACTTGCTTAGAGTAGAGGTATTCAACCCAGTGCTTGGAACACACCTAGCCATTCAGGTTTTCAGGAGATCCATAATAAATATGAATGAGAATGATTTGCATGCATACTATGGAGGCCGAGAATGCTAATCTTTCTAATGGGATATTCATTGTGGATATCATGAAAAACCTGACTTTCTATGTCTCAAGGACTGAGTGGAGAAGCTCTGGCCTAGAGGAGGAATTAGATAGTTAAAACTGGAAATCACACTAGTAGACTAACGTGAAGAAGATTTCCTAATCTGATCTATTATGGGAAATAAAGGAAAATATGGTCTTTCATGGATTTGGTGCCATGCTCTTTATTATTATGTGTCTCTTAAAATATGAAATAAAACACTTCAGTGCTTTGCAAAAGCTTCAGCCCAGGCTTTGTAGATAAAATATAGACTACATGAGCATTTTCTCTAATTACAGATATTACGGATTAAAAGAGCGATAAAAAAAAAGAGCAATTACTGGCTGTCTGCAAGAGGTATTCTTCTTAAAAGGCATGGCAATTGCTACAGTCTTCTTGCATTTCATGACTGGGAATAATGTGATAGACTATGCTATAGCATGTTCTTAATGCTACTTTCTCCTTTCCTAGAAGATTTAAGGGAGGTATTGAAAATTCTGATTTAGCAGGGCAAAAATCACCCACTGATTTACATATGAACATAAGAACATAAGAAAATGCCATACTGGGTCAGACCAAGGGTCCATCAAGCCCAGCATCCTGTTTCCAACAGTGGCCAATCCAGGCCATAAGAACCTGGCAAGTACCCAAAAACTAAGTCTATTCCATGTAACCATTGCAATGTTATAATGTTAATTCCAGATACTTCAGCATATTGTGAATTGTATGTATTAGGTATATAGTGCCATACACATGTGATGAGAAATAAAAATGAGATGCTTTCTACTTCTTTAAAACCACTCTTTGTCTTCTGAGTGCCCAAGTTCCATTTAATAGGGGGATCTTTTTTAAAATGAGGATGATCATTAAAGAAGGCCAATTCACTTACAGTAGCATAGGCATAATAAAGCTGGAGACCGATATTTGAAAAAAATGGCAAAAGTCTTAATCTATAGCAGGGTAAATTCCAAGGATGAGAAATTTTGAAAACAAGACACCACAAAGGATCTGATGCAATAATCCTCAAACTGAAAATGTTTTAGTGTGGGACTCGGTACAATTTTTACATATATTCTAAAACTCCAAGCAATGTTCTATGAAATACATTTGCATACCAATATAGTAGTTAGCAGCAGAAAAGCAAGCAATACAACGTGCATTGCCAGCTGAGCTATAGACTGAATGGGCCAAGTGGCCTATACCTGTCACCTTTTACTATGCCATGCAGTGCTATGCTACCTTAAGTAGTGCCTGAAGTGTTCCAAGAGAAAGTAAACATGGGTGGCCTAGATCAGCCTGGCAGCCTGTATGTGCCATCATCTTCTAAAGTGACTATACATATATGTATTTGGTAATGTTATAGCTTTAATTAATTATTATGGAATGAAACCAATGCAAATTCTTCCCTTAGCAGTCACTCGGGGGGCCTACCCCCAAAGTTTGCTGAATTTAAGTTCCCCGACAACTAGAGTTTGCCCTTTAGGGATTACAGAGTCCTCTCTTGATTGACTGGCATACTTATTTCACCTCTGTAAAAAGTACACTGAGACAGATATTCAGCCATCTAGTGAGAGGGAAAGTAACCCAGTCAACTTTGCCTGGACATTCAGTGGAACAAACCGATTAAGTATGCTGTTAAATAAAGCTGGCTAATGGTCACCCAAGGTATGTTTTATGCTAATAAGTGCCAGACCTGTTGTATTTCCTGCATTCAACCACTGGGGGACCAGAGAGAGAGAGAGAGAGAGAGAGAGAGAGAGAGAGAGAGAGAGAGAGAGAGACTGGCCATAATATTAGGGGCCATAATATTAGGGCCCATAGGTAGGTATTTGTATCCCTATGGTAGGGCCACCTAGTAACTCGAGGTGGGGATTAGGTAAGAGTGTAGGGGGTTAGGGGCCACTTTGACATTCTACGTGATACCTATGAACAGAACAGTGGTCTCTTGTGAAGATTTGTTGGCCTTCGGAGTGAGGAAACTCACTCCAAGATGAGATTTGGGCAATGTTCTCTCAACCTAGCTTGATGTTACCCAGGTAGAGAGTCCATCAAGCTAGGTTGAGAGAACATTGCCCAAATCTCATCTTGGAGTGAGTTTCCTCACTCCGAAGGCCAGCAAATCTTCACAAGAGACCACTGTTCTGTTTGTAGGTGTCACGTAGAATGTCAAAGTGGCCCCTAACCCCCTACACTCTTACCTAATCCCCACCTCGAGTTACTAGGTGGCCCTACCATAGGGATACAAATACCTACCTATGAGCCATGATATTATGGCCAGGTGCTCTCTCTCACATGCAGTAAACACATTTTCACACACAGTAAGGGCCTATCACATGCATTAACAGGGCTTTTCTCATGCAAAAACACCTTATCACATTTTGAAAAATGACCCCCTAAGTTTTTGGACCAGAGTTACCTGGCTAACTTTATTGTGGGGGGCACTGAATATTCTCTCTCATCAGCTGAAGTTTAGCCCCACCTGAGAATGCCCTCCTTGTATCCAGCTAAATTTGTGAGAAATGAGTTACCTGGACAGAGTTTAGCCAAAGAGCAGTGGAATGTTTTTAAATCTCGGTTTTGGTCCAGATACCTCCAAAAGCTACCAAGACAAAGCTTTTGAATATTGACCTCATTGTCTGGCAATAGGGGGGGATGCAGTGCTTCCCTATGTGGTACATTGACTTCTTTGGGTGGCAATTTTACGGAGCCAGGAAAACAGATCTCATTGCTCCCTTTCAAAATGATGAGGTGCAAAATGTGCAAATGGAGAGAGTCTGTGTACTTTTTACTTGCTATGATTTCAGATGGCTGAGAAGGGGCTCAACGGCCTGTGTAGTTTTGGAAATGCCATGTACTTGCATTATTTTCATCCCCTGACCTGTTATAAGCAAGGGCTTCCCAAACATCTCAGGGATCCCACAGCCAGGCGGGTTTTCAGGATAGCCACAATGATGAAAAGTTATCTCATGCATATTCATTGTGTTGTTATTACGTGTGTTTTAGTGGATCCTTGGGTGCTGTGGAGATGACCACGCCCACGGCGAGGAGCCCCGTGAGGAGTCTCAGCACTGGGCTAGACTCATATACAAAACACTGGACTTGAACTCTTTTAATATACAGCTTGAAGTAGCCACCAGGTGGCAGTGGTGAGTTTAAGTCTCAGGGACCTCAGCAGAGGGAGCCCTTCTCTCCAGGATGACGTCAGGAGGTTCCGCAGCAGATACTGTGGATGAGACAGATGAGAGGTTAAAGTACTCACTCGGTGTTAGCTGTTATGGATGCGATTCCACCAAATAGTTTTCGTTGGTACAGGCACTGAGGCAGGGAGAGCAGGCCCTCGAGGAGTGAGTACCTGTTCCCTGAATGGCACCTGAAAATACAACAGAGGGCCCCCGAGGAGTGGGTAACCAAGTTAGTAGTAAACCCTGAAGGGCAGAAGGAAAGCTTCCTGCAGGCAGCAGAGAAGCAGCAGAGTAGCGCAGACAGGAACAGTTTGTGACCATTTGAGTCTTTGCCAACTCAATGAGCTAGCAATCTTGAGAAGTAGATATACCCAGATTGGCGTGACGTCAGATGAGGGAACGCCCTCAAAGTTTGTGCCACTGGGCGTACTAGACAAGGGTTGTGCACAAGCGCGCACCCTAGCAGGTACCTGGGAGGAGCAATGGCGTAAGGCTGCACCATAGTCATTCGGGGATGCCAGAGAAGTTGGCTTGACAACGCTGCGGTAGCCATATTGCCCAGGTAAGTGGGAGGAGCCAAGATAGGGATGCAACAAGCGGGGCGAAGCCGTCGAATACCTATCAAGACCTGACTCAGACAACTCCTCAGACAACTCCACACACAGACAACCTATCAAGACTCCAGCATACATGCTGAGGACGCCAACATTTAACACAAATCAGGCTTCCATACAAAAATGCACCTCCATCCTATCCCCACAATCAGGAGAAAACCCAGAAATAACACCCCACCAGACCCAATCCACATACCCAGACAACAAAGACTAATCTCCATCATGACATCTCCCATCACGCAACTACTAGGCCTCTCACTTTTCACTTTAACCCTATTCAATGCACAGTCTCTTTCCAAAAAAATGCACCTACTCAATGATTACCTCATTGATAACAACCCAGACGTATGTGCAATAACAGAAACCTGGTTAAAACCTTCAGACATAACACTAACAAACCAACTACCAACACAAACCTTTGATCTCTTCTCAATACCCAGACCCAAGAAAAAAGGAGGAGGAATCCTACTTGCTGCAAAAAAACAACTGGGCCTAACCTTACAACAATCATACTCCACTACTAAACTGGAATGCTCCACATTCAAATCTCAACAACTTCAAATATTCCTCATCTACGCTACACTAGGAACCCTAGACGCTAACCCCTCTCCTCTAATAGAGCTGATAGCCAAACACCTCAACTCAGACAAACCGACCATCATCCTAGGAGACTTCAACTTACACGTTGACTCCACCCCACAATCCTGAAACTGCGAAACATTTCTAACCTCCCTCAGTCACCTAGGATTCACACAAATAATCAGCGGTCCCACACACAAGGCAGGTCACACATTAGACCTCATCTTTATCAACGACAGCTTATCCACCTATTCTAATCCCTCCTGTACACCAGTCCCCTGGTCAGATCACCAGATCATCAACACAACCCTCAAAATGAAAAACACACCACCTCCAAACATCAACAATACCACTATACAGTTTAGGAAACCATGCTCACTTGAACTACTTAACGAACAATGCTCCAAAGAACTCAGCCAACTAGACCTCTCAGACGCCAACACAGCCACTACCTCATGGATCAAACTCACGAACAAAATAGCAGATCAACTCTGTCCAATCTCCTCCAAAATAATACAACCAGCACGAGACAACAGAAAACCGTGGTTCACTCCGGAACTCAAATCCCTGAAACAAAAACTACGAAATAAAGAACAAAGCTGGAGAAACAACCCCTCACATACAGCAAGACTGGACTACAAAAACACCCTCAACACCTACAGAAATGCCATACACAAAACAAAGAAGGACTTCTACGCAAAAAGAATTCACAATTTCATCTTCGACTCAAAAGCTCTATTTTCTTACGTCTCATCTCTTACCAAACCAACCCCCCCTTCCATTCCAGACCAACAAGCACTCAACAAGGCCAATGAATTGGCCACCTATTTTAAGACAAAAATCTCCAACCTAACTCCACCTCTTACAACCCACAATGCTCCACTAACACCTCTGAGTACATACCAAATCTCTCAGAATGCCAGTCTAGAGGCATTTGAACCTACATCCGCCATGGAGATCGAAAACATACTCAAAAAAATCAAACCAGCTGCACATCCCTCAGACCCTCTACCTACCAACATGCTCACCTCCATCCCAAACACCGTAGCAAAACCCATTGCTGAAATCATTAATACCTCCTTAGCCCAAGGTACGGTACCCAATCAGTTAAAACTAGCAATCCTTAAACCACTACTGAAAAAACCTAACGCATCTCCCACTGACCCAGCAAACTTCAGACCCATTGCGAACTTACCATTGATTTCCAAACTGATGGAAAAAGCAGTCAATAAACAACTTTCCGAATATCTCGAGGAGCACAACATTCTCTCTCCTGCACAATATGGTTTTCGGAAATCATTAAGCACAGAATCCCTACTGCTTTCTCTCACGGATACCTTACTTCTGAATCTGGAGAAAAAACAATCATACCTACTGGTTCTTCTAGATTTATCCTCAGCTTTCGACACGGTAAACCACTCACAACTCTTAGACCAACTATCAAACATAGGAATTAAAGGCACTGCCCACAGTTGGTTTAAATCGTTTCTATCAAACAGGTTCTACAAGGTCAGAATAAACAATAAGGAATCTGAACCCATCCTATCAGACCAAGGCGTACCACAAGGTTCATCTCTCTCACCCACCCTGTTCAACATTTACCTCCTCCCCCTCTGCCATTTGCTATCAAATCTCAAGCTTACGCACTACCTCTATGCAGACGATATCCAGATCCTCATACCCATCACAGAATCTATTCAAAAAACCTTCTCCTTCTGGGAGGATTGTTTACAACCAATTAAACAACTCCTCTCCAACCTAAACTTGATTTTAAACTCAAGCAAAACAGAGATGATACTTATCTCACAAGACCCACGTATCTACTCACCCAGCCTTTCGCAACCCTCCTCATTAAACATTTATCTCTCCTCAAAAGTCAGGGATCTAGGAGCATGGCTTGACAATCAACTTAACTTAAAAAATTTTATAAACACCACCACCAAGGACTGTTTCTATAAACTACAAGTCCTCAAAAAGTTAAAACCACTCCTTCACTTCAATGACTTTCGCCTCGTCCTTCAATCCATTATTTTTTCAAAACTCGACTACTGTAACGCAATTCTACTTGGTCTCCCCGCTAACAGTATCAAGCCTCTACAGATGGTACAAAACGCCGCTGCCAGAATCCTAACAAACACCAATAAAAGAGAACATATTTCCCCCATTCTGAGCAACCTCCACTGGCTACCCATCAAACAGAGAATCCTTTTTAAAACCCTCACCATTATTCATAAATCAATACACAACATCGCACCTATATCACTCCAAACTCAACTTCGTCCACACCTATCCTCCAGACCCATCAGAAGCGCTTACAGAGGCACATTATTCGCCCCTCCAGCAACATCATTACTAAGAAAAAGAGCACTCTCAACTGCAGGACCACACCATTGGAACGCTCTCCCCCCTGACCTACGCCTCGAACCCAGTCTACCAGAGTTCAAAAAAAAGTTAAAAACCTGGCTCTTCAGGCAAGCGTTCCAATCTCCAGAATGTAACTAAGCGCCGCATCCTGATTGAACTTGGGAATATTCTGTGTTACAGTTAATAATATGCAATTTTATGCAAAATTAAATTTCAATTTACCTTACATTTAATTTAAGTTCAACATGCCATTGGCCTAATTTTAATTAAATTACGAAAATATTTAAGGATTTATTGTTATTGTTCAATGTTCTTTGTATTATGAATGTATTATATGTTATTGTTCAATGTTCTTTGTAAAAAAACCCTGATCTGACTTCCCAGACCAGGGCTATCTTTTCGTTCCATGTAAACCGGACTGATTTGTATTGTATACAGGAATTCCGGTATATAAAAATTAAAAATAAATAAATAAAAATAAATAAATACCGACGGACGCAACACATTGGGGTAGATTTTCAAACGAGCGCGAACAGCCTACTTTTGTTTGCGCTCCAGGCGCAAACAAAAGTACGCTGGATTTTAGTAGATACGCGCATAGTCGCGCGTATCGGCTAAAATCCTGGATCGGCGCGCGCAAGGCTATCGATTTCGTATAGCCTGCGCGCGCCGAGCCGCGCAGCCTACCCCCGTTCCCTCCTAGGCCGCTCCGAAATCGGAGCGGCCTAGAAGGGAACTTTCCTTTGCCCTCCCCTCACCTTCCCCTCCCTTCCCCTACCTAACCCACCCGCCCGGCCCTGTCTAAACCCCGATCCTACCTTTGTCGGGGGATTTACGCCTCCCAGAGGGAGGCGTAAATCCCCGCGCGCGAGCGGGACCCCTGCGCGCCGGGCCGCGACCTGGGGGCGGGTACGGAGGGCGAGGCCACGCCCCCGTACCGCCCCGGGGCGTAGCCACGCCCCCGTACCCGCCCCCAAAACGCTGCCGGCACGCCCCCGAAACGCCGCGCAATCCGGCCCCGCCCCCCGACACGCCTCCCGACACGCCCACTCTGAAAACCCCGGGACTTACGCGAGTCCCGGGGTTGTGCGCGCGCCGGTGAGCCTATGTAAAATAGGCTCACCGGCGCGCAGGGCCCTGCTCGCGTAAATCCGCCCGGTTTTGGGCGGATTTAGGCGAGCAGGGCTCTGAAAATCTACCCCATTGTGGCTATCCTGAATACCTGATTAGCTGTGGGGCCTCCAGGATGGGTGTGGGAATGTCCTCTTTTAATTCAATTAAAAGTACAAGCTCTATTGCAGTCACAGATAATTTTAGTTGAATTTGAGAACAATTTTCAGTCAGGCCAATTTATACAGATAAATTTCTGTTTCCCTGGGCAAATGCTTTCGCAAATTATGGGGTAGATTTTATAACATGCGCTCACAGCGTACATGTACATGCGCTACCCGGCGCGCACACATGTACACCCAATTTTATAACTTGTGCGCGCAGGCTCATGCAAGTTATAAAATCAGGGGCCAGCGAGCAGAAGGCGGTGCACAATTGTGCCCCTTGCGTGTGCCGAGCCATGCTGCCTTCCCCAGCTCCGTTCCCTCTAACCTGACCTCCCTACCCCTTCCCCTAACCTTTCCCCCCTAGCCCTACTCTAACCCCTCTCAAAAAAGTTTTTACCTTTTGCGCCGGCCAACTGCCGGCACGCGATCCCTAGCACAGCGGCAAATATGGCAGCTATGCCGGGAGCCTGACCCCACCTCTTCCCCGCCCCCGGACCGCCCCAGACCACCCATGCCCCGCCCATACCCGCCTCACCCCTTTTTGCAAGCTCCGGGACTTACACACGTCCCGGGGCTTTATGCACATCGCTGGGCCTTTTTAAAATAGGCCCGGCTTGTGCAAGGCTGGTTACGTATGTTAACCCTTTGAAAATCTGGCCCTGTGCTTTTATTATTCTGAAACTCACACGATGTGCATAGCTGCTGGCACCTTGCAATCACTCTGTGGCTTTTTCCTTTCAATTTTCCATGCCCAGTTCTGATGACTTGCTGGATTAACTTCCACATACTTTGATTTCCCTTCACATACAATAGGGGTGGGAAGAAGAAACAAATTAATTTTGTTTTTCATTTAATTTCTGAAGAGTTGGTTTTCCATGAATTTCATTTTGCCAAATGTTTATTTATTTATCCCATTAAAAAAATCAAATTAATATAAGAAAAAAGAAACGGGGCCTCCCGAAGCCTCCCATGCCCCCACCCATCCCTTCCATCCCCTAGACCAAACAAAGGTCCAGTTCCAAGATCCGCCCCAATCCCCACATACCCAGTCTGGGATCTGATGCTGAGGCCTAAGCTTAGGCCAAAGCATGGGTCTTTCATAGACTCTAGGCTGAGGTCACAGTGACCCACCACAGTGACCCAGATCTATGCAAGGCCGAGGATTCAGCCTGGGTGTAGGTATTGGGACCAGGCTTAAAGTTCTGGTTCCATGTCCTAAGCCTAGACTGAAGCATGGATCTTGCATTGAACTAGGCCGTGGTAGATCACCGCAACCTTGGTCTGGACCTTAAGCACGCTGTACTCTCACCAGTTCGCCAAGACCTCCCACCCAACAAATAACAGACAACAGATGAGTCTGACATTAGTTGTGTGAGATAATTAGTAAGTGTAAAATTACACAAATAAATCTCCTAATGTACTTGTGTCTATGTCTTATAAACTATCAACTTATGTGTATTACATTTTGACCCACCCTGGAATGCCCTTGAACCATCCGATTTTTGCACATGTAAATGTGCATGCAAAAATGAAAATATGCGCATATTTTTTATGTTTGTTAACATATGCACAAGTACAAGCTATTTATGCAGGTGTATGCTAAATTTACACGTGTAAATCCTTTGAAAATTCACCCCAATGTAAAGTGCATGGCTGTGGTGACACTTAGGGTGGGAGTTAGGTCTGCCTCAGACAGGAGTAAATATATTTTGGTCTGAGGATTCCTGAGGTGAATAAATGATGTTTCTTTGTTTCTGTGGATAGATAATTGTAGGCACAACTGTGGGCTGAATATTGGATCACCTACAGTGGTTCTTCTACCTGTGTGATCTAAATACCATTTTTCAGGTTGTACTGAATACCTGCCTGTGAGGGAGAAGTGAATATTACAACAGCTGCCATTTATTGGGGGGGGGGGGGGGGATATATGCATTTTCCTGTTATTATTATTATTAGGCCTCCAGATTCCAAAAATGTTTTGATGAATTGATCTCTTAAAGGTGAATTTTCCAAAGGTTATGCGTGGAAAACTTAGCATAGACCAGGGCTTCCCATACCCGTCCTGGGGACCCCACAGCCAGTCGAGTTTTCAGGATCTCCACAATGAATATGAAGAGTAAATTTACATATACCCAGTCTCCATGGTATACACATTTATCTCATGCATATTCACTGTGGAGATACTGAAAGTCTCATGCAATCAATTGTGGAAAGGAAACGAACCAACTTTTTAAATTCCAAAAAATTTATAATATATATTTGAAAAATAAAATTTAACAATTAACATAAATATATTTACATGGGTGGTCATTGGGGGTGGGCGTTGGGGAAAAAGGGGCGGAGCATGCCATGGGGGAGGAGGAGGAGCATCGTCATTGACGGTCCTCAGGCGGTGACGGTCCTGCAGGAGCCCGCGCCAAGACCAGCAGGGACTGAGCCCCTGCAATTGTTCGCAGGAGCTCAATAATCTCCCGCTGGCCAAGATGCAGGTCATGCAGGATCGTCACCGCCTGCACTGCCATTCCCTCCAGGGTGTCCAGACGGCTGGCAAACTGCACCAGGACGAACGGCATAGCGTCCGGGTGCTCCCAAATATTTGAGGGCCCTTCTCCAGACGCTACGCTGTCGTCCAGCCGACCACCAGCACCAGGCATCCCCGGAGAGCCTTGGTCGACAACGTCAATGACGATGTCCTCCTCCACTCCCATGGCGGGTGGGGTGTGTGGGGCTGGAGAGACTTGTGCGGGAAAATTGGGGGGGGGGCAGACAAGATACCGGAGAGGCGCTCTAAAATGGGGGTGGGTGGGGTAAAAGGGGGAGCAGGAGGGATTTGTATGAGAAAATTGGGGATGGGGGAGGAGGGGGGGTGGAAAACTGGGACGGGCAGGATCACGGTCGGACGCTCCATAATGGGGGTGGGCGAGATAACAGGGGGAGCAGGAGGGATTTGTGCTGGAAAATTAGGGGGGGTTGAGGGGGGTGAAAAACAGGGACAAGCAGGATGACACTTGGACGCTCACAAATGGGGGTGGGCGTTGTATGAGGGTGGGGCCCCATGTCTTCGTCTGATGTATCTGAAAAGAGAAAAAATGTAAGTATTAATGCTGTCCCACATGAATTCATGCACAACAGTAAGAAACAGAGCCTTGCAACCTTGAAACCGGGAACATAACCTGTTCCATTAAGAATGACATCTGCATGTGCAAATTTCATCGGTGTGACAAATGTCATAAAGTATGCCAATGCTATTAAAGGCTCACCACGGCGTTGTTCCAGCGGAGCAGGCCCCTCGACACTGCCGCCATCATCCGTGTTCCTCTCTCACCCCTGCTCTGAAAACAGAAATATGCACATTTTCACAGCTGTGCATGCAAAGATCGAGAATGGTACAAATAGTAAATGTCTTTATCGCTTTCAGGTCAACCGTGAAGTCTATTAACTGCACGTACCGTACTCTCTTCTGTGGGCCCGCAGGGCCCTCAGGTACTCAGGATCTTCCTTCCTGATTCTGCGAGCCCGCTTCTTCAGTGCCTCTATCTGCGGGTTATACAATAGCAAAAGGAAACAGAAGTTGAACTACAAATTTTGATATGGAGGCAAAAATAAATTGTAACCAAACTAGTCTTACAAGTGAAGTGTGAAGTGTCATTTTAATATCTGTCATCACCCTTCCCAATACAAAACTAGTACCCAAAAACTTCCAACAAGTCAAGTCCCAGTTGTCCTGTCGTGGCGCACAGTTATACAAAGCAACCACCCAATTAAATTTAAATTGCTTGGTTCTAACTACTCAAGTGTCAGTTTCCCCACTGTCACACACAGCAATACAAAAAACCCCCACAAATGTATGATGTTTCAATTACAACATAACAAGAAACAAAGGCCTATGAACTTACCTCCCTCGGAAAGGAAGCTTGGGGGTTGAATCGGGCACTGAGCGCCCGCCAGGCCTCATCGGCCCTGTCCTGGTCCTGCGGGCGCCCAGGGCTGAAGAACAGACTTCCATGGTCCTTGCCCACTAGTTCGGCCAGCAGCCATACATCCGCATCAGAAAAGATCGGCATTCGCCCTCGTGGCATCCTGACAAACTTTGTCAAAATGGCCGTCCGGGTGTGGCGTTGCATGTGCGAGTGCAGTGCCAACTGCTTCCGGCCCTTTTGCTTCGTCATGTTGCTAAAGCAGAACTTTACTGACACCGAAGCCCAGACTTCGGCGTTCCTTCGGTTCCGCCGTGACAATATGGTTCTGTTCAGGCGCCTCTATTGGGGGCGTGTTTCATTCGCCGCCATCTTGCCATGGCGGAACTAAACAGACGCCGAAGCCCGGACTTCGGCGTCCCTTCGGTTCCACCGTGACAATATGGCTCTATTCAGGCACCTCTATTGGGCGCGCTTTTCGTTCACCGCCATCTTGCCACGGCGGAACTAAACAGACGCCGGAGCCCAGACTTCGGCATCCCTTTGGTTCCGCCGTGACAATATGGCTCTGTTCAGGCGCCTCTATTGGGCACACTTTCGTTCGCCGCCATCTTGCCACGGCGGAACTAAACAGATGCCGAAGCCAGGACTTGGGCGTCCCTTCGGTTCCGCCGTGACAATATGGCTCTGTTCAGTCGCCTCTATTGGGCACGCGTTTCATTCGCCGCCATCTTGCCATGGCGGAACTAAACAGACGCTGAATCCCGGACTTCGGCGTCCCTTCGGTTCTGCCGTGACAATATGGCTCTGTTCAGGCACCTCTATTGGGCGCGCGTTTCGTTCGCCATGTTCGTACACGGGAACTTTTCAGGCATGTAGGTCTGGACATGGACATTCCCGCCATTTTTGCCGTCTTTTTAGAACTGGAGTTTCCAATTGGTCCAAACTCGAGTTTCCAATTGGTTTTGGAACTTGAGTTTCCCATTGGTCGGGATTGATTGGCGTTTGCAATTGGTTTTGGAACTGGAGTTTCCAATTGGCCAGGCATGTACATACTCCAGTGTATGGGACAGGGATTGTTAGAGTAGGGGTCAGACACTGCTGGATATGACATAGGCGTTAGAGCTGAGGTCGGGCACATACATACACCAGTGCATGGATCCATGAACGCCCGAAGTCACATCTTGGGCGTCCAGCTTGGGAACTCAAGACAGCAGGAAGGTCCACCAAGGACACTTTGAGCTGGGCACTAAAGCAGCATCTTGCACGCCGTTCGTGGACCTTCCGGCTGCCTTGAGGGCCCGCCTATGGGGTAGATTTTAAAAAGCATTTACTCGAGCAAAACTGGTTTTTGCTCGAGTAAATACACTTATTCAAGTAAGTGGGCTTTTCAAAATTGCTACAATATATGCCATTGAATTGTCCATAGGATTTACTCAAGTAAGTGCACTTTACTCGAGTAAATAGCTTTTGAAAATTGCTACGATAGTATGTCACATTTACATGCGTAACTCCTTTGAAAATGACCCCCTATATGTTCAATCTGGGCGCTCAAGGCAGCAAAATAGCGTCTGTACGAACGCCGGAAGATGGGTGCCCATCTCTCTTGGCGGCCAGAGAGATGGGCGGCCATAAACAGAGGCGTCCATAGAGGCGTTCCTGTCTCCGCCTTTACGGACGCCTCTGTTTGCGGGCGCCCATCTCTCATCTCTCTGGGCGCCCAGAGAGATGGGCGCCCGGTAAGCCGCTTTCCCATAGAGGCACCCGTAAGCCGCTTTCCCGTAGAGGCGTTCCTGTCTCCGCCTTTACGAACGCCTCTGTTTGCGGGTGCCCATCTCTCGTAAACAGAGGAACGCCTCTACGGGAAAGCGGCATACAGCAGCCCACGCCGGCGAAGGTGGATGAACGATTTTAGCCCAGCGCCTTGCTTCGGGGGGAGAGAGGACTGGCAATCCCCGATGCCCGAGTGTAGGAGAACCATCCACTTCCTGGTACCTGTCGTTTGAAATGACATTTGAAATGACAGGTGCCAGCGCACCCAGGATACTGTATAGGCGCTGTATAGCGCTCTATACAGTAAAATGGATTGCTCAGGACTAGTGCTTCATGGACACGCTTTGGACGCGGCTTGCATTTGCGTCTCATTTAAATACTGTATCGAGCGAAATGTGATCCGAACTGTGCGTGCGGCAAACGAGGGTGCACCCGGCACTGCCGCACTCTTTCTAACGCGTCCTTACTGTATCGGCCTGCAAATAAGTAACGCTTTGAAGAATTATCTGGCTAACTTACTAAGCCAAATAAGTAGCGGTTTTAAGATATATCCGGCTATCTTACTTACCCAGATAAATAGCGCTTTTAAGACTTATCCAGCTAAGTAACAGTGTTCTGGATTATTTAGTATCCAATGTGTACTCTGAAATCACAGAATGAGATGAAGGCTCATAGCTTCAGCAATTAGCTTTCCAAATTTGAGCCCAAGCATGATTTAATGAGTACTCTTTAAAATAAAGTAACCTTTAGTTCAACAGCCATAACAGGTGGAAGAAAGCAAACCAATACGTGATTTATTATCTGTTAATTTAGAAACTGCTTATCACTTTGTAATTCCTTAAACTGCTGAACTTCATCTAAAAAAAGTGATTAAATATGACACAGCCAAATATGGGTTTTTTTTCCAAATGTGGACAAATGCAATTTTGTTTTTCTCCTGTAGCTTACAGTTGCTGACTCTGTTTGTTTTACCAGTACTATACTTGGTTTTTTAATTTGAGACCATCTGGTTTGTACTGCAGTAACTGATTTTAAAACAATGTGCTTAGCTAACCTAATATTAAAATGAGATTTTGCGGAACACAAACTGTCTACAACACTTAAATTATCCTTTTAAGCATGGCAGAACATTTTCAGTTATTTATGTATACATATATATATAATTTTTCAAGGTCGTTGTCTAGTGCTCGTGCTGACAAACCTTTTTGGCCCATAAGTCAACAATTTCCAAAACCATTAGCCCAAGTAAATAGAAATTTACCTGAGCAAAATGACTCTCCTATTCCCTGCTAAAAGTGCGCAGACTTCCACGGCATGTGTTCTTTTTGCTGAGCTGTGAGGAGACGCTCCCAAAGGCAAGTTTAGGTTGGAGGAGGAAAATAGCGGGCATACATAGCCTTTTCACGAGTATATGTGCTATCTCTCCCCCTCCCAACTGCCCACCCAGAAAGAGCAGGTGCAAAGTACATGACCGCTTTCAGTGCACATTCAGTCTCTTTGGAAATCAGCAGGAAGTATTCATGCTTTACGTTTCTGCAGTTTTTACAACTATGCAGGCTTATTTGGAAGCCAGACTTCTAAAAGTCAGATTGTACTATCTCTAGCAGCCATTCCCGTTTAAACTGTATTTGGTTTGAATTGACATATTCCAGTGCCCAACTCATTTTACTGCTGGAAAGACATTACTTTAAAACATTTTTTTTTAAATAGATGGCTAGCGCTGAAAGCAAAACTTTAAATAAAAGTATGAGAACATAAGAAATTGCCATGCTGGGTCAGACCAAGGGTCCATCAAGCCCAGCATCATGTTTCCAACGGAGGCCAAACCAGGCCACAAGAACCTGGCAAGTACCCAAACATGAAAGAAGGATACCCCTATTTTGATTTGTTTAGGTGACTTACCCTATAGAGTAGAGAAAGGGGGTGGTCCTACATGAGAATGGAGTCAATTGGTGGTACCTCAGACATTTCGTGCTGACCTGCTAATGTTAGCCCATGATCATCCTTTATCTGGACATTTACACAACCCCTCGCCAGACTGAAAGCAAGGTTTTATTGGCCAGGGGTACACCATGATGTGAGGAAGTTGTGTTTGTCCTGTCCCTATTGCCAGAAAGTGACTTATAAGATGCCATCTAAAACCCCTTTATTTCCACTTCCCATCACTGAGGAACCACTCAGACAGGTAGCCAAAGACATTTTGGGCCCCTTAGAAGAACTGGTAAAGATATTTTTCTAAGTGGTCTTTTCCTGAGAAGATCTCACTGACCGAGCAGTAATTTTGTGTCCCATCTATTACGGATTTGGGAGTCGTTCAGGGTTTGCCATAGTCGGACCTCAGCATATCAGACAGATGGGCTAGTGGAAATATTCAATCACACCCTTAAGGCTATGCTACAGAAGTATGTGGGGCCTGATCGATTGGGACCAATGACCTTGCTAGAAAAGGTGTCCATAAAATACAGAAAGATTTCCAAAATCTAGGGGAAAAGATTAGACACATGACAAAGACTAATGACTTTTCAGAAGTATAATCTGTTTATGGAAAGGTTATGCCATATAGAGAGCTTCAATGCTTGACTCAAAACCTGGTGTAAAGATTGCGGACACCCTTGACGGAGTAGAGAGAATGAAAAGCGATTTAAGAATGCTTGAAGAGGCAGTTATTACCCTTAATCAATAAGGGGCGGATTTTCAGAGCCCTGCTCGCCTAAATCCGCCCAAAACCGGGCGGATTTAGGCGAGCAGGGCCCTGCGCGCCGGTAAGCCTATTTTACATAGGCCTACCAGCGTGCTCAGAGCCCCGGGACTCGCGTAAGTCCCGGGGTTCTCCGAGGGGGGCGTGTCGGGGGCGGTCCCGGTCGTCGCGGCGTTTTCGGGGCGTGTCGGCAGCGTTTTGGGGGCGGGGTACGGGGGCATGGCTACGGCCCGGGGTGGTCCGGGGGCGTGGCCGTGCCCTCCATACCCGCCCCCAGGTCGCGGCCCGGCGCGCAGGAGGCCCGCTGGCGCGCGGGGATTTACGCCTCCCTCCGGGAGGCGTAAATCCCCCAACAAAGGTAAGGGGGGGGTATAGACAGGGCCGGGTGGGTGGGTTAGGTAGGGGAAGGGAGGAGAAGGTGAGGGGAGGGTGTTAGAGGATTCCCTCCGAGGCCGCTCCGATTTCGGAGCGGCCTCGGAGGGAACGGGGGTAGGCTGCGCGGCTCGGCGAGTGCCGGCTATACAAAATCCATAGCCTTGCGCGCGCCGATCCAGATTTTTTAGTAGATATGCGCGGCTCCGCGCGTATCTACTAAAATCCAGCGTACTTTTGTTTGCGCCTGAGCGCAAACAAAAGTAGGCCTTTTCGCGCTCCTTTTAAAATCCGCCCCTTAGCCTTGATACTGTTGATGCAAGTCCATCATCACTCCCTGGTTCATTTGTGTGTTTTAAAGGGTTTTTTTATTGGGTTTTTTTTAACTAAAGAAACAAAATGCACATTAAATGAAACAAAGCTGTTGGAAAAATAAATTACCGCCTCCCACCGCTTTATGGAACAATAATAAAGTACTCTTGACACTGCTCTGTATCTCCTTAACAATTTAAAAAATAATGGTTTCTCTTGTAATGCAATTATAATTCTTTTGCTTTAATTCTACCACTTGGTTCTTTAACAGTCATCGACTCTCAGTCAATGACTCTGACAGGCAGAGCCTACCCAAAACTTCAGGGTGATCCTTCCATAAGGGAATCAATAGAATGATAATAATCTCTACCACACCTGAGTAAATCGTTTAGAGAAATGGATTAATGGGTGAACATCATTTAGTGAAGGGGGCTTAAACAACTCCAGACTTTTCTCTTGCGATAGAAGGTTGACTGTGACTGATATATAGGTTGGATTCTTCAGGCCTCTATTTTAGTAAGGCCATAATTTATGGTGTTTTACAAACTACTGGGATTTTGTTGTTTTGGAACAGTGCAGTTTCAAAAGGGTCTGAAAATTTTGACTTATGTCTTGAATGAATAATTCAACAATATTTTCTGAGGAAGGATGTCTCCTATAGTGACCACAGAAGCCAAACACGTTACCCCACCACTTGTGATTAACAACACAAGGAGGGCAATTTTCAAAGCTTGAATTGCTTTAAGTCTGTAGGGTACATTTTACCCATAGACATTTTTAAAGCGGATTTATGCGCAACAGTCAACTGTGAAAATTATTCCTGCTTAAGTTACCATTGTATTTTCTGCTTCAAAAATCCTGATCTAATCCCGCCCCAACTACACTCCCTGTAACATCTGTTTAGTATACGTATAAAAGTATGTGCAAAATTGTTTCCCTGCATGCTTTTTCATGCATACCTGCAAGGGCTATTTAAAAAAAACAAAAAACAACACTTTCACAAATAAAGGTGAATTTTCAAAGGGGGTCCATGTGTTAAAATAGCATACACAAGCAAAAGTAGCATATATACAGATATCTAAAATGTTATAAACCTCATGAGTACAAGTGTACATGTAGTATCACGTGTAGATTTTAACATGTTCAAATTGGGTACTACAGATAGATTTGAAAGTCGGGCTCTTAAATCTGCACTTAATGGGGTAAACTTTAGGCACCTAAAAATTAGCATATATGTGTGCGAGTAGTCTCTACTTGCATATTCTATATTTTATAAAAGTTGACAATATGCATATCTTTTCATTTTCATGGGCACCTCTATAATAAAAGGGGCAGTCTAGGGACATTCTGGGGAAGGGTCAACACTTACATGCTAATTATCTGGCGTAAGTAATTAAACATCTTTATTGTTTGTATGGCTGGGTGAGAGTCAGGGCCAGCGCTAGCAATTCTGCCGCCCTGTGTGTAAGATTGCTGCGCTGCCCCCCCCCCCCACACACACTTTTCCGGTGTCTCCCTCACGGCACCGCCCCCCTCTCCGGCACCACTCCTGATGCCACTTTGCACTGTCCCACCACTGCAACTAAGAAGTTCTTCTGGCCGCCAGAACAGGATGCTCAGATCCTCTTCCAGCAGCTGAAATAGGAGAGCGCGCCGGCCCCGGGAGAGGAGCATATCCTCTGCCAGCAACAGCGCTCTCTCCTGCTGCCTCCCCTTGCCTCCTTTCCATACGCTGGTTGACCCGCCCCCCCCTCCCCAGGTGTGCAAGCCGTGCAATTGCACGGCTTGCACACCCGGTCGCGCCGGGCCTGGAGGGAAGTCTGGGTGAATCGGGGGGAGTTCAGGCTGAAGAACCAGGAAGGTCCCGCTAATCTAGGTGAACTAGCGGACCAGTTGGTGAACTGGTTCATTTCATTTATGTGTGCATATTTTCAAATTGGCCAGTTTAGGTATATAAATCAGGTCCCACTTTGCTTTTGTGCATAAAATACAAATACATATTTTTTAAAAAAATAAGAAGGAAATGTGCATGTGTTTAATGTAGTGATATACATCATTTCAATGCATTGCATGTATTCATGCATAAGTATATATATGTAGGTATGTTGTGCGGTAGAAGTATGTGCATTTTATAAAACACATATATGTCATTTTGTAGTGACATGCTTCCTTCTGGGAGTGCTGTAGTAGGCTTAATTCTGTGCAGGAGACTTATAATGATTAGTGGGTCTGGAAGAATGTTGGCATTAAGATCAGTCAATCAGTCATACCCTGACCTATTTCTTGTCTAAAACTCAGGGTACACCTTTAATAATGGCTTCCTCTCTGGTTTCTGCCACCCGCTTAACTTCCATAAAGCTTAAGGGATGAGGCTCACAATTATATAATTCTTATCAATTAATTAACATACTTCTTCTCAATCAATCAACCAACTCAAATATATTAGAACACAGATGTATTTCTCCTTTAGTTACACAACAGGGCTACGTTTCTATCCCAAAACATCACAGAGGTCAATACTGAGTGCTGACTCAATGACTTATCTGGCTAAGTTACAAGGGATAATTAGCAGTCTGGATATGCCACTGAATATCCGCGTAAATCTTGCTATTTATCCAATTGACTTAATTGGATAAGAACAGATAAGTAGTGCCACCCTGATCCACCCACAAATTGGCCAAGTAAAAGATAGCCGGATAAGTGACATCGAGCTATCTAGTGGCTGCTGACTTTCAATGGACTGCTAGATAGCCAGAAAAGTCCCACTTAACCAGCTATCGAGCGCTGAATGTGCTTTCAATATCGGGCCCCACAGAGTTTAGAAGTTTTAGATTTAATTAGCTTCAATGCAGAACTTAACACTTGTTAAAGCCTGAGACAAGGTTAACAGCTGAAAGAACTATTTAAGCTTATTACAAACAGTTTCCATTTATTTAATAACAGCATCCACAGTTTCAGGTTTCATAAACATACCTCCTATAGGTTTACTCCCATGTACTTTTTTAACCAAACCTGCAGTTTCATCTAATGGCCAGTCCGTTAAAAAATATGTGTACATTGAAAACTCTCTAGAACTGTACTCTTAAACCCAACATACAGATCCCCTCAATAACTCAGAGACTGATGCAATACTTGTGCACAGAAAACAGGCACTCAGTGTTCAGTGTCCGTTTTCCTAATAAGAGCATAAGAAGTTGCCATACTGGATCAGACCAAGGGTCCATCAAGCCCAGCATCCTGTTTCCAACAGTGGCCAATCCAGGTTACAAGTACCTGGCAAGTACCCAAACATTAAATGGATCTCATACTACTGATGCCAGTAATAGCAGTGGCTATCCTCTAAGTTAACTTTATTAATAGCAGTTAATGGACTTCTCCTCCAAGAACTTATCCAAACCTTTTTTAAACTAAGCTACACTAATTGCCCTAACCACATCCTCTAGCAACAAATTTCAGCTTAATTGTGCATTGAGTGAAAATTATCAGATTAGTTTTAAATGTGCTTCGAGCTAACTTCATGGAGTGCCCCCTAGTCCTTCTTCTGAAAGAGTAACATGTGCCCAAGCCATTTTTCCTGGGTGTGCTATGCAATATTTAAATTAGGGATCATGCTAAAAAGTATTCACCAGGGAAAATTGTGCATCCCAAGCACCTGCTCAGCATCAGGCACACAGGAGAGCTGGCTGTCAGTGAAGGTTGGGAAAATGGATGCTCATATACATGGATTGGAGCATATACATGACCTGGAACTTGTATCTAGTGTGTGTATATTGGGCGTCCGGAATTTGTTTTTTCAAAAACTTTTTTTTTTTAACCTAAATCTGCTTTTTTTGATTCCTCATACTTAGTATCACAATGATACTATTGTGAGGAATCACAGAAAGCAGGATGTTTCTTTTTTTTTCAATGCACTCTTTAGCGTGGCATACATTGACACCAGTCCCGGAATTGCAGCAGGAAATTTTTAGCATTTCAGAGATTAGCCTTATCTACATGTGTGCTATTAGCTACGTGGTGATTTAGACATACTTTTTGGATGCACTATTCCCCATAATGCATCATGGATGTGTGTCCAAAATGTGCATCCAATCCATGTTAAACCATGTGCTAGCCACTATACACTGTATTGTATTGGCCCCTCTGTTAGTTGGAGTTCTTCTTCAATGGTACCTTTAGCCCATAATGCAGTTTCCTCAATAACTGATTAAGAAAGCTCCATTAGCTGCAACCACTCCAATCCATACACTCAAACCCCCAAACATGAAGTTTCTCTTAACAGACTGTCAATTTAAAAAGTCCAATTAACTTGCAACAGATTGAAGTAGCAATCTAGGATTAAGTTTGCATTTTCTTTTAGTAAACCCGCTGTCTTTTGTTTTCACTGTTTTTCAATGACTATTTTAGCACTCTTCAGTTGATATCGTTTTAAAATATCTTTCCTGTCCTCCAGCTCCCATGTTTTTCGCTCCCTGTTTGATGTAACTTCTTACCTTCTATATAGTTGTTAATTGGTTTCCCCTGTTCTATTGTAAACCGGTACGATAAGACCACGTCTTGAGGATCGGTATAGTAAAAAGAATTTAAATAAAATAAATAAATAAATAAACCCTTCATTGATAACTCCTTGTTATTTTTAAACACTTTGAAACTAAACACAGTTTTTCTATCAGGCAATTCCTTAACAATCATCGGCATCAGCTGCAGCTGTGCTTGTGAAGCAAACAGGATCATTTATCAAATAGCGTTATGGCGTATTTGCATGCGTTAAGCACCTTTAATGCATGCAAAAAACCCTTAATGCATGTGAAAATGCCTTTAATATCGCTATGGGAGACCCACCTAGTAACTCGAGGTGAGGTTTAGGTATTAGCGTAGGGGTTAGGGGCCACTTTGACATTCAAAGTGAGACGTACGAACAGAACAGTGCTCTCTTGTGAAGATTTGATGACCTTCGGAGTGAGGAAACTCACTCAAAGATGAGATTTGTGCAATGTTCCCTCAACCTAGCTTGATGGACTCTCTACCTGGGTAACAACAAGCTAGGTTGAGAGAACACTGCACACATCTCATCTTTGAGTGAGTTTCCTCACTCCGAAGGTCATCAAATCTTCACTAGAGAGCACTGTTCTGTTCGTACGTCTCACGTTGAATGTCAAAGTGGCCCCTAACCCCTACACTAATACCTAAACCTCACCTTGATTTACTAGGGGGGCCTCCCATAGAGAGATAAATACCTATCTAGAATGACAGCATTATGGCTAGTCTGTCTCTCTCTCTCTCTTTCTCTCACTCTCTCTCTCTCATAGTAAACATGGTCCCCCCAGTGGTTGTATTTAAGAAATACCACAATTCTGGCAAAGTCAAAGTGCAAAAAAGTTATCACAATTTGTGGTAACTTAGCACTTTGCTTAGCTATTAGCACAAATTGCAATAAACTGCCTATTACCATAAAACACACCCCCTTTTCTATCACATGCGATATTTAGGGTATTTTGATAAATCCAGGCCTAAGCTTCTTTCATGAACAATTACTCAAGAGAAAAAAAAATATCAAGAGCAAAGACAGTGCCTTTCCCACCATTATTCTTTTAGTGCACTTGGTTCTACTTTTGAAAATCTTGCTGGGCTTTAAACCCTTGTTACCCTTTCTCTTTAGTTCAGGGAGGTATTTTTACAACTAGAACATTTCACAATCAAGCCTGCTTATACCACTCTGTTCACTGAAAGATTAGATTACAATCATAGTATAACCCTTAGCAAGGGAACCTAAAAATCCCACATTCATAAACTTCTCAATGTTGCACAGCTAAGCTGAACCTCCCTTCGTTTGCTCTTCAACCGACTCCCTCGCAGAAAGCCTGAGAGGGAGTCGGTTGGACCATTCTTCAGTTATTACACTAAGACAGTCTCTTGTAATTATAGCATTTAACTTAACTTTTGATGGTGATTGTCTAGTAAGTTTTAGAGTCTTCCTCTGCTGCCTCCATAGCTGGGACTGGAGAGGAACAGATTGGAGTCTGCCATGCTGCCTGCTTTCACGCCCCCTCTTCTGCTACTGCAAAAGCTTTTTGTGCATCTGAAACCACTGCCAAGGAGGTGTTGCTGGTCACAGCCAATGCTGATTCATCCCTGTTTGCTCTCTGTCAAATTCAGTCAGCAAGGAATTCTGGGAAATATAGTCCTTCCTTGCAGCTATCTTGTTTTCTCACTCCTATTGTTCTCAGATAAGGGGAAAAGAAAAGTGCTGCTTTTAAACGGCAGATTCTTTTTTTCTACACAGGAACTACTACCAAAGCATCACACATATGCATAGGTTATAAAACACTTGCATATATGTCACCACAGAAATTGGTTTGAAAGCTATCCCCTGGGAGGATTACTTTCAGACAACTGCATTCGGCGGCATATGTGCCCGTGCATAGATTTATGATAGTATTTTATAACATGCATGTGTTATAAAATACACATATCTCTACCCTGCAACATACATGCATATGTAGTTTTACGTGCACAAATATGCAATGCATTCAAATCATATAAAAATGCCTTGAACATGCATGCTTTACACATCTATTTAAAAAATATCTGTGCATATATTTTGCGTGTTAAAGTAAAATAGCATATACTCGCGTAAGTCCCAATTTATGTGAGTATATTGGTGCAATATTATACCAACTACACATTGATGAAATTATCAGTTTTACCAATTCGTCCTCCACTTTGCCCAATCCTTTTTCAGGTCATCAAAACCCTCTTGGTTCTTCATCATGAACTCCTTCCAGGTCACCCAAATATCCTACCCAGTCAGTATTATACAATAAATAGTGTATGTTTAATATCATACCAGAAAATTATTAGGAGTAAACATATAAAGGTGTATCTTTTAAAATAGCAACATATGTGCATAACTGTTGGCCTGCTTTTTTTTTTAAGTTCAATTTATTTATTAAAGTTTTCAGATTGTCTGTATACAAATGCTAGAAGTTTAAACATAAGATGGGAGCACTGAATGAAGAGGTAGATATAATTGGCACCTCTGAGACCTGGTGGAAGACAGATAACTAATGAGACACTGTGATACCAGGGTACAAATTATACTGAAATAATAGGCTAGATCAAATGGGTGGAGGGGTGGCACGATATGATAAAGATGGCAATGAGGCAAACAGGATAAACGTTCTGCAGGAAACAAAATGCAGTGTTGAATCATTATGGATAGAAATTCCAGGTGAAAAGGGGAATATAACAGCAGTGGAGTGTATTATTGTCCACCTGGCCAGAATGAGCAGACAGACAATGAAATGCTAAAAGAAATTAGAGAAGCAAACAAAATCAGCAGCACAGTACTGATGGGTGATTGCAATTACCCCAGTGTTGACTGGGTGAATGTTACATCGGGACATTCTAGAGAAGTAAAGCTCCTAGATGAAATAAATGACTGCTTCATGGAGCAGCTGGTACAAGAACCAACAAGAGGGGAAAATATTTTAGACCTAGACCTTAGGGGAACACAGGATTTGGTGCAAGAGGTAAAAGTGTTGGAGCCGCTAGGCAACAGTGATCACAAGGAGGCCAACATTCAGTAAACCGTTTACTGGACAAGTTATTCGGCTAAGGTTAAACTGAGAACTTGCCCTGAATATTTGGTGGGATAAACATCCCGCTTAATATCGCTGATTAAACATCTGGCTATCCTTAGCCGGATAGATTTAAACATAACCGGATATTCTTTTGAATATCGCCAATTATGCCTAAAGTTATGCGGCTTTGAGTGGCTGGATAACTTAACATTTAACCGGATATATTCAAAATAATATATCTGGTTAAGTAGCGTTTCTGAAAAAAAAAAAAATCACGGGCCGGTAGGCTCAAACTTGTCCCTGTCTACCTACCACCCGAACCCCAAAGGCCCTGCCGATCTGAACTTGCTGCCTCCTCCCCTAAAGACCTCCAATTCTAATTTTTTTAAAATATACCAGGGCTGCAAGCCCAAAGCAATTTCAATCTTCTCCCTTCCCACCCCCTGCTCCCCCTTCATGTATTTAAAATGTAATGACCTTGTCTACAAACCCACCCACTCCCACTCCTACTGACCACCCTTACAATATAGTATCCTAGAAATGTCAGACGCACGTAGCTTGGATCGTGATTACATGCTACCTTGATATGGGTGAGAAAATCTGACCTATGTTAGGTACCGGGGCTGTGGGGGGTAGTAGGGATAGGAAAGGGTTGAGGTAGCTGCTGGGGGTGGGAGTGGTTCCAGAAACAAGATATTTACATTTTCAATACAGGATTTGGGAGGAGAGGATGGAGGAGGCAGAATAAATGACTTTGCGTTCATTCCCTGCTATATTTTTAGAAAATTTAAATTGAAGGTCTTTAGGGAGGAGCCGACAAGTTCATCCCCGTAGGGCCTTTGGGGTTCAGGTAGGAGGGAGACAGGGATAAGTTTGAGCCTGCTGGTCCGTGAATTTGTTTTTCCAAAAATGCTATTTAACCAGTTTGCAATCCAGGAAAGGACATCGTCTCCTATCCCATGACAATTTCGTTTTCTAGAAGCCTCTCAGGAGGGACTTTGTCAAACACCTTCTGAAAATCCAAATACTCTACACTTACTGGTTCAACTTTATCCACATGTTTATTAACCCCTTCAAAAAGATAAAGCAGATGTGAGAGGCAAGACTTCCCTTGGGTAAATCCATGGTGGTTGTGTTCCATTAAACCATGTCTTTTTATATGTTCTGGGATATTTTTCTTTAGAATAGTTTCCACTATTTTTCCCAGGACTGAATTCCGGCTCCTAAATCTATAGTTTCATGGATCATCCCTGGAGCCCTTTTTAAATATTTGGGTTACATTGGCTACCCTCCAGTTTTCAGGTACAAAGGACAATTTTAATGATAGGTTACAAATTTTTAATAATATATCTGAAATTTCATATTTGAATTATTTCAGAACCCTGGGGTGTAAACCATCCTGTCCAGGCAATTGGCTACTCTTTAGTTTGTCAATATGGCCAACTACATCTTCCAGTCATTTATTTCATCCAGGAACTTTACCTCCCTAGCATGTTCTGATGTTACATTTACCCAGACATCACTGGGGTAATTGAAACCTCCCATTATTACTGCACTGCTAAATTGGTTAGCTTCCCTGATTTCTCTTAGCATTTCATCATCTGTCTCATCATTAATGGTCAGGTAGACAGAAGTATACTCTTACCCAACACACTCAGTATTTCCATAAAGATACTTCTGTGCACTTAATCTCTTGTATGATCTTTATCCTGTTGGACTTTATGCCCTCCTGGACATAAATCACCACACTCACCACCAAGTTGATCCTCCCTATAACTGTAATACCATTTGTACCCTGGTATTGCACTGTCCCATTTGTTATCCTCTTTCCATCATGTCTTTGAGATGCCAATTATGTCTATCTTATCATTCACTGTTATATACTCTATGTCTGCCATCTTACTTCTTAGACTTCTGGCATTGGCAAATTGTGTTTTTTGTTTGTATTAACAACCTACTTTTCAATTGATAGGAATAATTTGGAATCCTTGATTGCTCATGTCTGTGCTACAAACTGAAGTATATATACATAAACATAGAAACATAGAAATGACGGCAGAAGAAGACCAACAGCCCATCCAGTCTGCCCAGCAAGCTTTTGCACTTTTTTTTCTCTCATACTTATCTGTTACTCTTGGCTCTTAATAGCCTTTTTTATTCTATTTCACTTCCACCCCCGCCATTAATTTAGAGAGCAGTGTTGGAACTGCATCTAAGTGAAATAGCTTAATTAGTTAGGAGTATTAACCACCGCAATAAGCAAGCTACACCCATGCTTATCTGTTTATCCAGACTAATTCAGTCCTTGTTGGTTGTTGCCTGAATATAGATCCACATTTCTTCATTCCCCCCTGCCGAAGCAGAGAGCCATGCTGGCTATGCATTGAAAGTGAAGTATCAGTCTTGCTCCCCTGCCGTTGAAGCAGAGAGCTATGCTGGATATGCATGAAGTGTTAAGTACATTAACTATTTGGACATTCCCTTATTTGGAGCTTTTACTGTGTGTACACTCAAAAATGTACTTACAGGCTAGCTGGAAATCTCTAGTCTAATGCTTATCAATTGCTATAATCAGCCTCTCCCAAGAGACAAAACCAGCAACATTTTTCTTTCCTCATTTTATAAAGACAAAACAGTGTTGACTTTAATCATCCTTTCTCAAAAAGGCATGCATGCAATAATCCAAATATAGACTAACTTTATTCTTGACCCCAGATTAATTTAAATAACAGAGGTTTTCACTTAGCTGGTCATAAGCCCTCTCTTTCACAAGAAAACCTAGAAACAAATGGTCCAGATGTGCTGAAAACCATTAGTCTAATGCTTTTCAATTGCTATAATTTGTCCCTCTCTTGGGGGGTTCTGGAAAGCAGGATTTTCATTGCTGGTGGGTAGAATTGAATGGGGCTAGAAAAAGATGGCTTCTTTAGCTCCGATCAGGCCCAAGCGAAGGGATGGTTACAATGTGCAGCTGCACGAAGGGCTGCAAAGGGAATGTTTGGGGAATGGAAGGGCTGCAGCCTGCAGGGGTTGGAGAGGATGAAATGAGAGAGAGAATGCTGCTGGAAAACGGATGTAGGAGAGGAGGAAAATGAGTGCTCTATGTAAGGGTTGGGTGAGGGAGTAGGAAAGGGAGAACTATGCTGTGGAGTGGTGCATGGGATGAGGAGCAGGAGTATAGTTCATGATGGCGAATGCATTTCTTCCCTGGCAAGTAACTCATGGAGGAATTATTTAATCCCTTACGTTTACTTCATGAATATATTTCAAAAAGTATAAAGGAAATGTGCATAGTTTTTAGACTTTATAAAGGCATTTTGTCTATCATTACATATTATTCTTAGTTGTCTAGATACTAATATTTAAAAACATTCTTTGCTGTCAGCAGTAACAGAACCAAAAGTGGCCAAACAAGCAAAAGGAATATGTACAAATCAAGTTGAGTCGTCAGGTTAGTATGAAATAACTAGTGTATACTGTGTGTGTGTGTCAAAGCTATAAGTATTTTCAATACAAATTTGCAAAACTTAATTAAATATGATCAGCTCATATAAACCAGGTCAGAAATCTGAAACTAAATATAATATTTTTTAATCTTATGTGCAATTATAAGCAATCATATGCAAACTAACTCCACTCAGGTATATTCTCTGTAAATTTATCTCATAAATACAGAGGTCAATATTCAAAAGCCATGTAGATAGATTACTCAAAAGTTACCCATTTAAATGGCACAAAAGGCACATTCAGCCACTTATCCTGCTAAAAATATAGCTGGATAAGTAGAAGAAGCCCATAAACCAGGGCTTCCCAAACCTGTCCTGGGGACCCCATAGCCAGTCGGGTTTTCAGGATATCCAAAATGAATATGCATGAGATACATTTGCATATACTGAGTCTCAATGGTATGCAATTTTATCTCATGCATATTTATTGTGGATATCCTGTGGATCACTGGGCAACAAATTTTCACAAAAGTCATGTTACGGAAATGAAATTAGTCAATTATTATACATTTCCATGTGCAAAACACGAATGTGACTGTGAAAATGCAAAATTGGCTCTAGTTTTTTTGTAATATGCAATAATATAATTACATCTTGAACTGTATGCCAATAGCTCACTGGGCAACAAATTTTCACAAAAGTCATGTTACGGAAATGAAATTAGTCAATTCTTGTAAATGTCCATATGCTAAACACGAATGTGACTGTGAAAATGCAAAATTGGCTCTAGTTTTTTTGTAATATGCAATAATATAATTACATCTTGAATTGTATGCCAATAGTAGGAGACCTACGGTTAATACCGTTTGAAAAATGAAGTCATAGACTACGTCTTAGATTTCTTTGCTTGTCTCTTGTACAGCTGTTCGGGAGCATCTCTGCGGAGTGTCCAGCAGTAGTCAGCCAGCATGAATATGTCAAATGCTCACCCTTTCTGACTGGGCTTCATATAGTACACTGCTGACATCAGCTTACTCAGCAGCAGCAGGGCAGTAGAACTGCATTGCATCAGAAAATGATGTAATAAACTCTGGATGATGTGTGCATGATGGTATTATGCAATATGATGCAATATTACATCATTTTAGGCTTATTTACAGTCCTACTGGATAAATTTAAATGACTAAACATAGAAAGTGAACTGTATTAAATATCTTCAAAACGAGAGCCAATAAAAACTTTTCATGGTGATATTCGTATTCAGCACATCAAGATACTACAGAGTAGGACCTGAAAATCTGACTGACTTCCGGGTCCCTGGACAGGTTCGAGAAGCCCTGCCATAAACTATTACCCAAGTAGACTTTGGGAATATCCATTTACCGTGAGATAGGATCTTGCCATGTTCTCGAGACCTGGATTGGCCACTTTTGGAATAAGGGTACATGGCTTGATGGACCTGCATTAGCACCACTGCTGGGCAGACTAGATGCACTGTTTTGGTCATCTGCCATCATTTACTTTGTTACCATATTACTATGTAAGTAAGACCATTTTGGTTATTATCTGCCGTCATTCACTATATTATATAAAATATTGATAATAGTTAAATGATTTAATGAGATAGATTGCCATATTTCCAAAATTTGGAATATCTTTGTTCTGATGTGTGATTTTTCACATTCCAAAAATTATCCAAAAGGACTTAATTGTCTGAAATGTGCCTTACAAGTCATGGATCAAATCAATTCTATAATTTGCAATGACATAGAAATGACACTTGCTCAGTACATCAGTATTGACTAATCATGCTAGATACCAGGTTTAATAGGGATGTCTGCTCCACTCCCTTTCTACCCTCAGGACACCCATTCATGCTTGTTGAAAGCATGAAGCAGCAGCACCAGAAATGGAGATACCCACTGATTCTGGTGCTGTTGCTTCCACTTTTGTACCTACTAGAGAAAAGTCTGCATCATCCCCATTTATCATATAATTTTAATGGCAATCAAGCCACAGCACAGCAAACATAGTATTTTGGTCATGGTAATGATGAAGTTGCTTGGGCAGGTGTACAAGACTTTAAAATAGGACGCTGCTGGTGCTTTAAAAAGCTGGCACTTACTATGCCTTGACCATGGTAAAGGACTACTTAAAAGGATTCAGAAACAGCAATATATCCTGCAAGTAAAACATAGTTTGAGTGAATTATGCCTATGATGGCTCAATTGCAAGAATAATGAGTCCCAGCTCTACTTGTTGTGATATCAATTTTGAATTTGCGCCAAAAAGGTGTTCTTATCCCTGCTGGCAGCCATACCATATTATTTTCTGCACAGACATCTTCTTGGTGTCAGTTGCAAGGGGAATCACTTCCAAGGGAAAAGATTAAATAAGGAAAGAATGAACCAAGTGTTTATTTATTTTATTATATTTCTTTACAAACCTTTGATATTCCACCTTTTCCTAATTTATTGCCAGATTCATCCAAATGCTTAAAATATAGCAGAAACAGCACCCGCGATAAAAATTGAGCATGGTTAGGGTAATTTCCTATCTTCTGCATTGCATAGGCTATTTCTGTGAAGCAAGATATCTTAGCGCGTCGCACGATGCTTCAGCTCGTCGCGTGTAATTAGCCACATTGCACGTCATTAGCCGTGTTGCACATAGATTTATGCATGGTGCACTACTTTTTTGGTTTATATTTACTGGCTTCTTTAAGGGTGTGTTGGAAGTTGGAGAGAGAGAGGAGATAGGTGTTGTTGATTAGTAGATAATCGGAAGTTAGGAGGTTCTTGTGATTACTGAGTGAGTTGTCCTGTTCAGTGTTCTCATCTGTTTCCCTTTTCCTTTATCTCTTTTGTCTTTTTTTGTGTGTGAAAGATTTTGTTAGTTTGTCATGTTTGTCTGTCTTTGTGTGGAGGATTGAGGATGAGTGGTGGTGGTGGAAGAGTGAGGAGGAGTGGAGGAGTGAGGAGGTGTGGTGGTTGTGATGAGGAGGAGTGAGGGGGATGGAGCGTGAGAGGTGTGGGGAGAGAGTAGCATGATAAGGGAGGAAGGAGGAGGGAGGATGAGGACAGGAGTGCTAGGAGTAGGGGTTGGGACAGGGACAGGAATAGAGATAGGCAGGAGGAAAAGGATAGAAGGAGGCAGGGGGAGAAGGAGATAGGCAGGCGAGGATGGAAGGGTGAGGAAGGCAGGCTAGGGATAGAGATAGCAAGGGGAAGGAAGTTTGTAGGCCAGGGGCTGGAGGTGGAGGGGAAGAAGAAAGGGGCTGAGAAGGAGGAGTGAGGGAGTTGTGTTGTATATAGAATGCCCACAAGCCAAGAGCAGAGGGCCTAGATGCCTGCTGCTGCTGCTGCTGCTTGGGACCAGGCAGATTTCCACAGACTGCCATCCCTGTACTGGCCTGGCTAGGGTAAATCAAAATAATATGTGTAAGCAAAGGATGACCATACAGGTAGCAACCAGATGCTGAAGGCAGGCCACTACAGGGATGGCAGCCAGTATGTGGAAGTCTGCCTGGCCCCAAGCAGCAGCAGCAGGCATCTAGGCCCTCTGCTCTTGGCCTGTGGGCATTCTATATACAAGTCAACTCCCTCTCTACTCATCCTTAGTTGTCACACAGCAGTTAAATCCCTGTTCCAACAGTCAGCAAGTAAACAGCAGTGCCGAATGCAAAAGTTGGTTAGTGGACAAGTGAATCGCCAAATGTTTTAAGCTAAACCTGTCTCCTAGATTCTATAGCAGATATGTGCCACCACTTCTATGCTTGCACAGTAAACATATTGACCTACAAATGGCAGAATGCAGGTAGCCTTACTTTGCCAGCGTATAAAGATGGCAGAGTGAGTGTCAAATGGTGTGGCCTGCTGTGGCCATGTTATGATCTACAGAGAGGAGTCTAAGGAGGCCACTGACCAGAACAAGGGAATCTCAAATAGTACTGCTGCTAGGCCTCAGGCACCTGCCAAGCAACTCAACTCCACAAATACCCCCCACCCCCGGGTATCTGCTACATGCTACCACTAACACCTCCCCCAAGCCATTTCTCTGAATAACCCCAACATTGATGGCAATAAGGGGTCATTGCCACTCCATGATCCAGCCATCCCTGTATCCCCACATTCAGTGCACAGCTTCTTAACACCCATAAACCTCTCCCAAAATTGCTAAGCTTTCCTGGCAGCTGAAGCTCTGTGTACCCTGCACACCCCCAAATAATTGGACTATTAGGTGTACTCCAGGTATTAGGTGGAAAAGCCTCAGGGGTGGGGGAGGGGGGTGGAAATGCACATTACAGGCAGATATCAACTCATCCTGAAATGTGAGACTGCATATTTGAGGTCTGATGCTGTCAAGTTTCACTCCACCCCTCCCTCAATGCAAGGTATAAACAGTGAGTGGCTTAGGGGGAATGTAAATGTATTATGCATGAGCCCATTCATACAGCAGCCCATACTATCATCTCTCTGAGGGATCCCTTCTCAAGAGTGGAAGCAAAGCCAGTTCCAAAGCGAGTGCGTGCAAAATTAATAACCACATACTGCCTGTTCTGGGGTATACATTGGTGTGGTAAGGGAGGGACCTACGAATGCAACATCACCCCCCAGACACTGAGATTGACAGAGACTAACACAACACGTGTTATGCGTGCCGCCCACAGTAGACCCGAGGTGCGGCCCTCTCACCTTCTTGTACGAACTCCAGCCTCTGGTTCCTCTTCACTGGCGGCAGTGGGCTGCCAGCTCCAACCTTGGGTCGCCTCCAGTGCCTCCGGCTCTGCCATGGTCCCCAGTGTTGCCAGCCAAGATGTCCCTGCTCGTCGGGCCTCTCTGCGTGGCCTGCGGAGAGATGCCACCGTCGGCGCTGTGCTTCTCCCTAGGCGAGAGCGCATCACTGATTCTGGCCGCAGCCCTGGATGCTGACATCAGACTCTTCAGTGTTTATAAGCTCAGGCCTTGCTCCATAGTGTTGCCTTTGCAACAGGTCTCCTCGTACTCCGTGTACTCTTTGCTGATAATCGTCTCTACATTGTGTTCCGGTCTCCTGTGGTTCCCGTTTCCTGTCTTCCTCATTCCTGCCTTGTCTATGTGTTGGACTGACTTTCTGGATTTTGACTCGGCTTCATTTGACTACTCTTCAGCCTGTCTCCAACCCTGGACCTTTGCTACTTTTGACCACACCTGCCTTCTCGGTGCCCTGACCATTGCCCTGATTGACTACACCTGCCTTCTCCATTCCCTGACCATTGCCTTGATTGACTACGCCTGCCTTCTCCATTCCCTGACCATTGCCCTGATTGACTACGCCTGCCTTCTCCATTCCCTGACCATTGCCTTGATTGACTACACCTGCCTTTTCCGTGCCCTGACCATTGCCTTGATTGACTACGCTACAAAATTCTCTGTGACAAGAGTTCTACATTGCTTGCCATGACCTTTGTTTGCCACCAGCCCTGATTCAAGCCTGTCAGTGATGCCTCCTCCAGCCTATCTCCTGGACATGGATTTACAAGGCTTCGGCCTTTCTTTGCTTAGGCATCTCCAGTTACCTCCTGTTCCATTGGTGCCTGAGTTCCTGTACCGAACCCTGTCCAGGGAAGGACTATGCCTCTGTGCTGAACCGCCTTACTTCACAAAACAACCTTGAGGCTCACTTAAGTCCTGCCAGCCCCGGCACCCAAAGGCTCAACCCGCTGGGAACAAGGGCTGGTATAGGTGAAGCTCCAGTAGCCTCTATCTTCCCCACTCCACCTGCCAATGGTAGGGACCCATATGGCCCTACCTACGGGTTGCATCAACCCCCCCTCAGCCCAAGGGTCCACCTCTGATGCAATAGCACATCACTCACCGAGTTGTACACTTACACTTATATCTTTTGGGTATTGGCTACCTGCAGCACTTTGTGCACCTACACAATGGTAGTGCGTATGTTCCTGGACTGTTTGTCATCAAACAACATTGATATCTGTGGCAGCCTGTCCCTAACTGCTAATGAGGTAGTCCGAGTCCTTACTCGGCAGAGAAGATTATCTACATCTGCCCATATAAAATATATCTGACAGAGGCATATATGAAACACACTTTGTGTAAGGTATTGACATGGGCCCCTCAAAGGCCTCAGGTGGCACTAAATGCATATCTTACAAGATACCTACACAGTAGGGCCAAAAGCCATCATGCCAACCACATGAGACCTCAGGGAGCAATAGGCCTATGATTTCAGCACTGTGGTCACTTTACTATAGAGGCAGCTTGTAGGCTCCTGTAGTCTTCAGCTGATAACACCCTTTCTAGTCATTATGCTATACACAAAGCTGATGATAGATAGTCTATCAGCACACCTGTCTTGCTCACCACTAACTGTAATAGTGACAAACAACACATGAGACACAGCCTATAAAAAAGCTAATCTTCCATGGGGGCCACAAGTCACGTCTATCATATGGACCAGCAAGGGTCCTGAATGGGGATAACTCACCTTGGGCACTGACCTTCTTGCATACTACTCACCCCAGGAGGCCTCGGCCTATGCGCTTTAAGGGTGTCTACAGATAGCATAAGGAATGTAACTGATACTAGCTATCGCTACAAACACACAACTGCAGTATTTATTGATACACATTTTATTTATTTATTTATAGAGTTTTATATACCGTTGTTCGGTTTTGCCATCATAACGGTTCAAAATATTTTTTTCATTTCATTAACATGTTTAACGATTTTGTACAGATAATGTGGTCAAATTGTGGAGATGGGTTAGTTCATTTGATATGAATGGTATAGTGTGAAATAAGTGTAAGAGATGCGGTTCTTATAATAAAGTTAGGCAAACATACAATATAAACGTAAACTCTCAAGTGTATCATAGGGTATAAACATATAACATAAAATATAGCGTAAAATATAGGCATGTAATAAAAATAGGTGTAACCATGGTGTAGTTCATAAAATAACACTGGTATGGCAAATTAGTTGAGCATGGAGAATTTCATGTTAGTATCGGTATTGCATAAGTTGGGGGTAATTATCAGGTTGGAACATACAGTTGCTTGTCGTTAGGATGGGAATGGTTCTGTCAGTCTGGCGAGAGGGAGTGAAAGGGTAGTATCATTGTGTGTCTTGATAGGCTTTGGTGAACAGCCATGTTTTCAGTTCTTTCTTAAAAGTTTTCAGGCTGGGTTGTAGTCTTAGATCAGTCTGTAGTGTGTTCCAGAGTTTGAGGCTTGCGAGGGAAATTGCCCGGTCGCATACTGAGATAAGTTGTGTGGAGCGACAGGAGGGGATTGACAGGAGTCCTTTATTGGCTGATTGACAGGAGTCCTTTATTGGCTGATCAAAAGTTTCTATGTGGTTCATGGGGCTTGATAGCTTCACTTAACCAGTCGATTTGTTTCTCATGTATAAATTTGTGTACAATGGTTAATATTTTGTAGTCAATTTGGTATTTTATTGTTAGCCAGTGTAGGGATGTAAGAATTGGGGTTATATGTTCATGTTTTGTTGTACCTGTTAGTAGTCTGGCTGCTGAGTTTTGTAAGATTTGGAGGGGATGAATACTGGAGAGTGGTAAACCAAGAAGTAAGGTATTGCAGTAGTCAAGATTGGAGAGAATGAGTAGTTGCAATACTGTTCTGAAGTCCTCTGGATTGAGAAATGGTTTTAATCATCTCAGGGTTAGTAGTTTTAGGTATCCTTCTCTTATTTTTGTGGTAATGTGATTTTTAAAGGATAATTCGCTGTCAATGATGACTCCTAGACTGCGTGCATGTGTGATCGGAGAGATTGCGGTTATTTGATTCTCTATTTTTAGAGGTGGTGGAGATGTTGATCTGATTTTTCTTTCAAGAATTATTTCTGTTTTTTTCAATGTTTATTACAAGTTTAATCTTGGTTAGCAATTGTTTGATTGCAGTGAGATAGGCCACAGTTTTCTCATATGTTTCATCCAGTGAGTTTTGAATCGGGATAAGTATTTGGATATCGTTTGTGTACAGAAAGTGTGTTAGGTCAAGACTGGCTAGTAGCTGGCAAATCGGGAGTAGGTAAATGTTGAAGAGGGTTGCGGATAGGGCAGAGCCTTGGGGAACTCCAGTGTTTAGATGTATTTTTTCAGAAAGATCGTTGTTAGTTATTACTTGGTAGGTTCTGTTTGATAAGTAGGATGAGAACCAGAGTAGGGTTTTGTCAGTTAACCCTATTTCAGATAGGCAGTCAAGGAGAATTGAGTGGTTTACCATGTCAAATGCTGCTGACAGGTTTAGTAGGACTAGTAGATAGCTTTGGCCATTGTCGAAGCCTCTAAGCATGGTGTCATTTAGGGAGAGAAGTAGGATTTCAGTGCTGAGGTGTTTCCGGAACCCAAACTGTGCGGGATATAGTATGTTGTTGATTTCTAAGTTAGTTGGGTGTGGATGACTTTTTCAATGATTTTGGCGATGAACGGTATATTTCAGATAGGATGGTAGTTTTGTATGTTCTCTGGATCCAGGTTGTTCTTTTTTAGGATGGGTTTAATTATTGCTGATTTTAAGCAGTCTGGATAGTGTCCTTCTGTGAGTGATAGGTTTATGAAGTTGGTTATGGCTTCGGTTAAAGTAGTTTCTATGGCTTTGATTGTATGTATGGGGATGCTGTCAAGGGGGTGATTGGCTGGGTTCATTTTTTTATGATTGCTTTAATTTCAAGTGCGGAGGCTGGATTGAAGTTTGACCAGTTTGGAAATTCTTTTATTTGCATCTTGATGCTTTGAATGTTGTCGGTAAGATTGTTTTTCATTAGGTTATTGATTTTGTCTTTAAAGAATTCCGCAAATTCATTGCATTTGTTTTTGGTTAGTGTTAATTTATGCTCATTAGGGGTTTTAGTAAGGTTTTGTACAACGGTGAATAACATTCTGGGATTGTGTTGAATCTTATTGATTTTATTTGTGAAGAATTCTTATATATATATACAGCAGCACAAGATGACTAGCCATGAGCTGGATGGGCCAAGGGCAGTGCAGCACCATCACATCTCCATCATTGACAAAAGCTACCTGTGATGTGTCAGGCTAACCACATAGCAGCGGATTCAGTGAGGGGAAGCTTTTGTTAGGAGACATGTGGGTACACTTAGAGTCTTTAGAAAGTATGCTCTCCCCTTGACAATTGTGCGGTTACTCACATGACACCACCTGATTCCCTATCCTACCTTCACATAGTCCAAAAAGCATCCTTGTCTAGCCTCTCTGAGAAGCTAACATAACCAGCATGTGAGTCCAACAGACATGGGCCTCACTGTATGGACATGATAGATGACAATTAAACTAGATAACTGAAGCAGGTTGCATCTGTGTATGGGTGCACCCAACTACAAACAGGTATGCTGGCTTGCAAAGACTTGTGAGCATTGTGGGAATGATGCTATCCTTGACATACAGTTTATGAAAGACTGTTAACTGCTCATCTGCTAGATAAGCCCTGTGATCTCTATAGTGGCTCTGCCTCAGCTGATGTAGTGCTGGCATCAGTGTCTTTACAGCCCCTTGTGACACTATGCTTCACGTGTACAGATGCATATCATAGGAAGGACACAAATATACGCTATGGAGTGAGCCTGTTAAATGTCTACCCAGTGTATGATATTTTGTATTGTCAGCCTCCAGCTTTAGGTTGTGCCTTTACATTTCTGAGCTACCTGGGCTTCATATGATTTCTAGAGCTGGTAGGCTCCATGTTCAAGGCCATGCTGGAGTCCCAGTAGATCTGTTCCACTATGTCACCCACATGTGAGGCCTAGGACTGTCTAAGGGGCCTGGCCAGCCAGCAAAATACTGAAAGCTAGGGCAAGCTTTGGACACTGTGCTGGCAGGCCTACATGCATACTATGTAGAGACATCTCTTTTAGACTCACAATCACTCAGAAAACATTAGACCAGCCACATGTATTTGTTGTTCTCTTTGCTTGGATTACACTTTTTCTAGTACAGTCAAATGCAGCATAATCAAGATGAAGCCTAACTAGGCCCAAGTGGTTTTTTTTATACTCGGACACAAACAGAGGAAGCTTGAGTAAAAGAAAGATAATTAAGAGGAGAGCTGATGCAAACACTCTGCTCGGCTCTCTTACATGGAAGGAGAAGGGGTAGCTGATTCCTAACAGGCAAAGTAGCATTGTATGAGGCTTTGCCGAAGTTGGCTGCCACTCAGCATGGTGTCTTGGGCTTCTGCAGGGGGACATGGAGATCCTGGGGTAGGTCCTGAAGTGTCTGTACTGGTACACAGTGGCGTAGAGCGAGATTATGGAATGCACAGCAGAGCAGCACTATATCTGTTATTCTGGCCGGCGCATACATTAAAGCTCCCCCCATTTTGTCCAAACATATTTTGGCTCTATTATTTGTGGATTTGATTCCAACATAGACTATATCCTAATTTCCCTTGATATTTCAGGCACTTTATACACTCTAAATCATCATATAGGTATTAAGGGCACCATTCTTCAATGGTTTAAATCTTTCTTATCTAACCGCCCCCAACAAGTTTATCTTGGGCAACATCACTCTAACTGGTATTTCACGAATTTGGGTGTCCCACAAGGCTGTTCGATGTCTGCCATTCTATCTAATAACTACTTGCTTCCTCTCTGTCACTTGATGGCTGGTTTAGGAATAAACTTTAAAATCTATGCTGATGACATTCAGTTCATTATACCATACACTTCATCCTGGTTTAACACATTATTCCTAAATAATCTACATTTCAAAACTATCTCACAACCATCTCAAATTGAACGCTTCAAAAAACTGAAATGATACACCTAACTACCATCCCTCATTCTTCCTGTGGCACCCCTCAACATTTAAATTTGAAAATTGTACCACCTCATCTCAAGCTGTGCATGAAACCTAGCAGTTACTTTAGAGTCAAACCTAGCAATGTCTGCCAATATTTCCTCAGTGGTAAAAAAAACCCCTCATTTTATAAAATCCATTTACTAAAAAGATTAAAACCTTTACTATATTTTGTTGACTTCCATACTGTATTACAAGCCTTGATCTTGACAGGACTGGATTATTTATTTTTATTTATTTATCTAAGTTTTTTATATACCGGCATTCAAGACTAGTAGTCCCATCATGAGTTATTGTAACTCACTTTACCTAGGACTTCCAGATACCACCCTGTGCCTGCTTCAATTGGTTCAAAATACCTCTGCCCATCTTAATACTAATATAAACCTCAGAGATCACATCACCCCAGTCCTTCAATCACTTCACTGGCTTCTGATACAACAATGCATTCTATGTAAAGTTCTGACAATTATTCGTAATCTAATTCACAGCCCTTCAGGCTCTGTGCTTCATTAAGGCTGTATCAACCACCGCATCACCTAAGGTCTATCAATTAGGGATGTGAATCGTTTTTTGTGATTTAAAAAAATCGTCAGATATTTTTTAAATCGTCAAAAATCGTTAGAGTCGCGATATAATAGAAATTCCCCCGATTTATCGTGAAAAATCGTAAATCGGGGGAGGGGGGAGGGCGGGAAAACCGGCACACCAAAACAACCCCTAAACCCACCCCGACCCTTTAAAACAAATCCCCCACCCTCCCGAACCCCCCCAAAATGTTTTAAATTACCTGGTGGTCCAGTGGGGGGGTCCCGGCGCGATCTCCCGCTCTCGGGCCATTGGCGCCATTTTGGCTGCCACTAATATAAATGGTGCCGATGGCCCGATAAAAAAACCCCCCACCCGACCCTTTAAAATTACCCCCCTTAGCCTCCCCCACTCTCCCAACCCCTCAAAAATGTTTTACACATACCTGGTGGTCCAGAGGGGGCCGCGGGGAGCGATCTCCCATTCCCACACTATCAGCTGCGCTAAAAAAAATGGCGCCGATGGCCCTTTGCCCTTACCATGTGACAGGGCAAAGGTAGCGCCGGCATCATTTTGAATATTGGCAATACGGCCCGCGTGCAGGAGATCGCTCCCGGACCCCCGCTGGACCCCCAGGGACTTTTGGCCAGCTTGGGGGGGCCTCCTGACCCCCACAAGACTTGCCAAAAGTCCAGCGGGGGTCCGGGAGTGACCTCCTGCACTCCGGCCGTACTGCCAGTATTCAAAATGGCACCGGCGCTACCTTTGCCCTCACAATGTCACAGGGGCCGACCGACCGACCGTCGGCCCCTATGACATAGTGAGGGCAAAGGTAGCCGACCAATGGCACCAGTAGCCCATGTCACATGGTAAAGGCAATGGGCCATTGTTTTGGGGGGATTGGGATGGTGATGAAGGGTTGTAATTAAGTAAATTTGAAGGGTTTGGGTGGGTTGTTTTTTTTTCCGGATCGTTTCTGAAAACTAAACGAAAAATTTTTTGGGTTTGGGGAGTGGACCGAAATGGTCCACCCTGAACCCGAAAATGAAAACGAACCAAAAAAAAAAAATGTGCACATCCCTAGGAAATATCAAGAGCAAGGAACAGAATGTGTTACGTGCCCCCTCCGCGCCCGGCCCACTCATGGGTCTGCTCACCTCGCTGGCTCTATGCAGGTCATGGGTTGGCCTCCCCAACGGCAGCCATGAGCTCCTCCAGGCCTCGGCATCCCGCGGAGGTGGTTGCCGGGACTTCCACTGTGCACCAGGCATCACGCCAGAGTTTGACGTCTCCAGTGGCGTTGGCCACGCCTCTACACATGCGTGCGTGAAACGCCATGCCTCTTGAAGGGCCAGGGGCAGGTCCTAGCTCTGCGGCGCGCCCTGATTGAATGTTCAATATAAGGAAGTCCCTGCCTACACTTCCTTGCCTTGGCAATTGGGTTGGCACTGCATGTGTACTAGTTTGCCTCCGCGTTCATAGTCTTGTTCCAGCCTTGTTCCAGCCTTGTTCCAGTCTTGTTCCAGCATCCTACTGTTCCAGCTTCCTACTGTTCCAGCCTTGTCCAACATCCTTCTGTTCCAGCGTCCTTCTGTTCCAGTGTCTGTCTGTCCTGTCTCCCCAGGTAATACCCTCGGACTGTTTCTCTGGTACTGACCATCACCTCGGCTTGCTCCTTGACCATTCTGTCCGCTGCCTGGATCCTGACCTCTGCCTGACTTGTGACCTCATCTGACCTCCAGAACCTGACCCCTGCCTTCTTGACTACTCCTCGGATTGATCCTCAGATTCTGACCTCGGGCTTCCAGTGGTGAAGTTCATCCTAGCCTCTGTCTCCTCCTGTGTTCCGCCCCCTGGGGGCAGGTGCTTCCTGGTCCCTAGCAGAGAGTCGTTCTCTACAGCTCCAGGACAAGGGTCCACCTCCAAGCACAACAGCATGTTATAAATACAGCATAAGGATACCTTTATGTTAGCTTGGTCCTTCAAATAGTATTTTTCAATCCAGAATGGCTTACTGCATCAGATTCCTAGCAATTATGTGCCTGTCATTCAGAAAGAAGTAAAAGTTACCCGTTTATAGCACTCATCAAACCCTAAAGCTGTACCTCACAGCTGTCACACATGTCCTAGCAGAAAAACTTCAGCTTCATAGTATGATTGTGCAAGTCTTTGGCTATTTGCTATATGTCCTCCTGAGATACACGTTGGTCTACCCTGACACACAGAATATGCTAGTGCAATTCATGACCATGCCACAGTTTTACCTGTGTGAGGGTCCAAACAAATTGTGGCTGATATCCTGGATGAACAATGACTAACCAGCCACTCATGATCTGGGAGTCCCAGCAGAATGGATACTAAAGGAATGTGAGTAACCAAACACATTTCTACTGCTCCAAATGTGAGGTTTGGAAATAGCTATTTGTAAAGTGAAGCTGTAGAAAGTGTGTTGTGGCTGCTCACTTACCAAGCTTTGTGGAAAGTATATTGTGTGGGCACACAACATTAGCAGGCCTCTCTAGCATGGGGCAAGAAAGGCTCTCTGGCATGTACATCTAACAGTACAAGCCATTTGTCATGTAATTGATGCTGTTACCTCCCCAACAGTTCCCCCCATATCCCAGGGCCAAAGAGGAAATAGAGAAAGAATCATGTGTCTTACCTATGAGCCAATCTTCACCATAGAGGCCATTTTCAAATTGTTCAAAAAGGCCTGATTGCCTAAGTATAAAAGAATTGTGCACGGCTCCCAGATACCTGGACATCATGTCAAGGATGTGCATGCGAGCATCACAGACAACTTTCATGTTGAGGGAATGGAAGAGCTTTCTGTTGCAGAAGATCTCTTCCCTGTTACATGGTGGGATTATGACTATGTGAGTGCAGTCGATAGCTTCCACAACATTGGGAAAGTGTGCAATGGCATAAAAGCCTCTCTTGATATCCATCAAGTCCTGCCTATCACAAGGAAATGTTATGTAGCAATCAATGTGGTCAGATAAATCTGTTATGACATGGCCCAGACAGAGAGAAAAATTGGTTTGGGATATTCCCCTAATGACTCCAACTGTCGTTTAGAAGGAGCTGGATGCCAGGAAATGCAGGGTGGCCAAGTTTGGTGAGGCCAGGTAGCGTGTGAGACCGTTCCATCACTAGAATCAGATCCCCTCATATAACCTCATACAATTCCAGGATAGCCCAAGAACTGAGAGTATACCTGCTTACCACATAATCTTCTGTCATGCCCAGTGTTGCGTGTGCCGGCCGAGGCAGGCTCGCGGCCAGGCCCTCTCACCCTCTGCTGCCTAATCCAGCATCTGGCTCCACTTCCCTCTTGGCTGCAGGCCACTGGCTCCATCCCCGGCACTCCTAGTTCTGCTACTGACTCCTGTGCTCTGCGGCAGGCCTCTCCGTGTGGTCCATGGAGAGTCGCCACCATCCAGCGCCACGCCCCTTCCTAGGCGCATGCGCATCTCTGCTTCTGTTAAAGGGTCCGTGGTGGGAACTTGGCCGCAGCCCCGGATGATGACGTTGCTGAAGCTCCGGTATATAAGGCCAGGCTCAGCTCCTGTTAGTCGCCTTTGCAACATGTCTCCAGGCGGGTCATGTACTTCGTTGCCTCCTGGTGTTTCCTTCGTGTTCTTGGTTCCCGATCCTTGCGAGTTCCTGTTCCTCGTTTGTCATCTTCATTCCTGTGTTCCTACTACTTGGCTTTCCTTATGGACTGATCTCTTGGACCCGACCACTGCTTTGCCTGACTACACTATTGATCTTCTCCTGGACCTGACATCTGCTTTGCCTGACTACACTATTGATCTTCTCCTGGACCCGATGACTGCCTTGCTTGACTATACCACTGATCATCTCCTAGTCCAGACCTCTGCTTCACCTGACCACGCAACTGATCATCTCCTAGTCCAGACCTCTGATTTGTCTGACCACGCTATTGCCTTTCTCCTTAACCTGACTTCAGCCTTGCCTTGCCACCGCTCCTTGATTGCCTGCCCTGACTCCAGCTTGTTCTATGACGCACCCGTTGTCTTCGTCTTGGACTGGGTCTCTCTGGCTTTGGCCTGTTCTTGTTCAGGCACCCCCTGTCAGACTTTGGTTCCTATTGGTGCTTGGGTCTCCGGGACTCCGCCTCATCCAGTACAGACTCTTCAGTTCCATAGTTGCTGCCTCTGGGCTGACCTCTTCATTTCCTCTTCAACGACACATGGAGGCCCACCTAACTCCAGCCGGCCCCGGTACCCAAAGGCTCAACCCACGGGGAACGAGGGCTGGTATTGGCAAAGCTCCAGCTGCCTCTGTCAGCCAGCCCACTCCGCCTGCCAATGGTGGGGACCCATAGGATCCCTCCTACGGGTAGTATCAACCCCACCTCGGCCCAGAGGTCCACCTCCCGCGCAACACCCAGCAAAGAGGTTCATGGAGAAAGATGCGCTCCCTGTATCTTCTCCAGTGTGACAAATGCAGTTATGGACCTGACATTCTCCATGTGGGGCCAATTCCTCAGGATACAGTGCAGAAAGTTCCCTAGGAGGGGTAGGAATTTCTTTTGCCTGTTCTGGTACTTGTTGTTGTTGGTCTCCTTCTTCTTGTTGGCTGCGGTGAGCCTCTTCAAGCATGCACTATGCCCTCACAAGTACACTTGCCACAAACATAATGGGTGTAGGAAGGCAGGCCAAGGAAGAACAGGTGTTTTTATTTGGCCAGAAGGCCGTGGTAGGTGTAGTTGCTAAAATGCCTCATATTATCGTGCATGATAATAGCCACGATTATAGCCATGATCAGTGCTAACGGGTGCGTTCACTTGACAAATACTTTTTTCGTTGTACCATCCAAAAGAATATGTGTAGTTATTTCTGTTTTTAAATCCCACGTTATTGTGCGTTAATTGGTCGTAAAATGTGGTAGAAGAGCCTATTTTGCATCAGCTCCTCCCACTTGCATACCAAATTTCAAATTTGCATGCTAAAGTACATTGCGATATTTATCGTGTGTGTTACAGCCATTTAACATGTGTTCGGGTCCTAACTCAAAATGATGTTACCCTGTTTGTCTTAGAGCAAACAATGAGAAAACTGCAATTAAAGTTACAATCCAAATTGCAATCAATCAGATCAAAAACACTGAACAAATCTTTCTTAAGATGGGGCAACCAGAACAGCACACAAACCCCAAGACTTAGCCATATCCAAGGCTCAGCCATACCCAAGACTCAGTGTAGGCTCACTTTTTTTGCAAAGAAGGATTAACTTATATTGAAATTTACTGGCATTTATCTCACCTAATTATATTTTAAATACTTTCTAGTCCTGCTATTATGTTGGTAATTGCTTACATAGATCTTCTCATTATTGTTATTTGATTTTAATAGTTTGGCAATCTAAAACTAGGTAAAGCTATTAATCAAAATCATAGATGACAATACATACAAGCTGATTATAGCTTTATTACGGTTTTTCCTGATTATTCCATAGTTCATGATAAATGTGTTAATTTTTAATCATAATTTTTTAATGCTCTGCCTCTTCTCTCTCATCCTTTGCTTACTCGCCTCTTTATGTTCTCCATCTGTATCACATCTCAGTCCTTCTCTCTTCACTCTGTGTTCACCTATATACTCTGCTATTTTATATTACCTCTTTCTGCCTTACCTGATCCTTAATTATATCATCTACTACTCTCTTACCCTCTGGACATTCAACTATACGGCCCGCCTTCTTGCATCTTTCTATCTGGATCATCTCTTTCTTAACCTTTTTTAACCTTCTTATACTATGGACATTAGTTCTATATTTATTACATAAACTTCAATACAAAATATTACTAGTTTTCCTGAAACTTTGACTTTCTCCCTATTGACATTGCCTTGGCACCACTGTCTGGATAACTTAGCACTATTATTTTCTGACTGTAATTCCATAATCGATGTATGCAGTACTTCACTATTTACATTAAATCCAAATGATGGCCAAAAGAGAAAAAGGGATTGGAAGCAAAAAATGTCTCTGTAATATATAATTTCAGTAATATATGGATTTTTAAAGAGACAGTAATTGTGATTGCTGCAGCACATAGAACAACCTTTAAAAAATTCTCAGTGCCACAATTTCATTTGCAAATGAAGCAAAAATAAATTAATAATTTCAGTTAATTTTGTGTGAAAGAAACAACCTTTTCTCCTATAATGTATTTCTTCTGGAGCAATAGAAAAGCGTTATTATCCTTTGCTCTTTACCCCAAATCTGCCAGGATCTCCTTGAATTATGTCAGCCTGCACTTAGCACCCCCATACTTACCATCATGCCAGCCAATCTGGATGATAAAACAGGTCACAACATATCCATAGCAGTTGGCAACAATATTATACTCAGCATGACTTCAGATAGTGTGGAAAACCAGGAGAAAAATGCAAGAATGACATTGTTGACAGAAGTATTAGAGGCAAGTGAGTGCAACAGGAGCCTGAGAAAATGTGGCAGAAAGATACAGAAATAGTTCCTATTGTATTGATTGCCACTGGCCTGATTAAAAAGAAATTTCAATCGAACCTTGATCTGTATGTATATCTTATGAATTCAGGAAGGAAGTTTTCTTTAAACAATAATTAAGAAAATCATTAGCAATAAATTTGAGAGACTAAGATCATACCTAACATATCCTGGCTTACAAGTGAGAGTCACTCCTGTTCCAGTATGTGCAAAAGTAACGCATTTGGAAATACCAGCCTGTGAGAGCTCCAAAAGAAATAGATTTGTTACGAGCGCGCGCGGGCGCGGTCGTCGTAAGCGGGTGGTGGTGAGCCCTTGGGCCACGGCAGGACTCAAGGAGGAGCCCCAAGCCCCACCGTGGGAGGTGAGCTGAGCAGGCATGGTGAGCCAGGCAGGCAGGAACAGAAGCAGGGAGTCCGACCCCCAGCCGGACCTGCATGCCCATAGTAGCCAACACGGGGAAGTTGACTAATGAACGGTCCTCCGACTGTTCCCGGCCCTTTCGGACCTGCCGCAGGGAACGGCAATGGGCAGCAGGCCGGACAGAGGCGAGGGCAGACAGAGTCCTTAAACAGAAGACATCAGACGGGGCAGAAGCAGGCTGAAGCAAGACGGA